>NC_058119.1:6627222-6937500 GCF_914725855.1 Thunnus albacares
AGATTTTGACCAGATGCTTGATGAAAAAGTCAGGTGATGTAAATTATTACAATTCATCCTGCGGGGACCATGAATGTGTGTACTTAATTTCACACCAATCCATTCAATAATTGCAGAGATATTCCAATAAAGAACTAAAAAGTCAACCCCATGGTGGCAATAGAGTAATCCCTAGAGCAAAGCCACTAGCATGGCTAAAAATCAGCATGATGTTCCTCTAACACCCGTTAGAGTCTTCAGCACAATCATTTTGAATAAAACAACAAAACAGTAACCCTCTCCATCATCCTGTTTTGAATTGTTCAGATGTATTCACTTTGAAAATCAACTTTTTCTCTTTTCCGAGGGGAGTACATCTTCTCTTTGAAGGACCTCCAGTACTGCGTGTTTGCCAGTATTGTGAAGGAGAGGTTCAGTGATCTGTACTGGGAAGATGACTTGCTAGGTGTATTGCACCGCCTGGTTAACTACAGCCCATCCACACTGTGAGTAGAACTTCAAACACTTGAGTCTGTCCTTTTCTTTAAAAACATTTTCAAAGCCTAACTAAAATAGGTCAGAAAAAAAGGATTTCTTTCAATTTTGGATTCAATTTTTGGACAAAGGAACAATGACAAGTGTAGCCAGAGACACAGCTTGTTGTTTTGGTCTGCTACTCTCTTCAGTGACTGTTTACTTAGTAAAGAGAGCACACTGAAATGTCTAACTTTGCCACCAGCTGCACATTCTAACATTCCCAATGAGCCCAATTATGTCCAAACTTGGAATCCATGTTTTTGAATTATTTGCTCTGAAAATAATTATCAGTTAATTTGTGATTAATGGTAAGTTAATCAAATATTTCAATGATCAATTCATTGTTTACGTAATAAACAATGTGAAGAAGAAAAAAGAAAAAAATCACTGGCACTAACTTCTTAAATGTGAGGATTTTGTGTTTCTTTTGGTAACTCTTTATTTTACAGGTCCTTTAATTTCATTCTAATTTCCTGGAGTAATATGCAGGTTAGTTAGTTTTTAAGACATTTTACAGAGATGGTGGTGCAGTTTGGTACAAATTATAAGAAAAAACAGAAAAAAGTGTTTAGTTGGTTTAGTTGGTCAGTGCCTATTTATTATATTTGGGTTCATACATAATTCTTAATAAATTAGACTCTTTAACATCTTTAACTGACAGAAAACTTACTTAGCTTTTAGTGTATAGTTTTATGAGTCAAACTACATATTAGCCTATATGAATGTTTCTTAAAACCTCTATAATGAGTACATTTACTAAAATAAAGATTATACAGCAGATACTTTTTGTCTTTTCTGTTTTCCTATAATTTGTACCAAATTGCACCACCCTCTCTATAAAATATACTAAAAATTAAACTTTAAATACCTGCAAATTTAGAATTTTCTAAGAAATTACTGTAAAATTGAGGGACCTGTAAAATCAAGCATTACCTTTCAATTAAAATAAACATTCCAAATTGTTTGTATCGTATTTATTGGGACAATATACAGTTTTAAACATAAATGTTAACATTTGATATACTGCACCAGAGTTAGCTTTAAAGCTAATTTTCATCTGCAGTCTCTACAAATAAAACATATAACAGCACAATAACAAAGAAAAAGCACACAGGACACATTATACAAAATACAAAGCCACACACAATAGCACATCACAAGCACCCACAATGTCAATTAGAAATTAATAATGTAAGCTTGTCAAATTAAAAGCAAGATTATTAGAGATTATATGAGAAGACCATGAGATGAAATTTAGATTCAGTGGTTACAGAGCTGAGTGGTTTTTAGTAGATTTTTTTATTTGGTTTTGAATGTACTGATGGGACTGCAGCTCTTCATATCATCAGGCAGGCTGAGTTGTGGCTTTCACAGAGAAAGCTGACTGTCCAAATGCAGTGCAATAAAATGTTATGGTACAATCTTGTATAGAGGATATTCTGGAGGATCTAATAGAATTTACTGAGCGAGTGTACACAAAGTCACAAAGTGGAGGATGGGCCAAACCAATTCACACCTTTTCCAGAAATTTATATTTCATATAACAATTAATTGGTTTTTCAGAAAATCAACATATTAATGAAAATAATTGATCGCACCATGTAAGCGAATACAAATACACTGTTCTGATATGAACAGATAATGTGCTCTGAACAGATATCAACAGCATCCAAATATTTGCTGTAATACTTATTTTGTTGCCACAAATGTTATATCAATCATGTCAGAGTCATAGAGATCACACACACTGCTGTGGGCCAGTGTGAGGCTTCTTCTCAGTGAAACTGAATAAATAAAGGTTAAAAAAGACAGTCAGTCATGGCAAGATAGGATAAATATCCACAAATCCTAAATAAAAATATTTAATTAATATAATTTCAAATAGAAATAGAAATACTAAGCCAAAATTGCACTGCTTATTTCTTCAGATCTTTACTCATAGCTGTTGTCTTTACATTGTGAGCAAGAACTGCTAGAAAGCAAAACAGCATGACTTTTCATGATGCTGATTTATTCAAATGTACACAAATAGACTAGAGGCTGAAAACATACAGGTCTGGGTAGTTTTCAGGTGTGATATTCAGACATTCAGGTACATTTAAATACAAATATTGCAAAATGGCCCAATGCAATACTGACTTGTACCTCACTCTTAAAATCTCTTGTTCTGTTTCCACTCTTCATTTCCATCAGATTAAGTGTCATACAAATACAAATAATCATGTTTTATCATTTGTTTAAAAATTAAATAGTTAAAAAATTATATATATTTCAGCTTTAATGACTCAGTGCAGTACAGTTCAGATTCTGAAGTTTTTTCATGATCATGCATCAGTTCTTAATCCTAAAACTAAATGGCTGTTTTTCATGGTGTGGGTTGTCTAATGAATCGAATCAGAACAATTAGCCTACATTATGAATTAAAGAGATTATCTGTGGTCTCAGAGTAATTACTCTTAATTGAATAAGGATATCCTGTTGACAACAAAACAGCCACAGCTTCTTCCTAAATAATGAGATATGCCCAAATTAGGCTGCTTTTATTCAGAACTGTAATTTATTCTCATGTGGGTTCTGAAGAATAGACACAGAATCTAGTCCTCGCTGAAAATGACCTCTCCTCCTCTGCACACTTATAAATGCATGTGCACACCCATACACAGCGTTCAAATCAGCATGAATGCAACATGCACTTCATACATGAACTTCACCCAACAGTACAAATGATCCCTATGGTAACAGTTTTGTGTCAGTGCTGAGGAGAATGTCTAACAATGCTGAAGATGCATGTAAAGCCTCTTCTGTGTTACTACAGCTAAGCTCCACCCCGGGCGGGGCTTAACTGTAGCCTTTCAGCTCTCTCAGACATCTTTTTATCCAGGCGTTGCCATGCTCTTATGCCCAGGGCAATATGTGGAGAGGCCCTTTAATCTGCTGTGGTAGGGAGACATCACAGCTTTGCAGACAAGAGAGACACTCTCTTCCTCTGGCAGTGGGCTCGTTCACAGGTTTCAGCTGTGGAGGGTTTTTCCACTGTTCCAGTTTCTCTGAGAGAATAGAGGGAGCACTGTAGCCTCTCAACTGAGAGATAGTCCACTCTAACTGTGACATGGACAGGAGTGAACCGTGTCCTGATGAAATTTTGGAGGGATTTGCAAGTGCATGCTTAGCTGTTAGATGTGAGCGACAAGCTGCAAGATGTTTGAAATGAGTCTTTGATGGCCTCTTGTCTGGTACTTAAAAAATTGTTACTATGGACAACTGGGTTCTGTTGTGCTTTCACATTAAAGCAGTAAATCCACACTGCTGTAAAAGTTGTACGCTGTATTCTGAATCATTGTTCATCTGTGTAGTTTGCATTTTATATGTTCAATTTGTCTTTTATTACATTTTTAAATGCATATGATTGGCTTTTTCCATACATAATTGGTAAACGTCACTACCTTTGAACTCGGTGTGTGTGTGTTTTCTCTCTCCTTATGCGCCCCATGCAGCGACTCTAATGAGCAGCCTCCATCACAGGCAGTGAAAAGGGCAGCTAATACCCCACCCGTGATAGCCACTGCCTGGAGAGGGAAGAGAGAAGATCGTCTGCATGGTTGTCTCGACCTTAATGGAAACATTCACACTGCCAGTCCTGCTGCTGTGGACTCATGGGAAGGAACCAAGGCCCTGTCCTGTCATGGAGAAAATGAGGCTGCGCTTGAAGATTTTGATTTAAAATCAGAGGAGAGTGAACACCGTGTCTGCCAAGGTAGGAGAAAGAAGCTCAACACTGTCCTTGATGTTTAGATCAAGGCCATTTAAGTCATGATTGTGGAAAAATGTTGATCTTGAGGATATAGTACATCTGTAGGGATGGGTTCCAAAAGTCTATTTAAGTTTGGATTCAGTTTCAAGTTCTTAAAATAAACAGATTGGTTAAGGTCAGGGTCTAATAATATCTTATCAGATCTTAAATCTCCTTTGTTTTTCCCTCAGAAAATAGTACAAAACACTCAAAAGTCATTTAGCTAAAAACAAAATGTGATCTACGTGACAAAATTTGAATGCTAATAATTAAGAATTAACACTCATACAGGAAGTCTTGTAACAAAAAAATGTTACTGCACTGAGTGCAATAAGAACAATACATTCTACTAAGAAACTGTCATCCCCCTCAAGCAAACTACCTGAATAGATTTAACAAGGGACTGGAAAGGTTTTGAAGTTACTCTTAAACCCCAACCCATCTATAATATGTTTCACTTTATTTGGCTGCTGACTAGTCATGAGTGCTGTGACTGGCTGTTGGATGCTGTTCTTAAGTTTGCATCTCATTCAGTTGAGTCCAAGGCATGCTAGCAAACTCCAAAGATTTTTTTCTTTTTTCCTGTGGAACTTATTCCTGGCAATGAGATTCACACACACACACACATACACACACATACACACATTTGCGTCTGCTAGACATGGGTCATGATTACAAACAGGCTCTTACAAGATACTTGAGACAGAAAGTTTGCAAGAGGACAGGATCAGCTTTAATTGCCTTTAAGCTCATCTGTTAAACAGTGGATGCATTGTGCAACTGTGACAGGGTTAGTAACAAATACCCCCAGCACCATGGATCTCTATCTGTTTTTTCTTCACAACTGGTTTGTTTTTTTGCCATCCATGTGATTCAGTCCCCTCTCTCTTCCTCCTCTCTGCCCCCCTCTCTCCTCCGTCTCTATTTTCTAATCGAGGCGCGAGCACTGACAGGGACAGTTCGGACGCAGGGGTCATGGAGGGAGGAGATCATTCAGCGGGGGGCAGCGATGAAAGCCCCTCTGAAGCTGAATTTCTGTCGGGGAGAGAAGAAGGGCTGCCTGGAGCCCATGATGAGCACATGAGCCCTGACTGCTCTGAGGACATGGAGGACAGTGATTCTCTGGTGTCAATGCAATTCCTCTTGCCTGGATCCAGAGGAGAAGGACCAGGCCTGAGCTACAGCCCAGCCTGGGCCTTGGCCTTCTTTGGAGAAGACTGTTTTAGCCCAGAGGTGATCCAGTACTCCGTGAATCTGGGACAGCACACAGGATCACCATGTCTGGATTTGAAAACACAGGTAGGTTAACATGCGAAGCTGCCAGTGAGTCATATCTGACCTTAACCCTCATACAGCAGACTGCATGGAGCAGCTGATTTATTTATTAGTTTCTATTACACAATCAACTACATGTATTTTTCATGTAATGCAGGTTGCAGTTGTAGTTTAGGAAGAGTTGTGTATATTCAGGATGCTTCTTTCCATCAAAATATTTTTCATTGTGTTCATTCATTGTGTTATTTTGCTTTATACTTAGAAACTGCTGGTTGAGAATGATATGCTTCATTTAATTCTGTATTTTCATTTTCATTCTTTATGCATTTTACACATTATTATGTTTTACGTCCTACTTTCATTCAGCCTTTTGTCAGGTTGGGTTTTATGAATAAGTGCAGGAATTATTTTTCCTATCTGTAATGAAGTGGGGCACGGTCAGGCTTTGGGGTAAATAGGGCAAGAACATGTGGGGGACTTTAAGATAATTGGCGTATTATTCTCTCCAAACTGGATCTGAATATTAATATGTTGAACTTAGCCCTTGGCAGAGGAAGTTATTATCATTTGCAAAAGAATATTAATGAATAGTCTTTGTGTTTGCACACTTTGATGGCACCACTGCTCCTTCAGAGGGTTTGTGTAACAGCTACAGTAATAACACACCTTAAGAGCCATGCTGCTGCGATTTCTCACTCATTTCACTTCAAAAGATCTGTTGCGCTCTGTTGCCACGGTGAAGAGAGCTGAAAAAAAAGTGTTGCACCCACTGGAAAAAGCCGAAGGCTTCTTTCAGTGGAAGACATGGTGTTATTTTATGATTTCGTATGATTTCCTTTGAACAGGAACTGCAGCAGCAGCTGATAATTGAAACAAGGAATCTTAAGAAAACGAAAAATTTCTACCAGAAGCTAATTCAACAAGAGAGAAAAAACAAAGGTTGGGTACCCATTTCATAACACCTCTATTGTGTGAAAATGGCATGCTTAGCTTCCAGTATGACCTATAAAACAGTGTATGTATCCCAAAGGTTCTGAGAGCAAACTGATGTTGTCCAAACTCAAGTCCCAGCTTGAAGAACTCAGGTCCAAAGTGGTCTTCTTGGATAGTGTGAAGAAATACCTTGAGGTACTGATGAAGTACTCACATCACACCAACACATCAGTTTATTTATTATGCAACAGTCTGGATTTTCTGTGCTTTAATATAATTTCTTGTATTTCTGCAGATACTAAGTGTGGACCAGTGGGGTCTGGAGGTTTCACTACTGCCCTCTTTGGCTGCCTGTGGACCTGGCTCTTTGGACTCTCAATCCTCTGAGGACACCTCTTTCTTGAGCTTTGGAAGCAGCAAAGAAAAGAGCACTCTGCAAGCTGGGACTCCTCTGGGTCTCATGGCATACCTCTACGCCAGGTATTATTGATGAGGGTTCAAATTTAAAATGTGTTGGCCACTGCTTTTTTTTTAGTGAAATCATGAGATCAAATATCTCAAAGTGTTTTGATCTGTTTTCTGTTCTGTGCCCTCCCTGCTGTGTCCAACAAGGGGATCTCACACAAAGTTAACAAATTACAACAAATATTTTCCTAAAATTTAAAGATACATTACAGCTAATATCCGAGCAATATGTTGCTGATGTTTTAAGCCATACTATAAGCATTACTCAGACTGAAATATCTCAACAAGTGTTGGATGGATTTCCATGACATTTTGTACAGACATTCGTGGTCCCCAAAGCATGAATTCTACTTTTTTTTTTTTTTGACTACATTTATTTAGCACTTTGGTTTGTGACCGAATACCCGCGAAATTAATGTAATTCCCATCAGCATAAGCTGTACTTTCATGCTTTTTATCAAATGTTAGCATGCTAACACACAGAAACAAAATGGTAAAAATGGTAAACGTTATACCTGCAAAACATCAGCATGTTAACATTTTCACAATGAGCATATTAGCATGCCGACATTAGCATTTAGCTCAGAGCACCACTGTGCCTGTCAAGCACAGAGTCACAAAGCAGCTAGCATGGCTATAGACTGTCTTATTAATAAAGGGGAAGGCTGGAAATACTTAATCAGTCTATTACTGGTTTTGGTCTTCTGGTGGAATTTGTTGACGATCAGAAAAATCAAGAAGAAGAAAGATATTTAAAGCTGCAAATTTACTTTGGTCACACTGCACTGTTTCTATGGAACTAACAATGCATGTACAGTAAACACATTGTCTTTCAGTAAACCATTTTTCTTTCTTCCTCTCTTGATTATCCATGCATATTCTCTGTCTGTCATGCTCTCTCTATTTAGAAAAGTCATGCAGTCAGTTACATTTTATTTAAATGTGAGTAAGATTACAAAATTGCCATCTCTAATTCATTTCTAGTCTATAAACAATAACACAATTACTGCTGCTGGGAAGTCTCGTGATCCAGTATCAGCTTTTTATCTGTTGCTCTGGAAACTGTATCAACAATCACAGAAACAGGGACAAAAATCTATGAATTTTTTATCTACATTTTGTTCCCATTGCCTCAAGCTAGAGTTTTCTTTTTCTTTTTTTACTTCTAAAGGCATTGATATGGCTTTTTTTCAGTTAATGTCCTTAAAAGATGGTTTATTTTTTGTTTTACAGAACCTAAGAACTAAACATAAAGGGATCCTCATGAAATTATAATCCTTCCAATAATGTTAGGATATGATTTGTATGGGTGCCCTCATATTCCCCTTTTGAAAATGTTCTGGGCACAAAGGACTGGGAAGAAGTCCCGGGGCAGACATAGCAGATACTGGATCACATCTCCCGTATGGTCTGAGAGAGCTTGAGGATCCCCCAGGGGGAGCTGAAGGAAGCTGCTGGGGGACATTTAGGTTGCTGCTCACACTTTTGCCAGTAGACAGTGTTATTAACTGTTGTTAACAGTTGCTTACTGAACTTAATTGAGTGTCACTGTGTTCTTTTTCATCACAGAAATGCTGCTGCGGAGGGCTACATCCAGCAGTTTCTGTATACCTATCGTTTCTTCTGCACTCCTGAACAGTTTCTTCAGTTCATAATGGATAAATTCATCAGTGCTGCAAGGTAGAGTATATCCAGTGGCTCATGATTGCATAGAGAAATATTATATTACGGAACAATATGCCAAGAAAACCCATGAGAATCTCCAGTCAAGCCTCTCCAGTAAACTACAAAACATAATACACAGCGTATGAAACATTGTCCACTGATTATAAGATATAGATGTTTGTTTTCAATGCCAGAGAAGGTCCAGACATGTCAGAAGACAATGTAAAGATCTTCCATCGCAGTTTGGACCTTCTCCAGTTCTGGATAACGGAATGTAAACTGGTGGACTTCACACCAAAGTCCAGCTTTGTGGATACACTAGAAAACTTCATCAATACCGAGGTAACCAGACAATTAACATTTTGCTCTACACTTTACAGTGCTCATGTCCCACCTCTAGAATCCCTACACTTTAAAAATCGCTGCTCCACCCCTGGTAAAATCTTTCATGAACAATTAAACTCAAATCAATATAGTGTCTTATTAGATGACAGAGACATCAATAAAAGCATGTGTTAGTACTCTAAAATATAGTTTACGCCATTTAATCGCTGCATTGACTGATTTAAGGCACAATAAATATAACATTTTAGTAAGTGTACTATATTTTGTAGTTGCCTGATCTTTGTTTTTTCCACAGGTAATCCCTGTGGACAGCCGAGGGGAGGCCCTTCTTGCTGCTCTCCACAGCCCTCTGAGTATAACTTGGAGCAAAGGAGGAGGAAGCCAAATCAGCTTTGAGGAAGAGAATGAATCTGTGGCTGTCCATTCATCTACTGAGGATCTTGGGAGAAAGGTTCGTAGAATGTGATGACAAGTTATGCCATGTTAAGTTTGTTTTTGTAATTGTAAAACCTCCATGACCAAAAAGTGAGAAACTAAAGTTATCTAAAAACGTTAAGTCTGCTCTTCTTTTACTTCTATTGAGGAGGAAAAAAAAAGATTTCTTACATTTTTTGATGACTCCTCAATGTGCAAAACTATACAGTCAAAACCAAAATCAATACAGTAGCTACAATAAATCTGGGCAAATACAGAAAATCTGTTTGTCCAGTTTTTTGTTTTGTTTTGTTTTTTACAGAGAAGACTGTGTTGGAGCACCCTGCATGTAATACACAACAGCATTCTGCCTTCCTCTGTTGCTGTAGTGTCGGTGTGTACACATGATTCAGAACATGTATTCTCTCTTGTCAAATCTTTTTCTTAACTCTTCAGTGGAGGATCTCAAGAATAGTGGAGCCTTCACCATCCATGCCTAAAGAGAATGCCTTCTCCATAGCTGCGGCCCTGCCTATTCCTTGCTACGGGTCCCTGGCTAATGATCTCTCTAACGTCTGCCTGCACAGCGAGGATCGACTTCCCTTCAGCCAGAATGAATACAGTGCACAGCACGTAGCCCAACAGCTCACCCTCCTGCAGCAGGTTTACTCACACACGTACTGTATAGTCTGCTCCCCCACCATGTACTCAGGTTGTTGTTGTCTCTCTTCAACACCAGAGGGAGACATTTCTCCATGAATGCGTAGTAACACTCTGATTGCAAGTAATACAGTCAACTTATGACTTAATGTTTCATTTGTGACTTTTGAAACACAGGACATTTTCCAAGGATGTCATCCAGTTCATTTCCTCAACTCTAGAATACAAGGAATCAGGGACAAGGTCTTGAACCCAAACAAGTGAGTATAATGTCAGCTGTGTCAATGTTAACCTATTTTACATACAGATGGGTTAGATATCAAAGAAAAACATAACATTAAGTGTCTCAGTAAAGTGTTGGGTCACACTGAGTCACCAGAACAGCTTTGGTGCCTCTTGTCATTGATCTGGCAAGTGTGTCATCTCTGCTGGTGGGATTTTCATCGTTCCTCCAAATGATACTCCTTCAGTTGATATTTTGATGACAGTGTTTGAGAGCACTGTCTAACATGTCATACACTCTAGTTGTTTTTTGGTTGACATCCAGTGACTGTGAAGGCCATATGATATGATTCACAAAAATGTCACACTTATTAAACCATTTAGTGCCCCTTTGTGACCTGTATGGAAGCCTTGTTAACATATTTGTTTAATTTTCCAATCATTTATAATCTTTTATTTCTAATTTGTCACCCATCTGTATGTAGATAGTCTTCTTCCTATAGTATGTCACAGTATGTCTTTTATTCTCCTTTCCACAAAGTATGTGAGGGCCTGTTGACTTAGTAACACTGTGAATTGTAAGATGAACTTTCATTAGTGAATTTCCCTGCAGCAGCATATTATATAATAATAATGTGTGTCAGTAGAAGGCAAATAACACCCTGTGGGCCAAATCTGGCCTTCCAACAAAAATATTGTCCCTGTGATGAAAGTTTTTTCCATTTATAGTTCCCATTAAAACTTTTACATGATTTTTATAAGTCTACTGTACACAGAAATGTAAATACAAGGCTTAAAATCCTTTTTGTAACATTTAATTATGATCAATGCCCCACATAAAGAGAGGCATGCTAACTGAGGTCACTGTGCGTCATTCTGCATCAGGCTGTTTGAAGTGCACATGGTGCTGAAATCAAGTCTAATAAAGTTACCAGATGAGTAACACAAATAAATAATAATAATATAATTCACTTTATTTTAATGAAGCAAGTGCTCCTTGAATTCAAACACAGTTTTAACTCCACTGCTTCAGCCTTTGGCCATCACAGTTTTGTGTCTCACAAACACAAAAGGGTGGCTGTCCAACAGAAATAGCATGCTGATTTTTTGCTATGGCAACCTTTAAGTTTAGTTTAGTTTATTTAATCAGGATCATCCACTTAGTATCAACACTGGAAAAAAACAACAGTATTTCATTCAATCACAAATGATGCAAGCCACTCTTAATTATGTGTAGATAATCAGTGTGGAGATTACATATCTAGTTGTGTAGTGCAGCAAACAGAAAGCATTTGTGTATGTGAGTCATTTTTTGCTAAACTGCTAAAAGTATTAACTTATGCTGCTGTTGCCCCTCAATCACTAATGGGGAAAATGACTTGTTTTCTTCCCTCAGAAACAATCTTACAAAAATACATTTTTTAAATAAACTGTATTCTTTAATGAATTAAAAGAAAAAAAATTGAAAATAATAGGCTTGCCTCTCAGTGCCTGTAAAATGAACAATGCTGACCTGGGCTGTGGTTAAACCTAATTTCTGACTCCTGATGCACATGTATCTTTTGAAATATGTAGCGAAATCTGTTGTATTTTGTTACTGGTATACTGTGAATAATCATGTCTGGGAAGGACTGCAGCTAACAAATATTTTCATCAATTAATGTGTTTATAATTTTCAATATCATCTAGTGAAACAAGAAATGTCAGAAAATAGTGAAAAATCACAATATACTGAAGGTGACATCTTCAAATTGCTTTTTTTTAGTTAGTTGAGAGAGTTAGAGTTAGTTGGTATTCTATTGTATTATTTGCTGGATTTATGTCTGTCTAACACACATGCACCCTTATATGTTAGTGGAAAACCACACACATTGTGAGCACAGTAGCAGCAAATACATTTGAAAATCTGAAACCAGTGAATGTTTGGCATTTTTTCTTGGTAAATAACTAAATTTACTGCTAATCTAACTGATCTCTAATTGTTTAAGCATCTGTTTACTGTTTTTTCCTCACCTACTAGGAATGTGTCTCAGCATATCCCACCAGCAGAGGGCAGCAGTCTCGAGGAGACGCCATCAGACAGCTACCTCCAGCAGCTGCTCACGTACTCTGACAGTGTCACTAACTGGATCTCTGGTGAAGTAGTCGTCTGTGACTCCCTCAAGGTGAGGAAAGATGTAACTCATGAGGGGAACAGGGTCAGTTAGAGAAAAAAAAAAGTTTGCCATTACTGTCACAACCTCTGCTTTGATTTCTTATTGGACAGGGACTGTCATGTCAGTCACACACTTTCCCCATATGTGCTTGCTTTTCCTTCTCTGGTGTCTTGGTTGAATGGTTTATAGACAGTAGGAGACAGGAACATATGGGTGTGAAACCTCAAACAGCTGTCTGTTAAATTATTTCTGTGGTATCATAAGCTTTCATTTGATCTTACAAAAAGAGAGCAGCTCATAATGAAAGTAAAAAATAGAATATACAAATAAATGCACTTGGAATTAAATTGAATAATAATCAGCAGAAGCAGTAGTATAATGTAGAACAATCCACAATGCCTTGAAACATTGACTACACACAGTATTTTTCTCATTTTTGCATTCACACACTTCATTATGCAGTCGGCTGTACTCCCAAAAATGCATCCCACTTTAAAGAGCTATTAGATTCATGCATTTTGCATTGTTAAGCTATTTTCTCTCCATTTTTTTTTCATTGCAAACTCTCCTCTTATGCAGACACAAGTTGCTCTGCTGACCAAGTATCTGACGATTGGAAAACACTGCTACGAATCGAGGAACTTTGCCACAGCCATGCAGGTCCTTGGAGGTCTGGAGAATGTGATTGTCAGGCAATTACCAGTAAGGCTACATCTCATAAATTACTCCTCACACGAAATGTGAGCTTCTGCAATAAGTCAGATGCCCTCGAGCTAAATGTTTTTTTTTCAGCCATGATAGAACTTGGATGGTGTTTCATTAGTTTCACAAATGAGAAATTAACATTAATGCATTCAAATAAGATGTGGGAAGTGTGAGCGCAGTGAGGAGGAATGGGGCCTGTGAATTGGAGTAATTAAAAAAATTCAAATTAAAAGAATATAAGAAATTTCCATATTTTCATCTAAAGGCAGGTTATATTAATTAACTTATGTGTTATATTGAAGCCACAGTATAATTAGTCTTCATTTTGGAGCTACTAAACAAAAACTTCCTCCTCTCTCGCCAACAGGCTTGGAAACATCTGCCTTCCAAAGTGTGTGAGATCCTGGAGGAGCTACGAGCCGTGCAGGTGCGTGTGTGTAGGTGTGTTTTGTGAACGTGCGCTCGCACAAGCACACATGTATTTTGTTTGTATCTGAAGGCAAGGCTGGCCACATATTGTGAAACTGGGCTGCGGGGCAAACAAATCAATAGGAAAACAGCTTCAAGCAACTTGCCTGTGTGCAGAGAGCTTACAGCTGGCTCTGCTTCTGAAAGTTACCCTCAAAAGAACCTGATGCATCAAACAACATGCGTCACTCTCTCATCAACCTTCACAGGTAGCTGTAAAAACAGAAATGGTATGCTTTCTTGACTTTGAAATGTAAAGAGGTTAAATTTGTTGAAAATCTTCTTTCAGAGTCTTTCAGTTATATTATATACCGCCACATTGGGCATGCTTATAACTGAGAGTTTGGTTTAATTGGAAAATGTAATCCAGTAAGAACAAATTTATCTGCTGCGTGCATAATTTGCTCTCTCCTCAGGTGTTTCTGAAGAGTGACGACCTGTGTCTGATGGGGGGAGAACAAACGAGGAGGAGGCCCACCCTGCCTTCGGTGCAAATCCTGGCCATGCACGTCCAGCAGCGGGAGATCGGAGCCTTCACACTCACTACTGGAGCTTGCAAGTGGACCAAGCTCAGGTGAGAGGAAATCCTAGTTGTTATGAGCTATTTCACTGACGCATCCATAATGGGAGGTGCCCGATCCCCTCCCTTGCTTTAATGTTTTTACGTCATGCTGGAATTGGCACTCATTTCATATTTTTAGAGTTGTTGTGATAGTAAAATGCGCACACAGCCTCTGAAATTACCCTACTACCAATCCTTATAGTGACACAAAATATGAACAGTTAGCACCATTAACTGAAAATTAGCTCTCATCCACATCCCAAGTATCCATCTACAGCAAAGTTGGCCAACTTACTACGAGGACGCATTTTCCTGTGTCCTTCTCCTTCACTCCAATATGGCTGACCAGATGCTGAGGTCATAACAAGTGGCAGTTGGATGGTAATGGCACAGCTGTTGAATTTGGGTTGTTGGTAGGGGTGCCAGTGCTGCACCAGATGGCGCCCGTGGGAAGGGGTTGGATTGGAAAAGAGGTTTCGGGCCAGTTGCTGAGAGGCGACTGGGTGTAACCAGATGCTGGGGTCAGGAGATGTAGCAGGAAGAGGCAGAGACACAGCTGGTTACTCAGGGTTATCCCCGCTCTCTCCAAAATCAGGTCACAGACAGATCTGGTGATGCTGCTAAGCAGAAAAAAATGGATATTATATGCATGTAGATATATAATTCTTTTCATGTCTTCACTTTTACTTTTCTTCTGTATTCCCATTTCATGTTGCTTCATCCTCTCATCCATCCATTCTTGGCTCAAGGAGCATAGCAAAGTTGGTGAGTCAGGTCCACGCCTTCCAGGAGGTTGTGTACACCTACAGCCCGGACCGGGAGCTGCAGGCTTACCTTCAGTGCCGCATCGCCCGGCTCGGCACCTCCGACATCCGCCTCTTGGCCGCTTCCAACGATGCCAACTTCCAGCAGTCCACCGAGCGACAAACACAGAGGATCCAGGACACACTGAGGAGGGTTAGGGCCTCCTTCCAGTGAGCCCTGTCCCAGTCACACCTCACAGCTCAGAGCAAGACACCACCACCAGGTCAACACCCCATTTCTGAGCCCAGAATGAGGCCACGACCCTCACATGCCTCTGTTGTCCTGGCAACAGAGCTAGAATGGAAAGCTTCTCTCTGCTGTTATATGTTCATTTTTTTGTCAAGCTCCCCCTTTAACTTTAATAATAATATCAATTTAGACTTTATTCATAACTCACACTGTTTGGATTACACATGTTCTGCTGTTGATTAGCATTTTAGTTTTCTTCCACAAAGATAAAAGTAATGGATGATATTTGTAATTTGCAATGATTTCATCTCAACTCACATACTAACATTTTATATCATTATTTGTGAATTTACCCTGTAACTTAGCGGTTAAGACCTCCATATATTCATATGTAGAAAAATATGACAGCAATTCAGAACACATGTCAAACAACTTTGTTTGTATTAAAGCACAATGTCAGCTGACATGATAAGGGCTTTTAGGTGGACCCTGCTATTTTAGTCACACCAGCAGTGTGGCTCTATGAATGGCAGTGTTGGTCAGTCAGTGCATCATTTTGGTCCAGACTGAAATTTCTCTACAACTATTGGATAGATTACTATGAAATTTGCACACATTCCTGTTCCCCAGAGGATGAAGCCTGTTGACTTTGGTGATCCCCTGACTTTTCCTTCAGTGCCACCATCAGGTTGGCATTTTTAGTGAAATATCTCAACAACTATTGTATTGTATGGATTGCCATCAAGTTAGATACAGTCATTCATAGTTCCCTTACCATGTATCCTTCTGACTTTGATAATCTCTCAACTTTACATTGAGCATCTTGACAACTATTGGATGGAATTCCATTAAAATTTGGTTAACATATTCATGTCCCGCTCGGGATGAATTTTAACAACAACTTTGCATCTAATGCTATCATCAGGTTGAAATTTAAATATGTCCAACACTTGGGTTTATATGCAAATACTGTACCTGCAAAACTAATGACATTCCCATCAGCCTCAGCTGTACTTTGTATTTAGCGCTAATTCGAAGCAAATGTTAGCATGCTTACATGCTAAACGACGATCATAAATATGGTAAACATCATACCTGCCAAACTGTCTCATGTTAGCATTGTCATTGAGAGCATGTTAGCATGCTGATGTTAGCATTTAGCTCAAGGCACCACTGCCTGCATACAGCCTCACAGAGCTGCTAGCATGGCTGTAGACTTGTCTTGTTGCCTGAACATGAGGCCCTGACTCAAAGAGGTTCTGTGTCAAGAACTATTTTAAGACCTTCATTATTTCAGCTGATATCATGCTTACAAAGTGTATATTCCTAAATTAGTTTATTGTGTAATTAAATGATCTCAAAGCAAACTTGAGGCCATGTTGTACTCCAGCAGAGGAATACTGCACATAGCACAAAGGCTGGGAGGAACAGGGGGGTTTAACAGGGCCTCCATGACCCACTAGCAGGTTCATCCATGTCAAACATTCAAATAAAATCTGTTTGATGTTGCTGAAATGTTTTGACTATTAGGAAACAAGACAAAATGAGGCAGAATGTCTTACATTTCTTGGACAGTGTACGGATCATTTGTTTTTAAGACGTATTTAGTGTTTGTTTACAAAAAGAGATTGATATGACTAGATTGGTAAATTAATATATAATATTAATTCCATTTAAACTGCACAATGTGAAATAATTGCATTTATAATCAATAGTGTGCCGTGAAGGACCAAACCTAGACAAGCTTACCGTCATGACAATACCTTACCATTACAGAGAAAATGATATAACATAATGAGATGTCTGTGCAAAATGTTATTTGAGGAATGATGTTAAGTCGGTGTCTATTTTTCTATTTTCCTGCCCGCTCTCTCCTCCATGGTCTTCTGCCATCAAACACACCGTGGAGATGGAATGTGACGTGCTATGAAGATTTGCTTAATTTAGCCAAATAAATTAGATTTTATAAGCCTTCTCTTGCCAAAGTGTATTATTCTCTGGCAACATCTGTGATAGAATGGCTGTATGGCAGGCTACACTCCTGTTACATCTGTCAGGGAATGTGGATTGTGGTGGGAGAGCTGAAGCTGGTTTCTCTCCCCTGTAGGGATTTTTATTGTTAAGTATTTATACCTTATTGTACTTTCTGGCGTTTCCTCCACCTAATTAATCACTAGAGGGTTTTGTCTCTAGTCTCAGTATATTTTAAGCCAGTAAATGAAACCTGACCACAAGGTCATATTTGTCATACAGTATGTCAAAATATTTACATTTATCTATCTTGGCACATTTGACCATTGTGTTTTGTGGAAATTTGCTTTACTTCCTCATTGTTTGGGGCCCTACAGAGTTTATTGCTGTATGTGTTTTTCTCCTTTTAATACTTAAATTTTCTTCTGGCCCTATTAAAACTCAATATGTAGAAAAATGTTGAAGTGGTAACCCTTCCCTTGGCTACAAATTGGTTTTACATGTTTGACAAAGGTGACAAAACACAGAAATGACCATAAAGAATTGATATCACAAGAAAAATGGGAATATTTCATCACTAAGACGATATAGTGTATATGAGCATGAACAAATATAGGCTATTCCTTTTGTTTGACAAAAAGTTGTATGTTATCACCCTGTTACACCTCTTATTAACAAACTGTTATGAAACTTCATAAACTGAAATCCAAATTAATTTATTTGGAAGAAGTGCTGCATAACAAGGTCAACACCAATCACAGTCATAGAGAAGATGAAAATCCATTATTTAACCATGTTTTACAGCTGGAGACTCCAAACAGAAATAATGCCTGATTTTCTGTTGCGGACTTCTGACACATCATTTCAAAATCATGTTTATAAGTGATTCTCATAAAATTTATGCTAAAAGCCATGAAGCATTAATGTGATAAAACAATATTCAGCATGTTTTTTGGGCTGTTAGAGGGGTCCCAGGCAGTGGTGAAATGTAACTGTAAGCACAGCACTGTTCTTAAGGGCAATTTTACATGACTATTTCCATTCCATGCACTCTATACTTCTACTCCAGTGCTTTTCATAGAGACATATTGCACTTTTTAATCCACTACATTTATTTTACAGCTATAGTACTTTGCAGATTAAGATTTTACATAAAAAAAACATGTACCCTATTAAATACTTAAAATGTATCCACTTCAACCAGCTACAACATAAAATGCTGTTTACACTTGTATGCATCAGTAATAATAATCCAATGACATGGGTCATTATATTACCCATTGACTAATTTAATGTTTGATACTGTAAATACATTCAGGACAGTAAATATTTTCATGAAAAATCTGAAGAAGCTCCAGCAAAAGCACTAGAAAATCCAAAATGTGCTGGTTTATTTACTTTGTGAGTTATAAAAGATACTTGTGCCACTTTCCAACAGCACAAAAACGTGACCTGTTGGATGATTCGCTTTATCCAGACAATAGTGCCCCAGTGAGAATTAGAATACAATCAGTGTAGGTTTTCCTCTGGGACAGACAGAGGCCAGGCAGGCAGGCAGACCGAGCTGAGGAAATAGGCACAGTGTGAAGGCGACGTCCCGGGTGCTTTTTATTGTTATCTAACGGGATCAGGGCGCATCTTCAAAGCCTCAGAGATAAAGAGCCCCAAAAGGCTGAGGGACTCCTGCCTCCATAGCGACAGATCACCGATAAAGGAGACAACTAGGCCCGGCCTCTTATCTGCATTGTCATAGAACTAAACGATCAGTTGTTCCAGAGCTGCTTCATGCAGAGATCGCTCCCAGGAGGGCCGCGGATCCGCCGGGTTGTGCGCTGTCTCACGGGGGTTGTGTCTTGGTTTATTTGGCACCTAATGTACATGATGCGATGCTGTCAATCATCAACAGCTTACAGATAGTGACGAGTGAACATTTCAAGCCAACACTGATGAACAATGTGCTCTCCTGTTTTCAAGAGAAGTTTTAGACAATCTCAACTAGTTTTATTGTGACCTTACATATTTCTGTAGCCTAATTAATCATCAATGTAATATTGTAGCCACTGATACGTGAAGCAGGGCAATTTTAGGATTACTTGAGGCTTTTCTACGAGGCTGTTTGCACTCACAGGGTTTTCCCAGCTCCCTCGCAGCTTGTTTTAGCATATTTACATTTGAATGGACCGACAATCAACCGTAATTGTGTTGCTACTGTAATACCTTTGATCTGTAATGTTTGTAGCGCCTGTGCCAAATGCTGGCTGTTGGGTAGCTTGGCGCCAGCGCTCACCAGGGTATCAAAGACATGTCAATAAGGAACCATTGAAGATCGCTTGTGCAATCAAATAGAGAACTAGTTTGATTGCACCAGTGAGCCTATAGTTGCGCGCTGCAGTTTTCTCTTGCGGAACGTGTTGGGTTACAGTGCAAAAAGAGTTATGAATGTCTCAAAAGTTTCTCTCATCTTAAATGAATCCTTCCATTTGGTCACTAGCGCACTGTTAGATGTCTGGTCAATATTTAGGCTATATGACTTCAAATGGGATTCTACTGAATACAAAAATGACTGGTCCTGTTGTATGGGACCGTTCTGTCATATATAAATCTTAAAAACTGTCAGTCATAACCAGGAGACAAATGACAAATCTGTGATGCTCAACAAATACATTTTGAATTTTGGGTCCTTCACCACAGACCAGGTCTTAGAGGGGTTTTTTAATACATGGATCACAACTATCAGGGTTTAAGTGAAATCTGGAGCTTCTCCTTAATTACTAATTATGTCTTATAGGTTTCAGAATGATATGCATTTTAATAGCAGGGCAGATGAGAGAGAAATGCAAAAGATTTTTTCTCCATTTCTCCTTTTGCTCTCACATCTGTGCTCTCTGAGCCTTCAGCCACTGATGCACTCCAGTGTTTCAGATATTGGCGTGTCACAGACCTCAAATAGACACCTTTAAACCACATCTGATAATAGATACCCCAATGATCCCACAATGAGAGAAAAAAAGTAGTTCCCAAGTATATAACTGATAAGGAAATGACTGAAGAGTCATTGAGTTGACTTACTGACAAACTATTTAGATTGGGACATATGGGACTCTGCACCCCACTTTGAAAACCACTGCATTAAATATTTTTTTCTCTTTATCAGACCCAGAGAACACCCACGTTAAATTAAATTACATGACATTAATCTAGCAGGAAATTGTATCAAATGAGAACTTTAACTGCACCAGGCCTAATGAGACTCGTCATTTTCACACTTTCCCTCCGGCGCTACTGTATGCAGCAGCAACATGAAAGTATTTGGTCTCCACCTCTACAGAAGATACAGCTGTTCCTGAGGAGCCCTCAGTTTCAGTCGGGGCGGACAAATGTATGAGCTCAGGAGGGTTCTCACAGACTCGGCGGCGCCAGGTTTTCACACACTCACAGGATATGTAAAGAGTTCAATAACGAGCCATTAACCCCTAATCATCGGGATCGATCAGGCGTTAACAAGGGTCTCTACATATGCAAATCGCAGGGAGGGCCAGGCCCTATAAAGGCTGAGCCTAGACAGGAGCTGCTACCACACACTCCCTCTGACATTTGCTGGATTTACAGGTCACTGAGCAGCACTGCGAACATGGTGAAATACTTTTCTGTGGACTGGCTTGCCCAGAGCCATCACAACACCGCGGCGAGAGAGGAGCACGGAGATGTCACGGATATTGCGCCGACCTGCAGGCCACATATTCCCTGCGTGGTGCAGCCGCGCCCTCCGACTTATGGCAAGGGTTACCTGCAGCCAAAACCCAGACCATCAAAGCCCGCTGAGCACATGGATCCAGTGGAGAGCAGCGCGCATCAGGACTCCAGCCTGTGCTCACCTTTGCATCCAACAAACTGCGCCTCACCAAGTAAGTACAACTCCAAACTCCAAGTACAAATCTTTGGTTTGTGAACCAAATGTTCTTAATTCAGTCTTCAGTGTTTCTAACCAGAGTTTTCCTGCCTTCAGTTTCAGAAATCAGCGGCTACTCCTCCGGGTACGAGAGCGAAGCGGCTTCCTCTGAGTGTCTCTCTGTGGATGAGGGAAGCGAGGTGGAGAGAGACGGACCACAGCGCCGTGTGCGCACAAAGTTCACCCCCGAGCAGATCAGCAAACTGGAAAAGATCTTCAACAAGCACAAATACCTGGATGCTGGCGAGAGAGTGAAGACAGCGCAGAAGCTGAACCTCACAGAAACTCAGGTATGACGCGATTCTCACGCCAACAAATCCGTTTAATAACATTTCCCGATTACGTCTCTCATCCTGCACTACTCTGAATACTGACTTTATTTTTGCTCTCTCTCTCTCTCTCTCAGGTGAGGACCTGGTTTCAGAACAGGAGGATGAAGCTGAAACGGGAGGTGCAGGACTACCTCGCTCCCCAAGTCCCACCGGTGATGTTCCAGCCTCTGCCCCCGGTTCAGTACCACGGCATGGCTGGACAGCAACCTCACTACTCCTCAGCCAGCCCGGCCTTTTACCCACTCCCTGTCCCGCAGCTGGTCCTCCAGCAGCAGATGCCCCCTCAACACCCACCGCGTGTCATGATCCACAACCCACATTTCTACTGAAGAACTCCCAACTACAGACTTTTCCGACTGAAACACTTGAAATCCAAACACGTGCAATCCAGAGTTGTTTTATTTGATGTGTGATTTTATTACTTATATTTGATATATAAGTTGTATATAGATAACAGAAAAGTCTATTTATCATTGAATAAAGTTTATCTTCTATACTGCAGCACTGGACTCTTTGCTCTCTTTGCTTTGCATACATAACAGATACTAAAGGTGCCATTGTATCCTTCAGATAGAGCTGATGATATTATCTTTATTGCAGGATTAGTTTAACATGAATGGATCATCCCGTCTTTCATCTTAAGAAGAGAGGCAGATAAAACAAAGAAAGAGGCAATACAAATTCCACTGGTTTTAGGTTAAAGGTTCTTATCGCAACTCATTGTATGGATCTCCTGATTTGACCCTCTCATAAAAACATAATAAATAAATCATAGATACATAAATTGAATCACTGAGTGTTTGGGCCTCATCTACTGTAATGTTACAGTCAATAACAAAAGCGGCAGCTTTTGTGCTACAGATGTCAAATTCATGATAAGAGATTTTTTTTCTCCCCCTTGTCAGCAAAGACTGACCATAGGCTGGCCTTTCATATGCATTGTTTGTCTCCATCTCTGCACTTCAAAGGCCGGGTAACGGGGAGATCATGGTCAACAATTAGTCCTAATTAAGCCGCTCATTGATGAGTTTACACTTACCACAGGAGCCCTCCGGCCCGGCTCCAGAGAGTCTGGGGTTTTGTATGCCAAAGAATCTGATCTCTAAGGTATGTGATGAGATTTGAAGATAGCAAACTTGATTCGCAACAGCTTTAAGATGATTAAATAGGTCATATGTGTGCAAGTTGCAAGCCCTTATCAATCTAAACCTTGTGTTTAGAGTGCCAAATGGGTTCAGGACATTTAAAGTCACCTTACACCTATAATGCAATTCCAAGAAAACTCATTTGTAGATATAAACAGTTTCCATATGTTGCTGCAGTTGATATATTTGACAGTTAATTTAGGTTTCTCAACAATACACTTACAGGCTACCTGCTGTATGGGGTCTGAAACGATGCCCAGAGGCCCTGCAGCAAATGTCTCATTCAAACAGGTCAACAAAGATCAAACGGAACTTTCTCACTTTCTGTCGATGCTCTCTGGCTGTGGTCACACCCACCCAGTCCCCCCATAACAAAGGTTTCATCAGCGGGTTGCTTGATGCGCAGACAGCTGGGCGCTTCTGTCTGCAACTCCTCAACTCACTCAAGAGGAGATGTCTCTTCTCTCTGTCGTTCTCTCTTGGCAGGCTGTCAGGACAGTTGAGAAATTTTGAGTGAAAAGTGTTTTTAAATTTGAACAATTCCAGTGTCTTAACCTGCCAGTAAATGCTTGATTTGATAATAAAATATACAGTTATTTGATATATTGTGACATCCTGGGACAAGGAGTGCTGACATTTGTACTGAGCAGCGGATGTATACCCCTGAATCACTTTATGCAGAGATGCCAGGTAACTGATACTCAGACTTACTGGCGCCAGAGCATCTCAGCCAGCCATGAACGTGAGAAAAACCACAACTAAGCCTCTATTAACCTCAATTACAACGACCATCAAGTTTCTATCGTTCCGTTGAGATTCCTTTGCATATGCAAATAGAGACGTGTGCCCCTCCTATATAGCAGCCAAGAGTCATCCAAGTGGTAACACACAAACAAACACACACCTTGAGACTACTGCTTGGATACATCATGGCAAACTTCTCTGTGGAGTGGCTTTCCCAAAGTTATTATACAACGCAAAGGGACACTGAGGAGATGACTCCAAAGAAGGATGCTGCGCTTTATTCAAAAGTCCATA
Source organism: Thunnus albacares (assembly GCF_914725855.1). NCBI lineage: Eukaryota > Metazoa > Chordata > Actinopteri > Scombriformes > Scombridae > Thunnus > Thunnus albacares. The sequence goes on from NC_058119.1 coordinate 6,650,827, forward strand.
ATGAAATTGTGGATTTTACAAAGGAATCAAGAAGCCAATACTCTCCGACCTCGCCAAACAGTAAGTTCACTGATAAACTCTGGTTTCCTCATGAGCTGAGATCGACAAACCTTTGTGTAGACATTGATTTCGACTAAGTTAATTTAGCGCTCTGTTCTTCCTTCTTTCCAGATAGTTGTGGCTACACATCAGGGTCTGAGAGTGAGGTTGGAGACGACAGCGAGGGGGAAGCAACCCAGCAGCGAAGGATGAGGACCAAGTTCACCTCAGAGCAAATCAGCAAACTGGAGAATACCTTCAGCAAGCACAAATATTTGGGCGCCACGCAGAGAAGGAAGCTTGCTGAGAAGCTGAATCTTTCTGAAACTCAGGTAAGTTTGAGCCAGTGCTTAAAAATGTGGTCCGAGAGAGTCACAGCAACATGAGGAATGGTTCATTTTTATCAGTTTGGGTTTATTGGCCTTGTAGAGTTGTGTTATTCTGTGTAAAGCAACGTAAAAGTATAATGTGAGACTCCTGATCTGTCGTTATTTACTTTTAAACTGTAAAACTCACTTACTTTTTAAACTCATGAAAAGTTTAAAAAGTAAACTTTCTTTACATATAGAAGCATTAGTTAATGACTTCCTTATATTCTCTTAGGTGAAAACGTGGTTCCAGAACAGGAGGATGAAGATGAAACGGGAGGTGCAGGATATGCGGCCTGAGTTCCTGTCGGTCCCGGCCGCTCTCCTGCCGCCTGTGTTGTTTCAGCACCCCGTCCTGAGTGGACAGCTCCCCTTCTACCCGCAGCTGCAGCCGCTCCACAGGACGAGCCTCCCCCCTCCTCTGCACCAGCACCGCACCCACCCTGTCATCCTGCCCCCACCCTTCTACTGAACTCTTCCAACTTTCTCTCCAAAAATTCCTGTCTAGAATCTAGACATGTTTCCATTGCTCTCTTTAAAAGAGGGGTTGTGAATATTATAATTGCTTTTACATATTTCTGAAGCACTATATAAGACTATTGATGCTATCTGTATATATGATTTGAAGAATGTAATGTATTTTTGCATCAAATTTTGTATGTTTTATGTCACGAATCGTTATTAAAGATGAATGGCCTCTTCAGTTTTTTGACAGTCTAAATTGTTTGGATTATTGACAATATTTTCTCTACCATATCCTCTAAAACTAAGTCTTGAAATTATGACACCATTAGGCTAATGGTGTAGGCTGGTATCTTTAATACACACACACACACACACACACACACACATATATATATATATATATATATATATATAATAAATCGTTAAAGGACACATTTGCGCAAATTAAAAAGGGAGGGATTGTTTCCATTTTCCTTACACAATAGCTCATAAAAGTGTTTTGAAAAAGCACAAGTGTAGGAATGGACTCATTAAAATGCAAAGCCATATGATCATGGCATATACCAAATTAGGAGATACAGTGTGCTGCCATCTGTTGTAACATTGATGTTAACTGTCACAAAAGGAACAAATGGCGACTGTTCGTGCGTCCTGTTTTCACCATATTGTGCTTCATTCTTTTCTGCCTCTCCCTCCTCTTTTTCTCTAAAGAAAGTGCATAGTGAAGAATTCAGGGTTTTCTCACACTGTGTTGCATATCATTGCAAAAGAGCACAGGAAGAGTTTGAGGTATCGCAGGCCCTGGACAGCCTGTCTCTCAGTCCTGCGCAGGGGGTTGAAGATGCTGTCTCCGTCTGCTGCAGGCAAATATTTTCATTTTGGCGTCCGGTGGCATGACTCCAAGCTGTGATCGCTCCCTGCTCGATGTAGATTTGCATCTTCAAAGGGACATCAAAGCAAAGGTAACTGCTAGATCATTGAGATCCATTGAGCTCTATTGTCTCCCGATTGAACAATTCGCACTTACTTGAAAGACGCGGAGAGACGGCGCCCTCAAGTCTGCAGAAGGTGTATATTGCCTCACGTTAAAGTCATTAGGTGGCACCAGCTAAATAGGTGACTGATTGAGTCACTGTGTCATAAAGCGGGTATGCCTGGTTCGCTTATGATTGGCAATTTGGAATCAGAATAGGAAATACCTGCTGGTGGAGTGATTACATTCACTGCAGGATATCACTCAGCAACATATGCTGTGTCATTCAGATCTGGGCTCCTTTGGCAGGTTTTATATTTAGCAGCCACATGCCTTTTTCAAAGGATGTTCAGAAGGGCCCTCTTGCCTGCATACACAAGTACATTTAAAAAGAAAATAAATACTGACACCTCCCACCAGGAGGCACAATTACTAAAGGGGATTATTAGAATTCCATGCATCAGTAACTACTGTAATGAGAAGAACATTATTCATTTAAAGGGTTACTGGATCCATTTATGCAAGCCTCTATACAACCAGACAGTACAAGGCCTCAGTCTGCAGCATTAACTAGGATAGTGCCTGGCACTAATGGCAACATGAGCAATAAATGATCCATTATGAGAGAGCAAAGAGTGGGTGATTTGGCCGCCACAGGCAGACCTGGTTCCCCAGAGAAGAAAGACTGTGCACCAACTGCACGCAGCAGGAGGTGGAAACTGAGCTGCACTTTTTAACCACCTGCCAACTGTACCAAGACATCAGAGACATATACCACCCACAGATTACAACCATGCCAAAAGACTTTGAAAACATGGCTAAAAATGTACATATCTGCTGGGTGAAATACAGCAATGTGCAAACACAGCAGCAAGATTTGTGAGCTGCTGTGACTGGAAAAGGATGTCGAATGGTATATAAGCACCATGAAGACTGTCAATCACCTGTGTACTCCTGCACTGACCATTTACACTGTGCTGATCTTTGTACATAGACATTACTGTACATACATACAGGACAAATATCTTTAAATACATTCACTTAAAAGAGAAAAATGTTTCTCACTTATTTGTATTTATATTTTATGACTGTAAGTCTACATTTAACTATTTTATTTTAAGTTATTTTTACTTATCTGTATATAGCAAAATCACTTTTTTCTTGCTGTTTTTATTTTACACTTGCTTTGGCAGTGTAAACGTCTGTTTCCCATGCCGATGAAGCCCCTTTGAATTGAATAGAATTGATTTGAAAGACAATGACTGCTTCACTGATCCTTTTGAACCAGGTGAGTGGGTGCTAACAGTCTCACTAAGCTGCAGCTGGATGGCAGCAGACAGAAAGGAGCCAAGGCTGGATGTTGGGAGAGGCCAAAGGTTGTTTACAAGTTCAGTGGAGAGAGACGCTAATGAGATCTACAACATCATCTGCTGATTATTCTGATGGCATTAAGCTTACAGTATGTGGCTTTCAGGGGAATTACTTCCATGGTTTTAAATGTATAATTAGCTCTGAGTTTTTGGTAGGAATTGCTCATGAAATGTGCAGTTAGGAAAATACTGATTGTTAGTTTGACAGTTAGGAAAGTACTTCTACAATAAAGTCCTTACAACTTATAGAAGTCACATATAGCAGTTTTATCAAGTCGCCTTTTGTCAGTGGTGGAAAGTACATTTAAGTACTCAAGTAAAATTTTGAGGTACAGCTGTAGTTACCAACTAGCCTGCAGAATAAGATTTCACATTAAAAAACACTTATAATATGCTTTTAAAATTCAATACATTACTAAGATTAAACTCTGTTCCAAACTTTTTTCCCTTTCCCTTGTCCCTGACAAATATGCAGTGTGTAGTTGGGGTCCTTTGTAATGTTTCAGATGTCTATATGAGTTGTGATTTCCCCTTTAAAATTCATAGTTTCCTTTAAATAACTGTTTTAGGCCAAAAGAAGTATAATTATACAATTATTCACAAAAAGCAAAAGTTAAGCCCAAAAAATGAATACAAAACTGGTTTGCAGAACGTGTTTTTTTTCCTACCCTGTCCCGTTGATCATTCTACATCTCCAGATTTGTTTTTTGACCTACCAGAGGGGGGCTGACCCCTGGGTTGGGAACCACTGGACCCAACTGTACATAAAGTGGTTAATGCTAGTGCCATCTTGAGCATCTACAACAGTAAAATGCTACTTACACATTGATGCATCTGTATTATAATGTAATATAATCAGTCACAGATGCTATTTTTCTGCAGAACAAGTTCTTTTACTTTTACTCTAAGTACATTTTGCTGATAATAATTTTGTTAATTGTTAATAATTTTGAGTTTGAATTAAGGATTTTTACTTGTAATGGAGTATTTTTATTGTATATTTATTGTTGTACTGGTATTTTTACTTAAGTAAAGGAATCTGAATACTTCCACTACTTTCATCTTTTGTTTTGACATTTTCATTAAAAGTGAAAAGATAGTTAAATAATATAGTATATCGTTTTGGCAGTGTATAACAATGACACTTTTATCAGCAAACAAAAAATGTGAAGAACATGGTAGAATCTGTTAAAATGTCCTGTTTTTATGGGGTTAAAGCAGCAATACTGAGGCAATTTCTTGGGCACTGTTGCCCATCAGAGTTGCCCAAAAGATTGCCTAGTGTATCACCACCCTAAGTCATTTATGTGCAAGTAAAAGTAAAAATATAAAAATGACTAAAATATCTTTATTATGTGATTCAGCCTCCTCAACTTAAAGACCCCTTTACTTACAATCTAACAAGTCAAAATACTATTATTCAACTTAATCAACATAAATGTCAAGTCCAGTATTTAATGACAAGAGAGCTTTATTTAAAAAAAAAAAAAAAACAGCAGACAGAGACAAACAGATGTTTTAAATGAACAATAATGTTTTACCTATACAAAATCACATCACCCTGTACATACATTGTCATCATGAATGAATATGATGAAATCTGAGTTATGATATGACATAAAAACTAATCACAGAGACACAAAAATCACCTGCGGTCAGTGTTCACTTCTGTCATGCCCAGGAAGGCTGGAGCCCAGGGTGCATGTGTGTGCACGCTTTGAGGTCAGCTGTCATGCGGAGAGGATGATGAAATGGCTGACTGACGGGTGGAATACCTCTGCAGCCCCATTTTCCCATGCCCTATGCCTCTTTAAAGTTACATCTCAAAGAGGTATATGCATAGGAAAAAGGAACAGCGAGTGCAAAGAGCCCTGCTTGCCTGCCGCTGCACGCTGCAACCTGGAGGGCAGGGATGAAAAAAAGCCACTGAGATACATGACTGCATGTACAACACAACAAAAAAATCACATATTTTTTTCTGTAGGTGAGATTTCTTCTCAACTAGAAGCAGACAACTTTTGTTGTTCAATATAAAACTTAACATTCATATTCCATCTTTTTCAAAAAGTCAATGTTTGGATTCACATTTTCTTAGTTTAAATCAAATAGATCAGTTTATAAAATGAGTCAGGCGTGTAGAGGACTTACCCTGTAAAGCTCCAGATGAGTCTCTCCTGGGAAGGCACCTCCTGTTGGCCATTTATCCCTCCACAGGGACCTTGAAGATGTTTGAGAAAGACAGAGTAGCTGTTGTCTGTACTCAGTCAGCACTTATCCTCCCTCCTTGGTTTCAAGCCATGGCAACACACCTGTGGAGACCACAGATGCCTCTGCAGAAAAAAAAAATAAAAACAACAGTTTGCCACACTGATACACATACAGTAGCACTGGCGTCTATGCATAGTTCATTGTCTGTTATGTCCAAATCTTTCTAGTTACAATGAACTTGTCACAGTTATCATCTCCTATCTGGCACATGCTGTACACGTCAAAAAGCAGAGTGTGGAAGAAGGGAAACGTTCAGGACGCCTCGTTCCTACCGGTGGAAAAGTTTCTTATCTGTTCAGGGTTTTTTTGCTCCCTTTCACCCTCCCAGAAGAGGGCCCCCCGTGCTTTTTAGCACTCAAGGTCTCTAGACAAGGACTCTCAGGGTGTGCTGAAGTGAGACACTGACACACACACACACACACACACACACACACACACACACACACATACACACACACACACACACAAATACACAGACATGCTGTGTAGTGTGTGGTAGAGGGAGTGTTATGGCATGTCAAGGCCAGTGCAAACAGCCGAAGATGAAACTGTGCTCTTTTCTCTGAAGCTCTGAGTTTGCACCGTTAAGAGCAGCAGTCATATATCACAGGGTTTGGTAAAGGAAGATCTATCATAGATGAGCATGTTGGCCCAGTTGAGGTCATCTCACACCATATTGTGGCAGTTAAAATCTCTTGGTATCTCTGGGTGAAAGAGGCAGCTGATGAACACCTCAAACAGCTGCATTATGTTTTAGAGTGCTATGAAGATGTTTTATATCTGGGTATTGAGTTTTGGTCAACACATACATTTTTTACTTTGTGATCATTGCATATGTTAAATTACATTAAGAAACATGGCACACATGTGTGTTGTCCTAACCTGTGCTCAATGCTTGAGGAGGCTGATATGTTTTATATAATCATTTGTGCTGTAAAAGGAAGATTTTGGTGTAGTCTGAAGAAACTGTGTTTGAAAATATCTTGTCAAAACCAAATTTAAGGACATACATTGAATGCATATGTATGTGTGTATGCATGTATGTATAGATGTATACATGGCCCTGATTCATATGTTACATCTCTTTTATCTTGAGGCCAAACATAATTAATTGCACAGTTGAGATTGCCAGGTCATGTGTGCTGTGTGATTTGGAAGAAATGGAAAGTGAATCCCATTTTCTTTTGTATTTCACATACTATGATAATTCAAGAGTGTACATTTTCCATGAATTGTCTTGAGAAACCCTGAAATATTCTGGTATACAGACTGGTTGTATAATTTTGATGTGTTTCATTTGCTAATCTTGTTTCTAAAGCCTAAAAAAGAAGGCAAAATCATATAATTAGCATTTATTTTGATTTCTCCAGTATTGGTTTTATACAGTACATGTAAGACATTAAGGTCTGAAAATCTGATTGTGTAAATAATTTCAGTTGGTTTTCTATATTTGGTGACTCTATGTAGTGACAGTGTATATGCAGAATCCTGGATCTGGCTTTTATTCATTTGTAAGCCAACGCAGGCTGTGCATGGTTGTATGCATGACACAACAATAAAATATTATTCCTCCATTCTTATTTTATCTGTGTTTATAGAAATAACATGTTTTCTTTTTAAGATTATGTAGACAGTGACTGTACTTTCAGTAAATTATTATATGTTGCTGCTACATACTGTACAAACCCAGTTTTTTTTCCAGCCTTACAGTTAGAGATAAACATAAATCCTCCAAAGCACCACTTGGTGGCAGCAGTTTCAAGCCCTGACTGGCAGCACACTGAGGTCAAATACTATTTGTCTATAGTCTAATAGTAGATATTTGTTTAAATTTAGGTAAACTGTGGACTGTATGGCACTGCTGTGAGTGACACCAACAGTGACATGTGCACTGAAGTCAAATTCCTTTACTGAGAGTATCTGAGTGATGCTTTGAATCGTCCCCTTTTGGTGAGACAAATACAGAAATATTTGATCCAGAACGGGTTCTTTGATCAAGGTCTGAAGAGCAGTGGCATATTTGTGCTCTGACTGGAGAGCTTATAGTCATGGAGAGCCTGCGGTGTTTACTGATGATTTCAATATGTACTTATATAGTAAATCCAAGGTACAGCATCCTCCTTTCTGCACTCCTGTGGATGCATACGGGAGAGCTGCAAAACAAATAGCTAAAAAAAAAAACAAGAAACAATGGCAAACAAGTGTACTTTATTGCAGCAGTTTCCCTTACATCAAAATGTTGAACTCGTTTCCTCTACGTCTCATGAGGGACTGCTTTTAATTGGGTACACTTTAACATGCAGCTTTAAAAATCCACTCTTGTTTTTGCAGAGTGTTTCATTTGAGCGGGGCAAATTTGCAGAGTTAAGCACAAATGTCTCACTCCACAGGAAAAAGCAACAAAAGCTGCTTGTTCATCTAAACGTATCTGCCATGGAGCAGGAGCGAATTCACTCAGCACAACATTTCAGAGGCGAAAAGCGGTTTGAGAATTTTGACACTTTGACAGGATGAGGGTATGATATTTCCAGAATTGCAACATAACAAACACCTGTAGTTGTCTTTAAGCTTGGACTGGCAATTTGCGGGATCTGTCACACTTATTAGCAACAATCGGAGGCGTGGAGCACTCAGTAAACACCACGTTTGACTTTGAAAATACATGCAGTGTAATTTTGTATATTTGTAGGAAAGAATTAAGTACAAATTAGGAAAAGTTTGACAGAAGTTAAATATGTTGCTCATGGTAGCTTCATATTTGGCGTGCAGAGTGGTATCAATCTTCTCATCTAACTCTCACCAAGAAAATAAGTAAGCTTTTGAACTTTTCCTTTAAAGATATGTACTAAAACAATCCAGTGTGTGCATTCCATGAAATAATATCAAAGCAAATTCTCCGATGGATGAAGATGTTATTAGCCAAGCTAGGCCAGGCTCAGCATGGCTGAGGAATGGCAATGTCAGTCAAATATCTCAACGAATATTGAATGGATCGCAATGAAATTTGGTATGGATATTCATGGTTCCCAGGTGATACATTGGTGACTTTGGTGATTGCCAGACATTTCCTCTGGCGCCACAGTGAGGTTGACATGTGTGGTTCAGTAAAAAATGTCAAAATTTCATTGTACCTGCAAATAATGACATTCCCATCAGCTGCAACTCTACTTTTTGTTTAGTGCTACTTTGAATGTTAGGACATGTTAACCTGCTAAACTGAAATACTAAATTTAATGATAAATAATAGATGAAAGATTAAAAAATAAGGAGAATATAAGGATTCACTTCTAAAACCCAGGACTGTATTTTGAGGTAACAAAATGGTGTACTTTTGAAGACTTATTCAGGAGTAGAAGCACATGACCTTAGAAATTTCCATTGGCAGTAAAGCAGCTAAGAAACTAATTTTGTGTCATGGTCCTGTCTGGTTTTATTGTCTTTTCTGGGTTTTTGTCATTTGTTTGCACTGAGTTTCCCTCCTTTGTTCCTGTGCCCCTTACCCAGCCTGCTTTTCCCTCCACACCTGCCCTGCATCTAGCATCTTTAGCCCTGCCCTGCTCTCAGTGTTTTCCCCAGCCAATCAGCTCCTACCTGCTCCTCCTACCCACTCACCTGCTCCCTATTCCCTCATCAGCTCCTCAGTACATTTACCAGGCTCAGTCATTTATTCCCTGCCAGTTTGTCTTTGTTACAGTGTTGCTCCTATGGACATTTGTAGTCAGTCATTTTGTATTCTAATCCTGTCTGTTATCTGTTCCTGCTGTTGCTTATAGTTTGGACCTTTTGTCTGTTTTTGACCTGCCAGCTTTTTGGACATGTAAGCCTAATTTTGAACTTTGATTTATTAAAACCTTTTTTTCATTCAACCTGTGCTGCCCTGTGTCTGCATCTGGGTTCTCCACCTGTCTGTCTCATCCTCATTTGTGACATTTTTGACCTCAACTTTATTTATCAAACAGTTTGCTTGTCTTTACAATGAAGATTACAGCATCAAAGAGCTGCCAATGTGGCTGTAGACTCTTAGTCTTGTTTTTGGGTAAAGCTGCCCCCCTGAGAGCCATGGTTTAAAATGTAACAGTATGATATACTGAATTTTCACACAGTATTCACTTTAAGCAAAATATCGCATTCACTACAGTGTAACCCACTGAATACAATGTAAGATAATTGTCTTCATCTCCTATATGAATCACACTGGTCCAAGGTTATTTAGATACAAAGAATGCTTTCAATAACTAAGACAATGCTAGCTCTTGCTATTATCATAACTTTCTTTTCAATGTGAAAATGTTGAACTTCTCTTGGAAACTGTGAGACTGAATCCCTGTGTCTCCCTCTTCCTTTCCTTCTGCCAGCAGTTAGTGAATTTTAAGTTCCCCTCCCTCCATATCCATTGTTGTGTTGTGCTTTGATGCAGGATGCTGGAGACGCAGTTAAACAGATGGAGACAGGGGGGTGTGCTGCCTGGGCCCCTCATGTAGGGGCCAATCTGCATCAGGCAAGGGGGCTGACAGAATAAGGCCATGGGGTGCTGAGACAAGCACCTGAACCAGGTTCTCTGGGGAGTCGGGCCACCACGCTGCCACCTGGCTCCCAATAGGAGGCTCGTGAGTTCAAGCATTCACGGGCTAAAAGTTCCCCTCATCTCTGAGCCGTTATGGTTCTTTTCATCTGCTCTGTATAGATGTGTGTATGTCTGAGAGAGAGAGGAGGAAGAGGAGGGGAGAATGAGAATAACAGAGCATAACAAAGAGCAGCTGAAAAAAACAATGATTACAGAAGGTCAGATTGTTCCGTGAACCTCAAAATTCAGGCTCTGCTTGTAAAACACAGCTACATAATAGACTCCAATACAGTATACTGGATACATTTTGAGTGCGTAACCTCATTTTACATTTAAATGAATGTCACTGGCTTAATTTTACTGCTTGTATGTTTGTCAGTTGTCTTTCTCTGTTCTCTGCAATGCGCAGAAATCTATTTGTAGTTCACAGGCAGCTGTAATGGAAACCAGGCAGCGTTTGACCTCAAGCTTTCTCATGACTCTTATTCACGTGCTCATATCCTTCAAGGCTGTAGACCACACTGCCTGCAACCATCTCTTCTACTTCTCTGTTACTCCAGGCGTTACTCTGACATTCTTGTCAAGAGACAAAGACAGCAACAACAGCATGAGCTTTAGTTCAGTTCGTTTTTAGATATTTTGCTAATAATTCACAATATCATAATTATCCAACTAGACAGGCTAAGAATCTTCATCTTCCTTTGTATAAAACATCACATGGTCAGTTTTCTATCAATTATCGTGGAGTTATCTTGTGATAAGAAAATGTACATAGATGTAATGGATTCCTTTGTGTCATTGTCTATGTAAAAAAAAAAGAGACTTAGAAATGCCCTTCTGGCAAAAACATTTGACTTGGAACAATAATGATCATAGTTACTGTTGTTCATACTTTTACCCCTGCTTCTCTGCATTTTTAAAAAAAAAATATGGTGGTGATTTTGTATGTTTGTATTTTACCTTTTTGTTTGTCTTTTGTGTGTTTTTCATATAAGCCATTACAGGTTTCTAAAACGTAATAATAATAATCATAATAATCATAATAACCACAATCACAATCATAATCATAATCATTCATAATCATAATCATAACAGTTCCATGATTGCATGCAAAATACTGAATTATCATAGAAATGTCTTTTTTTCTCAAAAGAGTATGGATAAGCAGCTCTTCTCCATTTATCCTGAAGACATAACTATTCAAGGTTGGATGTTTTTCATATATAAGACTCATACAATTAAAAGATTTGGTTATAGGGTGAAATCCATGAAATGCTCAATGGAGAACAGATAAGTGCTCATGTCACCACAGTGGCACTTTTTGGCTCACTGCCATGGTAGAATCCTTCTTTTAAAATTAACAGTGATTCAAATAAAATCAGATTTTTTTTTAAACAGTGAAATGACTCTATTCTGTCCTTGTTACCCTCTCTTTCTCTGTGTGTCTCAATCTCTTTCTCCCCCTGTCTCCCTTTCTTTCTCTATTCCTGAGGGTGGCTCAATCAGACGACAACGGTGGCTGTCTGTCGTCGTCAAAAGACATTTCAATTTGGTGGCCCTCCTTCGGGCCCGGGCAAATTACCACTTCAAAAGGCTGTGAGTCCCCAGGTCGCTCCCAGTGGGGTGGGCCCGGGATGCTGTCTCCCTCTCTCTCTCATCCCTCTGTTCAGCAATGCTGATGAGGGCTCAGGCCCCCTTGAGCATGCTTGTCCCTTCATACTAAACAAAACTCTCTCCTGTACAATAAGGAGCAGGCTCCATTATTCTGCATGAACAGCGTAATGTCTTAAATTTGTGTTAGGTGGAATGTGCGTGAAGATATTAAACCACTGGAAATGAGCAAATGGGAAAAATGTTCGGTCTACAATATTGACTTCTAGGCTAAATTTTAGGATTCGACATGGAAATCCATTCCACAGATTGTGTCCATCATCAAACATGTTCTACACAATAAATGCTTAAAGTCCAGATGAAACAGTATTTTGAGAGTATCTAACTTCTGTATCTTGATGTATTTCTGAGTGAAACAGGATAGAGAGGCGGGACATAACGTTGGGAGGAATTTGATACAAATGTTGAAAAGAGGGCATGTCATAATGAATCTTAGCTTGGTGCTGCTAAAAGTAAGATTGATTGATGGGTGGATGTATTGGTTGAAATTGGTTGGTTCAAGCCAACATCAGCACACATCATATTTTGTTTTACAGGAAGGAAACATGATTTGGTTTTGATATAGGAATACAAAGAAATGGATTTTTTTGTATTTCTCTTGGCATATATTGTTAAAGAGGTGCACAGTATGACCTGGGATGTGATCTAAAAGGGTTAAAAAGGCATTTTTCATTTCATCTTGATTTTAAAGCCGGTACAATGTAGAATTTGTATAGCTTAATGGCTTCTTTTGTAGAAAAAATAAGAAATGCAAATGAAAGTTGATGTAGTCTGTGTCTTTTTTACATTTTTGATAAAAAATTAAATAAATAAATACAAAATGTTCAAGCCAAATCTATAGTAGCTTTAAAGGAATTTTTAGACTTTTCCATATATGAGCTGGTTCACATTCTTGGCGAGAGTTAGATGAGAAGTTTGATATTACGCTCTTGTTTGTAGGTTAAACATGAAGCTAGAGCAAACAGGTAGTTAGCTTAGCTTAGCATAAAGACTGGAAGCAGTGGGAAACAGCTAGCTTGGCTCTATCCAAAGCGGAGACGCTAGCAAATCACTGGAATGGCCGAGAAATATTTCTAGCACTTAACTCCCTGAAAACACTATTCGTCATTTCTACATTTCATTTTTGTATGAGGTATTTATGCCCAACCAAAGCACCTGTTGGCTCTATTTACTGTACAGACATGACAGTGATATCGCTCTTCTCATCTAACTCTCGCCAAAATGCGAATAATAATTTTCCCCAAAATGTCAAACTATTCTTGTAACTTATTACTTAACTGTAACTTATTATTACTAATATTTAATACTTATCTTCAAGAATATGGACTATCAAAGTGATGTAGCCTAAAGGAGTGCATGAATGACACATTTAAAAGCAAATAAATCACAATTGCAAAAACTTACAAAAGTGGACCGAGTTCAGTTGCAGGCTATTGACAAACACCCGCTATGTAGTGCATCTTTTCTGTCACAACCCTGGTTTAGTTTCAACTTGTGATGTTGCTCGTCTCCTTACAAAAAAACCAATATATTTAAAAGCAATATATTTTGTCTCATCAATAGTATATAATAATATTCATATCAGTGATACTGTAACAGTGGTTTTTAAACTAATGTACCATTAGTTTGGACACTGATAATTTTGTGTCTTTGGAGCTATATAAATTGTGTCATGCTGCTGTGAAAGCATACATATCAAAACAGATGGATCAAATTGCCAGACCTCTTTTTTATTACTGTCAAAAGCTACATTATTGGCAGTTCAATTCAGTACCCACCATGGATGAAAGTTCAAGTTAACAGTTCATTTTTTATCACAGTACAGTTACCAGTGTACGATGTGTGGTGAAATAGAAAGCAATTTTCATGAAGTGTTTATGTTGTGTAGCCCTTCTAGTTGCTAAGTGAAAACAGTGCAAACAGTGTTAGTTATGTAAAGGCACTTCCATCCAGAGTTCCCTGTTTTTTTTCATTTGTGTAATGACCTCAATCAAGACCAGAGTTGGAAGTGCAATGGAAATCAACTTCACACTATTGCTACATGTCTACAGTATCATATTGTCCCCTGAAATACTCCATTAAACTCCCAAGTTCAGTGTGTGATAGGGGTATAGGACGCTAAAACCCTACTTGCTCATCAATCATTGTGAGTCACAGTGGATAAAGACATTGGCTGAAATTCTAAAATGAGATATAAAATATAAATGACTGAAGGTATTAAATGCAGTACAAAGACATGAATTGAACTACTGTAGCTTCCTTAATGCAGTGAGAAGATCGATTTGTGTCAACAGAGATTTGAGTAATGGTTCTGTTGTTCCATTCTGTAAGTTTTTGTTTTGTTGGGTAAATGAATGATGACAATCCCTCTTTCAGCGGTCTTGCAGCTCCTCTTGTATTATTGGAGGCATTGTAATAAGCCTTGCAGTGAGTAAAGCAGACATTACAGTGCCTGGCAGGGAGCTGACAGTGAGTGAAGGCGCGCTATTGTCTGAGTTGACTGACACTCCCGGAGTCTCCATGCAACACCGCCGCTTTAATGTGGCGTGCTGCTGTTGAATGCCTCTGTTTGGTTTGATCAGGCTAATTGTGCAGTAATATTGCAATTAAAGATCAAACACTGTTTAATGAAATGAAACCCTGCCTCTCTTGGTGGTGTCTCTGGGCCTTTGACTTGGCTGCTGTACACGAGTGCTTGAATTGTGTCTGAGGTCTTGGAGAGACCAAGAACATTCATATATCACTGTGAGGGAAATCTATATCAAAATTGACATCATTTAGTGGTTACACAAAGGACAGGTGTAAAACACTTCTGAAATGTGCTTTCAGGCAGGGCTGGATTTACCCACTAGGAGGCCCCAGGGCAAAAATGGTCTGTGGGCCCCAGTGCATTTTGCCCAGAGGCCCAGAAACCAACCAGCATGTCAACACTGGTATACTATCCTGCCCCAGGTTTGCCATGTAAGCATAACATCAGTTGTAATATTAAAGGTTGTTAAGATAGATTTTGACACAGGGCCCTTATATGACACACAGCCTTGAAATTGGATGTTTTCTTTTTTTCCTTCTTCTTCATTTTTTTTTTAAAATTCTACCTTGTGCTGTCTTTCAAATGTAGTGCTGGGCTGATCTTCTCACAACCTGATAATATGTCAGACATGCCAATTGCTTTAGTCTGGACCATACAATGAACATTTATGTTAATGTATGGTAGCATCAATGTATGATGGATATGTGTTTTTCTGTAATGTTGAGTATCTGTTATTGCCTGTATGTTTGATGGACAATTGTCTTTGCACTGCTGTTCTTAAAGATGTATGTGACTAAGTTTTCATTAAATAGTATTTGAACTGTTATTTGCTTTGAAATATTTATCACCCTTTCAGTTTATTGGTATATATGTAGTTCGATTGTGATCAGAATGTTGTCTACATTTGTGGAGTCAATGTGAAAGTGGTACTCTTACATCTGACATGAAAACATACAACCTTTCAGATGATTTATCCTCATTCATAGTCAGGAGAATAATTTGAGATTTGCACTTTTCAGGGAGTTTAAGTTTGTTCGGTAGACTTCTGAAATGTCAAATTTAAGAAAACTACAGCTGTTGTTCAGCACAAAATAGAGTATATGGATAGTTACACAAAATAATTCAGATGAGAAATTTATGTTCACATTTAGCAGGTGAAGACACCCATAAAGAAGTCCACATGTATTGAGGCTTAATTTTGTCAGTAACAGATGAACTGCTGGATCAAACTGCAAGTTTGCACACTTTGACATGTTTACAACTACTCTGGATTGTAAATCTACTTTTGGACATTGATAAAACTAGGATGAAAGGCAGAAGTCAACTCATGTCATTACATGAACACCCCTTTTTAAATGCACAAGCCGTACTGCCAAAAGGTCAAAATTAGTTTAACCAAATTTACAGAGGCACAAACATGGTTAGGCAGTAAATTGCTACAGAAGTACATTCCTATGCAGTTAGCTACTATAGCTAATTCAGCAGACTAATTTATGTGTTTACTCTCTGTCAAAATGAGAGATGGGCATTTGAAGTTTATTTGCAAATATAAAGGAGGCTCTCACTGCCTGCACCAGTACATGTTTTTGTCAGTCCCCATGTTTTCTGAATCTCTACAACAAAGGTGAACAGTGCAAAGTTGGCATGACCCTCAGTCAGAATAAGTTCCAGGTTAAAAAAAAACAACTGAATCCCTTTATGAGTTTTAATTATGCCAGAAAATTCAAATTTCATTTAGTGGGAAAGCATTGGAACCCTCATTGGTCAATATTATCTCCTTTTATGAGGTTTGTTTTAAGGGACTTTTACAGCCCCAATCAATTCAAATCCTATTTCGACTGCTCTTACATTGCACGTACACACACACACGTGCACACAGCACATTGCTACATTGCTGCTAAATTAGCAGCATCTGAATGTTCTCACTTCAGGTGTATGTTAACGTATGAGCCAACCCAGACACAAATCAGAGTTGCTGATGGAAATGGAAATGTCGAGCGCTCTGACTCTGCTGTGGTGCCCGTGCTGTGCTGGGGTTGCAGAGGGGAGATCTGAGGGTCGTTGGCTGTTTCTTGTTTTTGACTTTTCTCCTGTTTCGTCTCTCTTCCTTTCTATAAATCCCTCACCCTGAGTGAGGTGAGATCTCTCTCTTTGTACACTGCACCCTGGCGAGTCTGATGATCAGACGTGGGCATGGGAAAGTGAGGCTGTAGCCCTTTGGCCTTGCATGGTGGGGGCTCTCACCTCCTACCCCCACCATCCCATCTTCCTCCCACATCCTTCTCTCCCTTCTAGTCTAGTGATAAGAGTCGTATGAAAGACCTTCCTTTCCGCCAGTGGTGGGAACTCGGAGATAAGGTGGGCGGTGGGGCGGCTGCTGGGCCTTCTCCAGGGAACAAGGAGTTCTCAGACTCCTCTGATACTGTCAGGGTGTGTATTTGTGTGTGTGCTTATGTGTGTCTGTGCACGTGTTCGTCTGAGCTTGTACTCCTAGATGCATTTGGTGTTTTTCTCATGCAACACTCTCACAGCTTGTCAAAAAAGAAAAAAAAAACCTTCACTCGTTTTTATCAAACAAATATGCACTCCCAAAATACACGCTATACATACCATCAGCCTCGAACTGTCTGCCACATCGTTGAGAATCTTATGGTGGCACAACAACACCTAATATCTGATGAAGGTTAACCAAAACACAGGTCAGGACGACCCTGTTCAATGCAGACTGCTACGGCCTTGACTCACTGTCTCACTGTAGTGCTCAGTCTGGGAAGATCACTCAAATATATTGTGGATGAAGAAATACTGCTACTTCAGATACATTTTTTCTCAAGTCATAGGAACAGTCGCAGTAATTACTCGTCAGAGTAAGTGATAAATCATCAAGATAAAAAAAAAATCCTCCCTCAAAGGTTTGCCCTTGAATATAATGGGGATGTTAGAAGCCTAAAAGCTGGCAGTGATCCCTTTATTGTATTATTAACAAAAATATAGAATCTCTCATTAATCTTATCTCTTAAGAAAATTAAAGTTACAGAACATAAGAGTCAGCACAATTACCCAAGAAGTAAAAAGCATGCAGATTCCACCTTGATGCCCATGTCCCTCCTTGTCTCAGCTAAGCTTGGATACAAAACTCAACTTGATTCCTCCAGCTTTACCTCTATTTTCCAAGGTTGTTGTCTATGTTAAGGGGAGGGTAATGAGCTGTCAATCATATGACCAAAGTTTGATTCATGGGTAGCTTCCAGGGAGGACAGAGTTATTGCTCCAGTGAAAACTGAGCTGCGATGACAGCTGATGCTTGCAGAAAAAAGAAACAAACGGGCACATTTGCATCGCTGCAGTTTTCCTTTTTTTGCAGAGCTGCCATCACCTATTCAGTTGACAGAAAATGTGATTATCCCCCATCCCCCTCCCCATGTGGTTTACGGTAGGAAAAGGGAGACAAGATGTGCGTGTGTGGGTAAGGAAGCGGCCCGGGGAAGGAGTCTGTGGTCGTCTCTCTAATGGATGCACCTTGTGTGTCCCTGACACTTTCCCTCATTATTAGATACACACGCTTCCTGCTGGGGAGGCCAGGTGTTGCTGGGGCTGTCATACATACACCCACAATCAAGATGCCTAACGAACACAGACACAGGGACGCACACACACACACACACACACACATACACACACACACAAAGGTGGTTTTGGAGGAGGACAGATGTGATATATTTATCAGCTCATCACTGCTACAGAGGAGGTGTTAGATGGTCTGGAGAGGTGGAACCCAAACTTCAGATCCCACTTTTCCGCTGATAGCTGTCCAGTCTTGTGTGAAATATCAAGATGATGAGGACAGGTGTAAAGGGGAGGTTGTGGGGCTGTTCACTAGTCCTAGATCAGATTGGGATGCCAATGCACCAATACAAGTTTTAACATATAAAGTGAGAACACTTATTTCTAACATGGTGACAAGATAAAAAACTGAATATTAGAATATTAAAACCCAAACTACATCAGTGCAAATTGAACCAAACAATAAAAAGCCATATCATTACACAAAAAACCAACAAAAACAGATGACAGTAATAGCTCAAGTAAAATTTTTTATTAATAACCTGCCAACTTAACTCCCTTTTATTTTTGTCAACTTGATATTTAATGACAGGTGGTTCCACAGTACAATACCAGTATAAAAGAGAGATCCTGGCTAAATTATTTACTCGAGCCACTGAACACTCACTTGCCCTGGTGTTATAGCCATGTTGAGTGTGGGGCCATCACTACCTGTGAACACAAATATTCAGGAGCATGCCCATAGGTGTTATTGCACACTTGGTGTGGCTTCTGTTGTTCTCCTCTGAGCTGAACAGACAGCAGACCCACACTTCTGAATTCATCATTACCAAGAAGAGTTTGAGGAGATGCATTCAGTAAATACAAAATAATGTTTTTCTGTTTCACCTGCAATTTGTTAAGCTGTCAAATCACTGTACCAATCAGAACAGGAGTAATCAAAATGACACAGAATCAGTGATGACACAAGAAGTTTCTTCAATGGAATATCAAAACTCCTTCTTCTGCAAAACAGAAATTTAATTTTAATATAATATTTCAGCCCCAACATTTTGACAACAGAGCAGTGGTGAAGTACTCAGATCCTTTACTTAAGTAAAAGTACCAATACAGCAATGTAAAAATACTATATTACAAGTAAAAGTCCTGCATGGAAAAATCCTACCTAAGTAAAAGTACATCAGTATTAGCAGCAAAATGTAGTTCAAGTATTGCAGTAAAAGTAGTGGTTTGGTCCCTTTGACTGATATATTATTATATATGACATCATTAGATTATTAATGCTGAAGCATCAGTGTGTAAGCAGCATGTTACTGTTGTAGCTGCTGGAGATGGAAATGTCAAATATACAGTTAGCTAGTTTAGTCCACTGGTTCCCAACCTAGTGATTGGCCTCTCCAAAGGGTCACCAGATAAATCTGAAGGGTTGGGAGGTGATTAATGGGAAAGGAAAGAAGAAAAAACAAAGTTCAAAATCTATTTTCAGATTTTGGACTTTTTCTCTAATCTTTGATTTTTGGTGAAATGTTGGATCATTTGCACATTTATTGAAATGAAACCATGTGAGAAGTTTAGAGAGAAAAATCACTGTTTGGTGAGGCTATTAACAACTCATAGACATCTGAAATGTGACTCGCTTACACGCTGCTTTTTGTAAGACATCAAAAGCCAAAAAGGTTGGAAACCACTGGTTTCATCTTTAACAATGTGTTGTATTTTAAAAGCTTGTTATATTATCCATTGTGTCACATCCTCATCTGAAAAGCAACTAAAGCTGTTAAATAAATGTACTGGAGTAGAAAGTACAATATTTTCCTCCGAAATATAGTGGAGTGGAAGTATAAAGTAACATAAAATGCAAATATTTAAGTAAAGTACAAGTACCTCAAAAAGGTACTTAAGTACAGTGCTTGAGTAAATGTACTTACTACTTACTTATTACTTTCCACCACTGCAACAGAGTGACTGGTCCAGTATTATTCCTAAATATGTAACATATGTCTCACATAAAATTTCAGTTCCTTAACATATAATTAACAACAACTATATTCTTAACAACTTCCTCTTAGTTCCAAACAAGACTGATGCAGTTTCACCCAAATGTATTGAAAGCTTATAATCTATGATGCACTTTCTTACACATCCTAATACAGTACTAAGAGTTATCTCAGTCTCACTTATGTCTTTCAGATACCAGTAATGGAAAATCATCATACAACAGAAGCTTTCATTCCACATCAGCTGGCATATAATTTATAAGTCCTTAGGCCCTTATATGGAGCCTTGGGGAACCCCACATGTAATAAACATAGGTTCTGACATCAACATCACAGACTTGACTTCTTTGAGATAAGAGGTATACCATTTTACAGAAGTATGTCCACAGCCCATACACTTTGACAACAGAATGGCACACTGTTTCAAAACCCTAGAGGAAATGCTATTGACCTTT
The DNA here is from genome assembly GCF_914725855.1 of Thunnus albacares. Classification (NCBI taxonomy): domain Eukaryota; kingdom Metazoa; phylum Chordata; class Actinopteri; order Scombriformes; family Scombridae; genus Thunnus; species Thunnus albacares. The sequence continues at coordinate 6,671,091 of NC_058119.1, forward strand.
TCTTTTACACTGAATATTCCTTTCCTTACCAAAAAATATGTTATTGACCACAGGAATAAAGGATTGGGGTAAATGAAAATTAACACTGTAGATCTCTTCTACACAAGATAGATAAAATACTTTGCTTGGAAAAAATAACATGTGTTTGACATAGTTTTTCCACAAAAAGGCCCAAAAACCTCATTAAAAACCTTTAAATTGCATGTCCTTTTTCTTCAAATACTGTTCATTTCAAAAATTTAACCGCTGGATACAAGATGTCTCCTACTTAACTGAATAGTCAATTCTCAGTTTATGTGCACTGGAGGCTTCAAGTTCCCACACCACACTTGTGTAAGTTGCATACTAGACCACCATTAGCTTTAAAACTAGTTGTGATTTCACAAATCCTGTGACTCATTAGGATTTCATTTGTTACTCTAAGTAGGGCTGTTTCCATACTGTGGTTTTTTCTAAAGCCAGATTATAATTTATCAAATATAGTGTTTCCTTCCTTTTTTCCTAAAGTTGCTTAGTAACAACCTTTCCAACAATTTTTGAAGCCAAAGGTAATTTGGATATAGGGCAGTAGTTATGCGGGAATGTTGGATCTATACCAGGTTTCTTAAGGAGAGGCTGGATACAGGCCTGTTTAAAATAGTCTGGACCAGGCCAGATAGAAGAGACTCATTCACAATGCTAAGAAGCCAAGGGGTGATGACTCCAAAAACCTCTTTGAACAACTTGGAAGGAATAATATCAAATTTATAAGTAGCGAGATTAGTATTGGACAAAATGTCAAAGAACCCTGCTAAAACACCCCACATCACAGCCCAGTGTGGGAACTGGGTCAGGATAATACTGGTTTTTCCACAACTGTTGAGGAGATTAAATAGATTGATAAAGTTGTCTTTTGTCAGATGGGCCTGCTGACAGGCAGTGTCATTGGTGCCAACGTGGACTATTACTTTCCTGGAAGTTTCTCCAGAATGTCAGGGGTAGTAGCTCCAGGACAGCAGCGTGTGATTGTATTAAGTAATAGATGTTTTGGACTATGGAGTCCCAAACAATGGGATGAATATTGTTGATCTGAGGAAGCGGCATTGGGACTGGGAGTGACCAACCTGCCCGATTGCTGGGAAGGATGGTGCACAACAGATCCTGATGCAGCAGCTCCATCTGAAGAGTTGGGCAGCCACGCTGATTTGGTGCAGAGCACCTGGTCATCTGAGATGGAAAAGGGAGCGGCCCGAAACTGCTGGAACCAGGCCCAACAAGCCCAAGAGTAATGCCAAACTGTAGCTCAGTTAAAAATACTTAAAAGTCATTAAAAACCAACATTCATCTCTGATATTCAGTGAGGAAACTTTTAATGTAAAAAGATAAAAGAGGATAAGGAGTTTCTTATGTGCCTCAAAGACTCATATTTCAGTACTAACTCAGGAAGAATGTGCAATGTGTTGCATAACCTTCGCCCTATGGGATGCTCTTCAGGGTGGAGATATTGTGGATGAATTTATATGATTTATAAATAGTGTAATGGCACTGTAGAAGATTTGATCATTATAACCAGCCTGAAAAAGTGGAGGTTCTTTTGCCATTTCATCCAGCCTTTTATCCCAAACCCTTCACAGGAGGATGAGTTCAAACATCCTGAGTGGTCCCAGTGGGGAGTAAACAGCTTACATTAGAAGAGGCAGTACCATACTCTTCCTATTGAAGAAGCTCTCCATGCCATTATCAGTATTTCAATTAAAATGTGCATATTCTCATCTTCAGCCTTGATACTAAATCTATTTCTTGCTCTTTTTTCCATCTCACTTGATTAACTTTCTTTTCAAGTCATTTCCCACCAAGATTTATGGACCAAAATCTAAGCTCTAATTACAGAGCATTAATTATCTCTTATTCATTAATAGATTGGACGGCCTTCTCATGCCAAGCCTTTTAAATATTTAAATTTTAAAGTAAATCTACTTCACAACTCCCATTCTGATCGAAAAAGTTGTGAAATATTATCAGCTAAGGTGCTCTTTGGAGGACATTGGAGGGGACATTCAGGCAGGCTATCAAAAATGTATAAAAATAACACTATTCTCTAAAAAAATATCTTTTTTAAAAATGGCTATACATCATGGAATTATTATTATATATTAAGCATGAACATGTGGAAAAGCAATTCAAACACATTGCTAGATAAAATAAAATATTTGTGCCTTCTTCAATTTACAGATTGTTTAATAGCTTGCCAAGTATTTGCAAACACCTGTGTGACAAAACAGATAACATCCCAGGTAAAACAAGTGACTGTTACAAAGGTTGATCACTGGGGGTCTGACTCACGAAGTAGGGCTAAAGCCAAAATATCCAGATAAAAGCCAAAAGGATTATTTTTCTGCTCAGCAAAGTTATACAGATAACTTGATGAATCAGAAATGTGAGACACATTTAAAATGGAACATGATTCAGTGTATTTTTCTTAAAAACAGAATGAAAATAACACTACTTTTTATCCCTCAACTCTCATGTACTTGTTTTTCTATTACAAAATGTTTTTATGCACAATAAGGCATGATGTTGAAGTGCCTTTTCACACTGAATTAGGAACAATGTGTTCATTCTATTCATTTAAATATGCAAATATGTTTTTAGATATGATGAATTAAAGAAATTTCTAGATGTAAGACATGAAATATCTCTTGTATGTATTTGTATTTGATTAATTGTTGCAGGTTACTGATGCATACTCATGTAAAAGAATGACTGCACAATGGCCTTGGTGGTGTTTTTCAAAACAGATGTGTCAGCCTAATGTTGTTGCAGTGTGAATGGAGATGAGTCCAGGCTGGAATCAGAAGAAGACAGGAGCTCAGGAAAACCATGGTGATGCCTCTCATTCAAAGGTACTGACACTGTCCTCAAACACCAGCGTCTGCTGGATTGATGAGAAACTCTACAACCCTCACAGACAAAAGAGACAAAAGGAAGACGCTCTGTGCACCAAGAGATGTAAAAACAAATATCATATGCCTTTTTGCAATACTGTTGCTGTGTAATGTTCAGAATTTAATTTCGTAATTGAGTTAAGCTATCATGTGTAAATAGTTTGGCCCTATGTCCTTTCTTGATTCATAAAATTATAGAGGCTATAATAACAGCAGATGCTATTTTGTACCACAGTTTAAGGGGTTTCAAAATAAATGCCCCATCTACACTTTGACACATGCTCTGTGATAAATAGTACAGTGTGTTTCCTCTGGTATTTACTCTGGTCAAAATAATCCTTAAGTGATATTTATTTTACTTAGAAACAAGCTGTATATGTTCAGCTCAATGAGGCCTACAAAACTACAAGTTCAAGAGACAAGAGAAGTGGCTAAGTGTGGCCATTTGGATATAAACATGTTTGTCTTTAGATGTGGTCAAACAGTATGACCTAGTTCTTTTCAAAGATACTGAACCCTTAAAGAAGCCAAGACAGAGAGGTGGCTTTTCCCCAACTTGTCCTGTGACATTGAGGCTCTCTTGAAACTAAGGGGCAAGAATGGAAGGGGAAGGACTTTCAAAATCATCACTTCTATAGGATTTGCAAAGAAATTGAGGGTGTCCTAAGATGACTTTCTTCCTCATCTTAAAAAGTACATCAAGAAATAAACTGGGCTTTAAAAGTTTGACTGCATCTCGCCAGCTATTATGGTCTGCTAAATTAAAATTGGGTCAGCATTAGTTGAGAAGCCTCAGACTGTCCCGTCTGATCAAAACATTAAAGCAGAATAACTTAGAGGCTCTCAGTGAGGATGAGGCACGGAGCAGTGGTGTGATAAACAAAAGCGTCTTGCCAGTGCCCTCTCTATCCATAAAGAGGAGCAGCAGCCTCCCTCTACACAACCACAGGCCAGCAATTACAGCTGAGCCTGACTGTTAGCTGCTTCTCCTTTTCCACTCTATCAACATGTCAGTGCTGAAGTCTAAGAGGACTGAGGATGAAAGAACGGGCAGTGGACAGCTGGCAGAAGGAAAGAGCAGCAGAGTTGGGATGAATTCACTTTTGTTTTGGTCACAGGGGACATGGATTTTCTGCACAGTTCAAATATTGATTCTGGGGCGAAAGAAATGGCTTTCTGATACAACTTACTGGCAAATACATGAAACTTATTGCTATATTTTTAGACATTAAACCTCAATATGCTGTATGTTTGCATTTGCAGATGATTTCATGAGGGGCAAAATGACTCTTTTCCTTCACATATCACTAATACCTTCTAACTGAGGAACACAGATTTGTAGCCTGTTTGTTTGCTCTGCTCAAGGTGCCCTGGAAGTGTCTGTGGATGCCAGTGGTTGAATTCAAAGTGCAATATGCACAGCCGCTACTACAGTGTATGTTTGTTGTAGATTATCTCACCAGCCATACTGTTTAAAAACCTGCCACAGTTTAGTAATTTTGACTCACTCGTAAACTCTATTCTCATAAGGACTGGAGAAGATTGGAGAGCAAGCGTGAAATTGTAAATTGCGGTAACTGGGTTTGATGTTGAATTCTGCAGAAAAGAAAGTCATAATCTTGGACTCAGACTTCTTTCCCTTCAGAGAGCCAGGCTTTGCCTATAAATAATCCTTGCACTCATTCGCTAAGGCTGCTCACTGTCTTGCAAACGAAAACAGCTGCAAGGAGAAACAATTCTCCCCCCCCCCCCCCTTTCCTTCTTTGTTTCTCTTTAATTGACTTTTTAACAAGGCTGTGTTCAAGTTGACCAGCTACACCCCTTCATTCCCTACCACCTCCACATGCACTTCTCTCATTGGCTGGGGTAGGAAACTCATTAAAATCGTGTGTGTATGTGTGTGCAAATGCTCCCACTTTCTGAATCAATGAGCTATGTGCAGAGGAGCATAAATGAACAACATGTTTATATGCATGATAATGCCGACCCCTCGGTTTCTGTCAGGGGAGGTCAAACTAAATAATGTATTCTAACTGAGATGAAAACACCCTCTTGGGTGGATTTGGAGCAAATTATTTCAAGCCATTCTCGTAAAGTCCTAGTGAGAACCTGCACCAGGAACGGTAATCTACCAAACACTGGGTGTTTAAGCAGCAAATGTAAAAGCCTTAATGAGCTGGATAAAGATCAACTCACTAGTTTATTATGTCAGATTGGCAACAGATAATAGTAAAATAAACACTGACATTCAACACAAAAATACCTCATATAATAACTTTTAAGTTGACGTTTTATCTGAACATTCAGATAGATAGATAGATAGATACTTCATTGATCCCAAAGGAAATTTAAGCATCCAGTAGTTCAATATGAAATACACACAATAAAATAAAATAAGAATCAGTAATACACACAATAAAAGTTAGCCTGTAACAATGAAAATTAGGCTGTAACAATAAAAAATTAGCCTGTACAATAAGAAAACGTGACTGCACTATATACACAAACCAAACGCTGGAACAACAAGGTCCTGTACATATGGAGATTGTTGATGCAGTAGATGAATAGTTCCATAGCGCAAAAATAATGTGCAATGACAGTAAATAAAGTGACTAATCCGTAAACAAAGTGACTGACAATAAATAAAGTGATAAAGTGCCCGACAGTACATAAAGTGACTATGACAGTAATTAAAGTGACTATCATAGTAAGCAGAGGAGCAGAGCAGAGCATCAGGCCCAGTACTCAACTCTCAACTTCCCCCTGCCCCTGATGGGAAGAGTTAAAGTGTCTAATGGCTCTGGGGACAAAGGATCTCCTAAGGCTAAATCCACACTAATAGGTTTTCATTTTAAAACGCATAACTTTTGCTATGTTTACGTCTTGTGTCCACACTACTACAGCGTTTTTGAACCCTTAAAACAGAGACTTTTTAAAACGCTGCTGACCCCGTTTTCGTTTGAAAACCCTGGGATTGCATTCTGGTCTGGATGGGGAGAAACAGAGACTGTTGAAAACGGTGATGCAGACACCCACGTTCACTTCCTGATTGGATCTTATCAGTCACGATGTGTCCTTCCTTGATTTGTCATGCCCTATCACAGAAAAAAGAAAACAAACATCAGCCTTGACTACCAGTGGTTAATTCTACAGCGATAACAAATTACAGGCATTGTTGACCTGCCTACATGCGCAGGAGGCAAGCTATTATTTGAGCGATTTACGACAATTCCTGTGTCCAACGGCATTATCAGCCCTACATGGAGCGCCGGTTCTATCAGGTGTGTCAATATTGACAGAGATTATTTCTGAAACGGTGCTAAAATGCTGGTACGGACAGAGATCGTTTTATTCTAAAACACCATTTTAAAATGAAAAAAAATGAAAATGAAAAGTGTGGACATAGTCTAAATCTGTCTGTCAAGTGACAGCAATCTGCTACTGAACATGCTCCTCTGCTTCACTATGGTGGTATGCAGTGGGTGACTGTCATTGTCCATGATAGACAGCAGTTTGCAAAGGGTCTTTCTCTGTACTTCTGTCACCAGAGAGTCCAGCTCCACACCAACCACAGAGCCAGCTCGCCTGACCAGCTTGTCCAGCCGCATAGTGTCTCTCATCTTAATGGCTGCCTCCTCAGGAAATAGAGCCAGCACTGACCCTTCCTGTAAAGAGTGTCAGTGTTTGCTGACCAGTCGAGTTTGTCATCCAGCTGCAGCCCAAGGCACTTATAGGTCTGCATATTGATCTTAAAAAAGTTACTGTGCATGGTGTGCTATGTTACAACAAAGCACATAGCACACCATGCACAAAGGGTAAACAGCTGCACTTAAAAAAATCTCCCTCGTAATATTTTTGTCTATATTGTTCTCCAGACCAACGTTTGTTTTAAACCTGTTTCTAATGCAATTCAAAAGGTTTCGATTTGAGCATCATACTGCAATCACACAGTGGGCCTTAGTATGTAACTTTGGTCATGTGATGACAGCTATTTCAATGACAACAGAGAAAAATCCTTCCCGTGAGGACGACCATGCAATGCAGTTGAAAGCTGCAGAAAAAGCTTGTAAGTGGACCGTGAGTTAAGATTTTTTCAGCTTTTCTGAAATTAAGTTTTATTGTTCTTTATTCTAGTGCAGAAATCTGATTAATTCTTTCTTGTTTCAATATACAATCACTAATACTAAAAAAAAGTTTTTTTAAAGACAGAACTGACTTGATAAGATAACAACTTCTGAGGTATGTAAGGACATTAGACATAGCAACAAAAGTTTTACTCCACAGAAAAAATAACTTGAACAATCTTTACTTAATACTGAAGGCTCTGGGTAACTGTAGCCTACATGATCACTACCTTTACCATGCCCCAAAATTTAAAGCGAGGCTGCCTGTATAACGTTCGCTGAGCAGTGGCCTCTGTCCCATCACGTGGCAATTACAGGATAATGTGAAATGCTGAAATGTAATGTAATAGTTGCACAAATATAGAATAATAATGAAACCAGTGAACTGTAATTTTAGTTACACAGCAACATCTATCCACACTTTGTTAACATTAGCTTACATTAGCCACTGTAAGCTTCTGGTCATACCAGACCAAATAAGTCTGTAGCAGCAAAATACCTGAATGTATTAAACTGAGGAACCATGAGTTTCATTGTTTATGAATTTATCATTTAATTCGTAGGAGAATCAATGTGCTATTTATTCTTTTCGAAGTTGCATAGTCTGCTTTAAACTCATGCATAATACCAAAAACTGCACAATTTGCAGTACCTTTAACATATTATAAAGCTAGAATCTGCAACTTTACACATGAGCAGCTCCAAATGGCTGTAACAGATAAAAGTATGAAAACTGCTTGAACTTCAATTCCCCCCAAAACCCTGCATTATAAGATCAGTAAACGGCACACAGCATAACCAGGCTGGTATGATGACACTTTATGACATCAAAGGGATTGAAAGGCAAAAGATCTTGATGAGTCTACCTTTCTGGAGATGGAGCACCCACTCACTGCTGTTTAGGAGACAGTTTGTATTTCACTGCAAAGCTTTAGTACCTCATCCTCACTGAGAAAAGAGAAGATTTTGCATTGGTCACCACATATTACACCAGAATTTAATTTTATGAAATTGCATAAATGTACTCCATTCACAGAGGGGTGATGGAGCCTCCTCTCTGTTGCAGCTCCACTTTGTGGTGAAGTATGATAGACAGGGGTAAGTATCTTGCCTCATGAGGCTTTCATAAAGTGGCACTTTCAGTGTACTAAATACAAATAATTGTGAGCTTTTATATCACTGAACATACATGTTATATTGGTGTTGTCCATGGCTGGTTACATTTACCATTTCTCCTTTCTTACTGCTCTCTGGGTACACTTTGGATATATTTTCCCTCATTACTGGAACAATCCCTGGCATTTAAAACACATTAATATAAAACCTGCTGACAATTTTCCACCTCTATGTAATGTAAACACACAGACTGTTCAGCAAATGCTGATGTGCTAAATATGCAAGAGTCATATTTTTAATAACTCTAAAACAGATGCCAGTGTTCAAAATAACACCATTTTGGGAATAATTTTCACAAAGTGAGGCTGAAAGGTTGTTTAATTCATATTTGCTTTCCTTTCTCTCCTTCTGTTAGGCTTATTTACCTGTTTGAGCTGCCACGAGGCTGGTGAATTAGCAACCACCCCAAGGGGTAGGTTGTTCACTTTACAGAGGACTTCAGGGGAACTGAGCTGATGTTATCGTTTCCTCTGAAGTCTCTGCTATCCCTTTGAACACACTTTATCTTCACATCTCTGTACTCGCCTGCAAATGGAGCAACACACGAGGGCTGCTTTGAAATGAATTAGCAATAGGAAGGTGCCCGAGTCACTTGTGAAGCATACTTAAGTTTGTATAACATAAATTAATGTTCTAAAAATAAGAACTTCATCTACCCTTTGAGTGGGCTCACAAAGAGCTTGAAACAATGAAATCCAGACAGTGATGATGGATGACAATGACAAATTATCAGAGTCAAAATGTCACCTTACCCCCTGAAGTGCTGCAGCCAAGCAACTATGAAAAAAGTACAGAAAAAGAAGATGAATGCACGAAAGATGCATCAAGTATCCAACACTAGCTGGGATCCCAGCTGATGGGGAAAAGCAAGGCAAAAAGACTGACTGACTGCTGGAGAGCTCAGAGAGACCTTCTTGCTTTAGTCTGGTCCCTCTTGCCCCTTTCTGTTACGGCTGGAAATAGCAATTGTGTGACACTCGGCTCCTGTGGGCCTGGGTTGCAATAAGCCAGCAGTGAAATGTGATGCTTTCTGCCATGGCTGTGCACTCAGACTGTTGTTGTTGTGTGGCTGTGGAGGAATCAGAGCGGGGACTCAGGGCCCTACTGTACACCCAAAGGAGAGTAGATTTCATATTCCAAGTGAAATGCCTTCTGGCACTGTTCCGCCAGCCCTTGATTTGAATAGACAAGAGCTGCTAGGGAGGATTGAGGGATAAAAGAGGGTAAGGGAGAGAAGTGACTGAAGCCTCAAGAACCGACACAATGTCTATATGCTGTATCAGCACTCACACATATCAAGAAACTGAGTGCTGAGTGTGAAGTGACACTATACAAGACTAAGAGTCGACAGCCATGCAAGGGACTCTATGAGGCTGTACACACAGCACAGCGCTGCTTTGAGCTAAATCTAAACTCAACACGCTTACAATGACAATGCTAAAAATGAAAAAAGGTAACGCCTGCACACTCCAAGCCACAAAAGTTTAATGATGACAATGTTTCGATCCTACTTGGATCTTCGTCAGGTCAGAATGTTTTAAAAATGGAAAACACACCCATATTTATACATCATGCAAACCAATGTGGGATGATGAATCTGATTTAATGTTTATATATAAGCTGTATAAGATAAATGTTCGATATTTGTGATGTTTTTGGTATATTGTTTTTTAAAGGCTTTTGTATTACTGCTTTTTTCTATGTACTTTTTTCTATGTACTTTATTGAATTGTTAATTGTTTTGGGATGTTTATCACCCTGGGTGGTTTGGATGGTTAACCACACCTTCCATTAAAGAACTTGTCAGCGTATTGGTGTATACAATGTATAAATATTGGTGTGTTTTCCATTTTTAAAACATTCTGACCTGACAAAGACCAACAGTAAAAAAATTTACTCAAGTGCTGTACACATGGTTACATTTCAATAAATGTTCAAATGATCCAATATTTCACCAAAAAGCAAAGATTAGAGAAAAAGTCCAAAAACTGAAAATAAATTTGTGTATCAGAACTTTTTTTTTCTTCTTTCCTCTCCCATTAATCATCTCATGACCCCTCAGATTTATCTGGTGACCCTTTGGAGGGGCCCAACCCCTAGGCTGGGAACCGCTGGACTAAACTAGCTAACTGTATATGAAGTAGGCCCTATTCACACCTGTCATTAACATGCATCACGAGTGATCCAATCACAAATGGACAGCTCTAAGTACATCATTTCACACCTGGCATTAGAATGCGTCTCCACATGCGTCTTGAGTGACCACTTATGATTGGATCTCATTTCCCACTCTATATGCAAATAAACATGTGCATCATTTCTGTTTACAAAGACCAAATGTGTTTTCGTCTTTAACTGGCGGGAGGCAGCAAAGTACTTCCCATGCCTAGTCTGCCATAAATGAAAAGAAGACAAAGTTTGTAAAGACCTTGGCGCACAAGCAAAATCAAATCTCTTTGGTCCAAACGGAAATCAGCATGTTTCATGTGTACTCCATCCATGAGAATCTATTTTGCCTGTTGTGGCTTCTTTCTATCGTTTCTCACTTTAATATGACGCCGTTTGTGCACAAATGAGTACTTACTTATGCAGAGGACGTCAGTTGAGTAGGTGGTCCTTCAGTGTGGCTCAGCACACATTTGTGTACACACTTCTAAAAGAATGTGGTTATATGCGGCCCAGACCACCTCCAAATGTGGTCTGAGCGATCAGATCTCAATGTGTCCTCAATGTATCTTGGGTGCATTCACACCTGTATTTAGAACTGTCCACTTGTGATCGGATTACTCAAGATGCATTTTAATGCCAGGTGTGTATAGGGCCGTAGTTCAAACTAGCTCCACCTCCATCAGCTACAACAGTAACATGCTGCTTACACACTGATGCTTCACATTAATAATCTAATGATGATAATAATTTATCAGTCTGAGGGGTCAAACCACTACTTTTACTTTAATACTTTAATTACATTTTGCTGCTAATACTCATATACTTTTACTTAAATAGGATTTTACATGCATGCTTCTATGTGTAATGAAGTATTTTTACATTGATGTACTGGTACTTTTATTTAAGTAAATGATCTTCTTGGGACCATGAATATATGTACAAAGTTTCATGCTAATCCTTCCATTCCTATCCATTTTACAGGTGCAAAATGGAGAATCTCAATTTGGCTGTTTAGTACCTAAAAATGGGCTGCAAATGCTTGTTTAATATCCCGTCATGTGTTTTTACCACAGCTGCGCTAGGGCATCAGGTATGGGAAAACTAAATTTCCTAGGATTTTCACAAGACAAAATTAGCTTCACCTAACAGCTAGAGTGGCACTTACAAATAACAACTGTGAACATTTGACTAAAAATTGCAATCAAACTTCCTATTAAGCCTATACGTTATTATCACTGGTGTCATCAAACTGAGATGGTGCAGCAGAATAATTCCAATCATTCTTCACACAGATTAACATTAATTTATCCTGAGGTCAATTTGTCTTTACCAGTCAGAGATGTTTGTTTTGGTATTGTTGAAGAGGATCACAGTCATACATCTCATATGGATGAAAATGTGCAGTAGACGGGGGATCTCAAACCCATAATTATTATAACTTTTTTTTATTTTACCAACACATTATAGAAATAATTCATAGCAAGCTGAAAATGAAAATAATCATAGCTTTTTCCACCACAACAGCTAGAGCTTTACAAGTATCTTGCAGTACACCAGATATGAAACAAAACAAGCATGAAATGAACAGCTATGTGAGTGTAACCGTATATTATTTTTCACTAGGGTAGTTTACATTGGTTTGTATAGAAATAGAATGAGCAGGAATAAAATTAATAACAAGAATGTTCAAAAACAATATTAATGAATTTTGAAATAATAATAATAATAATGCTTTTTCCCTTCATGTCGCCTATAGCCTGTATGACTGTAGTATTTATTCCTTTAGGGTACAAAATACTGTATGCTACATATAAAACATTCAATATTGTTATAGAGTATATTTAATTATATCACTTGTATTTATTCACTTATTTAAATTTTTAACTGTTAGGTTCAGGTGTCAGTGGGCTGTGTGCTGCTTAATCTTCTCTCTTTCTGCTTTCTCTCTCTCCTGCTCTGTCCTATTCTGCGTCTGGACTGCCGTCCTGTGTCTTTCCCTAATATAGGCCATAATTAGAGTAGAAACAACAGAAAACAGCTCAAAACAAACTCTGCAGAACTAATTTATGGACAAAACATTAGCCTATATCCCTATAATAATTTCCTACCTTAATGGAGCAGCATCTGCTGCAGGGCCTTTGCATCATATGCATCAACAACCTGCTCAGGTTTAATCCTCTTAGTTATGTCACTCTCAATGAAGAGAAGTGAAAGAGAGGAAAGTCTCTCCTGGTCCATTGTTGCTCTCATCCAGCTCTGGACCCGGTGCATTGCTGAGAAGGATGTTTCACATGTCGCTATTCTCACTGGTAGTGAGAGGGCCACTTTGAGCACTTTAGTAAAGTTGGGGTAAAATCAAGGGCCGTAGTCTCCTGATTGACAGGACGATTAGTTGGTCGATATGCTCCCGTCCGACTAAATTCTCATTGGTCGAATAATCTTGTAATAATCATGTTACTTTCATAAGGAGAAAAATGCTACGTCAGTAGCCTTCCAGGATTAATCCGTTATTTCCTGCAGCGGGAGGGACAGACTAACAAATTACCTGGGAAAATGGGGGGTGTATTCAAAACACCCCCATTGTTTTCACAACTTTGAACTCGCCCAACTTAATGGAGACTGCTAGGTCTAACTGTACTCAACAGCGTTCACTGAATCAGTGTTTCTCCTATAATTATCACAACAAGAACCCCCGCCAGGCCAAAAAAAATATTTTTTAATGCCAAAAATATCCATTCATTCGGAAATCAATAGTGTTTGGGAGTCTCTGTGCAGTGCTGTTCTGAAACTTGAGTCAACCTCTGTGTTGTTGCCTGGGAAAATATTGGCAGCGTAATTCTGTTTAGGAGTAGGGCGTTGCTCAGTATGTTTGTGTAGCAGGTGGGAAAGAGCGAGCGGCAGGTGACAGTGAATGCGAGCGGAGCAGAGGAAAAGGTTAGCAGTAAATTGTCAGTCTGGCAGTAAATGTACAGTACAGACTACAGTGTGTCAGTTAATAAATGCTAAAAAGTCAAGTCTATTGTTTCCCCAAGTGCTGGAAAAGTGAAGGGGATTAGCTCCAAAGTTAGCGACAAGAGGTTAGGCTAACCTGAAGATGCAAAACAGAGAAATGGAGAACGGAGAAATGTGTGGCTGCTGAGTTCTCTGTGCACTCTGTCCTGTTACATCATGCATTACGTCAGCATGACATTTCAGTGTGGGCAAGGTCAGCATTGATGGAGGGAGTTTAAGAGTACTGCTTAATCAATCCTGAAGCACCATCAACATCACACTTTAAGACAGTATCTACACTTTTTGCAACTTGCATTGCTTACTTTGAGAACTATTCGTGGCATGCTCCAACAAGTATATCAATAACCTGATAGAAGAGGTGTTAAGCCAATCGGTCCTCAGGGCTCCCTGAACCAGAGGTTTGAAACTCCCGTTGCTCCAGCATGGTCTCCACAAGTGCAAAAGTTAATGTGGCTGGCTTCCATGCAGGGCACTTATGTCGGGGCTCCTCTTCTGTGACAGAAATACCACTACAAGACTTGCAGAAAGTATCTCCTACCATATCCCTTCCCAATTGTTTCTCATTTCTCCAAGCCCCTGGATGCAGGCCTGTAGAACACTGGAAGCCTGAGCAAGCATCGTATCTGTTTTCTGGAGGGCCTGAGATGCAACATGGCATGGAAGAGCACAATCAAGCACATGCAGAATTCTTGTCTTCCTGTGTTGTGAAGCAGAACTGAAGCCTCTGTCCGTGGGCACAGAAAATTCAGCAAGAGCGGTCATGAAGGGCTTCAAAGAGTTCCTCACAGATGACATGTTATGCCATCTACAGGTCCATCGTGTGTCACTCAAGGCAGACAGGTCCGCTTTCACTCCCAGCTGTTTCTGCATCTGTAGGAAGGCATGGTTCCAGGTTGGCCAAAAAAGGTGTACAGACTCTCCAGTTGACTTTGTAAGCTTCAATTAGGCTAATACCAGATGGCCCCAGGGCGATCTTGGCGCATCCTTTTCTGCACTCTGTTAACTTGTCATGACGACAGCACCATCATAACATTGTGCAACAAGGAAGGTAGGAAATGTTCATTCAGGAACTTTTTAAATTGACCATACATTGCCTCTGCATCAGTCCTTTCAGAGCAGTCAACAAATCCAAGGAAATGCTCTTATATTTCCATATTGTGAGTTTAGCGACCGCAATCTGTCATTTGTTCGGATTTGAAGCTTTGAGCTTCGTCAACCATGAGAGTAAAAAAATCATCCCCCTCAATCGCTTTGATGATTTCTTTCCGCACCATACCAGAAGCTATTTGCATGAACTAATTTTGGGTGTCATGGCTTGTGAGAGTACATGATTTCTGCTGCATCATACAAAATGATGCATCTTGCTTGGCAAGGAAGCTGCACATTTCCAAAAAGTTTTCACAGTTGCTTGAGCCCTCACAGGACATTTCACTGTGTCCTGTAAAAGCAATCTCTTGATTTCCCAAACACAAGATAATTTCAACAACGGAGGAGTCAAATTCCCAATTCTCTTTAATGATTTTCTTGTGAGCTGTGCTCATTTGAGCAACGACAGAGCCGCTTAGTTTTGACTTTTGATAGAGCTGCCACTTTTCCATACTCTGTTCGTGTTGAGTAGATTTGGTGTGTTTTACAGTTTTTTTCCAGTCACTGACCCCACTAGGAATAAAAACTGGGTCCCTAACACTGCACACAAACTGTCAGCATAGGAAACAGAATATGGCATCTACCTGCTTGCTCTACTCTATTCATTTCTTTTCATTGTGCCTTATCGGTGACTGCAGCAGGCACTCTTTTACAGCTAGCCTCAGTTTTTGTGCGCTATGTAAAAGAGATGATGCAAGTAGGCTAGGCCTTGATTAACATACAATATATCATTATTAACAATAAATAAATAAATAAATATCTTAGTAGTGACTTTTAATGTTTGCCAGTAGTTACTACCCAAAAAAATCATGATTTTGTTGAAGGTTACATTTTTCTTTTTTTTTCTCCCTATAGTTTTTACAATTAATGAGAAGGTTAAAGTAAGAAAATTGGAGAGGAAATTGAAGTGGGGCTGTGAAATACTGCACCCGTGACCCTCTGCTGGCATTCTCCCTCCTGCAGAATGGTGAGAGGTCAACTATCAGAGTGCTGCAAGGAGCATCAGCATGTGGAGATTGTGCTTCATTATGCCACCACTCACGCATGCCTGCAAAGACAGCTTTTACAATGAGCTCTTCCTCTGCAGCCCTGATCTCACCTTAAAGTTTTTTATATCCTTTTCATCGCCTCAAAGGATTAATCACAGGCTTTTATAATGCAGCCGCAAATAAGCAGACATGTCTCTTTCTCCTCCCTTTGACCTGAATGCTGCAGCAGCCTTCCTCCCCCTTTAGTAAAGACTGCCATGGGAGCACATCAAACACATACCCTCTGCACCCAAGGCGATGAAAAATAAATCAACAAACAAATGAATAAGTAATCACAAAGGGAAATAAAACAACGAGCCTTTAAAATATGTGCAAGAAACACGTTTATCTGCACAGTTCTTATGTTCGTGAGCCTTTTGTGTTTGTGATAATCCGACGTGTATTTTGGGAAACATGCCGGTTTTCGGGTCCCTGATCTCATTAGATTTATGTTCACTGTTCTTTTTTTGATGAGTGAGATGAAAAAAGGCTTCAGTGGGTTGATTTTGTATATGGCATTGTTGGCTATATAGCATGCATCCCTCCCCACAGGCTTCTTGCATTTGAGCTAGCAATATAGAACTAAAACACCCCATTGCTGTTGGTTGATGTCTTGGTTGCAAGAACTGAATGGAAATGTTTTCTCATGCTGCAAAGGAGCCACCTTGATGCTGTAGAAATAGTTTCATAGTGATGAGAGCTCTGAGGCATTGTCCAGATGGTCACACCTGTGTGCACAGCTGTGTGAAATCGCTGTGTATTTAATAGAGAAATAAACACAAAGAAACTCATTCATTTGGCAATAAGGTTATCTTTGAAATCCTGTAAAAAGACTGTATTATCATTAAAGCAGTAAAGCATTCAGTGCACTGCAGATGCTGAGGCGTTCATGAATTGTAACAAAATGAAGAAACCAACACCTGCATTTTATTGAACCGAGGCCTGATCCACTGACCCATGTTGTTTATAGCTTATGTATACCTGCCGAGCTACGTCAGTTGACTCCTAATGTGCATTAGGTTGTGCTTCTAATGTTGACACGGAGGTCATTAATTTAGATCAAGGACACCTCAGTAATAGACTTGTATCACGCAAATACAGTGCCTGTTAGCTTGCAAACAGCTTAGCAAGCAGAGAGCGTTCCCTGTGCTTTGATTTGATGCTAAGTGCTTCATCAATCACAATCCCAGACAGATCATTAGAGGCTTCTAGGATGACAAGACCAGCCAAAACATCTACAGCAGATTGCTCTAGACCACCCCTCAAACCTTTAATTACACCCGAGGTTGGCAGTTATCAAAGACATGCAGTGATAAGTGACTCACTCAATAGTAGCCATTAGTTAAAGCAACTTGTTAGTGTCAGTGACTTACCTTGCGATATGGTACATCAGACAACATGCAGCAGCATGTGCTCTTTCTGTATAAAAGAAGTGGCAACACTATAAAATATCCCTGTGACCCATAATGTAACTCAATTGCACAAGTCTTGGCTAAGGTTAATTGATTAAATGATCTCAAAATAGCTCATTAATAAAAACATTTTTGCAGCGTTGCAGTTGTTGATAAAGCTCTAATTCGGGTGTTTTTCGTCTTCCACAGATTTAAGTGGCAGACTTTGCAACCAGAGGGTTGATGGATTTAAGCAAGGTATGAAAAAGATTATAAAGATAATGCTGGCTTTCATTTAGTTTAGTTTAGCTGACAATAAAAAGCAAGATATATCAGCTTGTGATTGCAATGTCTGTTGGTTGGTCAGTCAGTTCACCAGTTTGGTCCAGAAAATATCCATTATAGCATTGTTGTTGTGAGCATGTTAGTGTGTTGATATTCAAGGCACCAAGGTTCCTAGGTCACAGAGATGCTAGCCCTTTCGTGCATGAATTATTATCCCCTGAGTCAGATTATTTTTCAATGGGTATTCATTTTTCACATTACTCTGAAAACATGAAAAAAGCTTTTATTCTTGTTTTTCCACTAGGTTATTGATGTGTCCACTGTGGTTTACAGCTTGTAATAATGTGTAATAATACTCTATTAATAATAGTTTATTAATATTATGTGAAAACGTTGAAAATAAGGTCAGATTTCAATGCTGCAAAACAAATATTTTTAAAATATTAAAATATTAATAAAACACATTCTGCTCGGGGCCATGGAAAAAACAACCACACAACTATTTCTAACCTTTTTTTCTATTTTCTTTTGTGAACATTTTCAAAGTACGTTAACAAAAGACAATAAATAAATATTCAAGAGGCATTTACGGTGGTCACACCCAGGAAGTAAAAGAACACTCATGTGCCACTGTGTGTTTTTGTATTAATGGGGATACAACACAATGATCCACAAGATCTACTCATTCAGTGTGATTGCACAGCTTTACTGAAAATGGCCTTGAGATGCTGATAATTTCTTTTTCTTACTTGCTTCATGCCACTAAATAAATCAGAGGTCTAAACGTGGTAGGGACTGACCTGAACAGGAGGGGGCCATCTCAGATGGCTCATCCTCACCAGCCTGAGTGTCCTCGGCTGCACCATCTCTACTGCAAAAAGGAGAGTTTGTTTTTCAGGCTGCTATTTATCATCACCACTAAATATGATATAGACTCTTATTCTTGTTCAAAGATAACACAGCAAAGTCCAGATTCCCACAGTGATGTTAATACAATAATAATAATACTTGGCGTGGCATTATTATTTTATCTTCCCACAAAGAAGTCTATGTTGCCACAGCATGACATATATCTTACACAACTCCATAACAGTCACATTGTTGCATTTATTGCAACAATACAAACTTCAGGGGTGCTGATAAAAATATAAGTATCGTTAGACAACCCCCTGCTTGGCTGCAGTTCCTCAGAGTCCAACATTAGACAGCTAAAGATGTACTATGCAGCTCCAAGTGTTTCTGCAAAGCAGCAAGCATACTCAGTCAAATTTGGCTCAAACAAATAAAGGCTATAAAGGGGAATTTGTTCAGTGTGTACTCTCATATTGTAAGCAAAACATGCCCTTTTGTCCTTCCTGCCCACCTGCTTAATGGAAACACTGTGCTGCGCCAGTGTAACACCTTGGGAATGATTGGTAACATGTGTGTATACGTATGTGTGTGAGTTTGTTCTCTTCCAGATGAGCGGCCAGATGATACATACCAGAGCAGACAGGCATTGGCCAGGGTCACGGGGTAACTGTCAGAGGCCCTTCACCTGTGTGCAGTGACAGAGGGGATCCTAGAAAGAACATGTCTAGACACATTTCCTCACACCATTCCCTCATGAGTTACTCTGGAGTGTAAGTGCCCCCTGGTGAGCAGAAGGGAGAATGTCCCTGAGCGAGTTATGGGTGATTTCATTTAGCACTGACATATTATTCCAGTATAATTATAATTTAAAATCCCAGATCGCCCACAAACTACACTATTAATATAAATATTCAACATATTTCTGTATAGCCCATAGCTATATGCTCCCCTGTTCTGTTGTGGATACGGATCCAATGTTGCATCAATGACTGTTTGCCTCGGGAGAGTTACAGTGCTTATTCCAGCAGACAGCGCGAGGAGATCACATGAATATCAGATCCCAGTGGAGCTGTAGCTTTGGCTGCTGTTTAAAGCCTAATCAATGAAAGAAACATGACCCATGTCTATCTGTTGTGTATAGGACGACAAGATGTTTCTGGGAAAACTGCACGCTAAGTGCAATTCAGGAAAGAGGTAATATGCGGGAAAAAAAGATCTACACAGACATAGTATCATTTGTAAATGTTTTACAGCGCTGTTAGGCATATGATTTAATGGCTACTTTTAACACCTGAGCAAATTGTTTAACAGAACACTGGTGAAATGCAAGAAGAGCTCCGTGGATGTGAGCTTGCTGACTATAGAGATTTGACTGATTTAGCTGCGGGCACAGGCTACCTTCAATGTCCAAAGCCATTAGTGATTCCTGTACTACTAAAGCGCTGCTCCAGGGTACCCATTTCCTTGCATTAATGTCTACCTTCCACCACAGCAAATCAAAGGATTATTCTAATGCCTCTGCCTACCGTAGTATATTCCCTAAATAAAACAGGTTAGAGGGCTCAGGGGTTTTTGATGGCCGGGAGGAAATGGAGAGGGATAGAAACATGCCACTGTCCTTGTACATTTGAAAGCAGAACAATTTATTATCAAGAACAAGAATATCAAACAAGAGAGAGGAAAAAAAGTTCATCGGTTTCATAAACTTGTTTTTCGTTGCAATTTGATCACTTACACGCTTCCAGCACAGAGAGAATGACTTATTAAGCTTGAAGATTCTTCCATTTAATCTTATGCCTCTAGTTACAGTTTTTCATATTTTTTGCCTTATTGTGTAAATATAGAACTCTGTTGAAACCAGAGATCACAACAGTAGTTATTAAGAGGCTATTCAAAGGGGTTTTTAAATGTCAGTTTTGTAAAGTGCTTTATGGCCCCTTTTTGTCCTCATCACAGAAAAGGTGTTGGCTCCTTTGAGTCTATTTGTGATCTGATTTGCTTATTGCCAGTCGAAGGTACGCTTCACCAGCCTGAAGAAGGTTCGGTTGTGTTCCTGTAGGTAAGAGCGGAGTTGTTGGAGTACAGTGCTGTTGACCGCTGGGTGGGGACGTCCCTTAGACTCATGCAGACAACGCTCTCGACCATCACTTCGGATACAGTAAAACCCTTTGGTTTGGTTGAAGTAGAAGTTGGTGGACACTATCCTGGGGGGCAAGTTGAGGAAACGCTCCACCTTCTGAAGCTCTGGAAGGGGGTCACGGATCAGGGCATCCCCATCTACGATGTGTATCTGTTCCAGGGGGAAGTGGCGCAGCCAGTTGCGCATGTGGATGTCGTACAGGCTCCTCTGAATGGCCTTGTACCGGATATTCAGGGCACCATTGCGCACTAGCAGGTTCTCAATGGCTTGCACCGGCTTGTGGTTCTCCAGCCGGTTGAAGTACACCTGGGTGTAGTCGGAGATGACCCGCTCGGCTGGGTCACGCAAGATCAGCAACAGCTTTATGGATGAGTTCATGGCACAGATGCGTTCTGGTGCAAGAGCTGATGTAAAGTAACCTGGAGTTTTCTCTACTGTGATCTGATGAGGGTATGAGTAAGGCATCAACTCACGGTACCACTCAAAGCCCTTGGCATAGTTCTCATCCCAGTCAAAGAAGTGCACCTCGGTGGCGGCAGCAGCAACCTCAGGGTGTATGTCTAGCATTTCCAACAGCGCCCTTGTACCCCCCTTGCGTACCCCGATAATAATACTATGAGGGGCTCTTTTGCTAGTCCCTGGCGGTGGAGATGAGGACACATCTCCAGAGACATTGGCTGATAGTCCAGGACCAAGATCCATAGGGTTCAGTGTTATGCCAAATCCTGCCTGGACAAGCTCAGGTGGGGCAGCATATGTCTGGAGAACCAAAAGAAAGGCAGATGCCAGGAAACAAGCCATGATGATGGACTGAAGAGTGGAGATTGGCAAAGTGACAGAGAGAGAAACAAGAAAAGGAGATTGTGGTTTAGCTGTGGAACAGATCTGTCTTTCTGAGCTCAGAGGCAACGAGAGCAGTGGGAAGTGCAGTCTCTGTCTGCCATTGAATCTGAACTGGAGGAGGAGAAGAAATCATCGGCAGTCCACAGCACATCTGTAGGGGGGAACAAAGACAAAAAAAAAAAAGAAAAGGCTTTCAGATTTCAGGAATATAAAGCAGAATGAATGTCTGTATTATAGTGAAATGGCACTTTCCTCATTCCCTTGAAAAAGCAATCCTGCCATAAATACAATCCATGTCTGTTATAAGTGTATCATCTGAAAAGGATAATCTCATTTCATCTTTCTTTGCGTCTCTTTTCATCTCCCCTCTTCCCATCTGCTTTCTCCTCTCACTCTATAAAGTCACTTTCAATTGATACTGTAATTTCTCCAGCTGAAAAACATTTAGCCAGACAGCTCGTTAGAAAATGCGTCTGAGATATGCAAGTGTGGCTGAAGGCCAGAAGACAAGGCCAGAGTGCTTTGTCTTCCCTTACCAGGTCAAAATCTCCACTAGAATCAATACACTTAACATCCCCCCAGGAGCATCGAAATCAAGGCATTTGGCAACGTATAAAGACAAATTTATTGCAGGAAATCAGATGAGTTCCCACTTCTAGGTGACTTTTATCTCCTATACATGCCAAGAAAGATCAATACTAGGGCAATGCAATCCAGCAAACACAAGGAGAAGGATTTAGGGCATTAAATTGGACTTATAATATTGCTGAAGAGCCCTTCAAAACCATGGGAAAATTAAAATTTTGCTGTCTCGTCTTTTGAACTTTTTTAAAGGGGGGCTGTTGAATATTTTAATATTAAGCTTGTTTTCTGAGGACGGGTTGCCTTAAATAAGCGCTTGTCAAATGGCTTGCCTTCACTTAACCAAGAAATAACATATGTTAAAAATGTACTCCTACGTAGCAAGAAGCCACGAGTTGAAATAGCAGAACTCATTTTTTAAATGTCACAGAATTAATTCAAAAAACAAAAGTCTTCAGATGCCTTCATGAGGAAAACAAGCTGAGAGAGCTGTTGCTTACACTGTGCTAGTCAAAGCAACAGGGCCAGGCTATGCAAACATCCAGCTTCAACAGCAAAGGTCACGGTAAGGTAATCTAAACAATATTTATATTCCCTGCCAGGGAACAGACGCACATACACAGTGTTCTATTCTGGATACATACAGTAGACAGACACACACTTTCATCCTTCATAATGTAGGCAACAGATAGGTTACAGATAATTGGGATTCATATTCTTTTCAAAATTGGCTCAGCTTTATGGAAGTAACTTCAACACATTTTGATGCAATTGCAGCATGCAGGGTGTACTGTTCTCTACCAGTAAGATGCAAGGGAACAGAGTAAATTATTAAATGAATTATTAAATATTAACATTAAATAAACACAAGTATTCTTTCTCCATGCCTTCATGGCAGTAGGGAGTTGCACTTTTAAGTAGCTTTCCTTAGCAGTGCTTTCAATAACCATCAGCAAAATTACATAAATTCTACTCTGTTCCTAAAGGAAGGCTGATGAAATATAATTTTCTTATGGCATTTCTATTTTACAAAATACAGAGGAAACAGTTAAATAGTTATAAAAAATAAAAAAAAAGATGCATCATTTGAAAACAAAAATGTCATTTTAAAATAATAGGAGCCAGTTTGGGAGTCAAACTCATTATACATTAATATGAAAGTAATGACTTATTTTAATATGTTTGTTCAGAAGCTGTTAGTTAATTATATTTAAAGAGGATCATCTGTGAGGCATGCATACAAATGCTGAAATATGTACACTAAAGTTGTTTTTGGTGACCAACTGTTATTATTATTATAATTATTTATGTCCCTGTTTGTAGTATAATTTAATTATAAGTTATGAAGTTGTCCCTCTAATTAAGCGAAATAGTTTAACTACTGTTGTGCCCTTTCCTACGATGTCACTATTGCTCTTTCTCTCACCTTACAGAGTTTTTCAACCATATAAAGGCTGTTACACATGCCCCCGCTTCACACTACAATCTATGGCTTGAGTGTGGGACTGGGCCTGTGAGCTGAACGCAGGAGAGCCGACCTGCCCTACAGGACCCGGGGTTGTGCAAGAAGGCACTTATGTGCTGTGACAGGCGCTCCTGCCTGTCAGCGTTTCCCTGGCAGAGAGCTGCCAAGTACAATGCTAACAGCCAGGCAGCCAGACGAGCTTTCTGTCTCATCCAATTCCCCCCACTCCTCTCACAGCACACCACCACCTGGAAGGAGCCATTGTTTCACATTCCACTGGGCCTTATTGCTTTATTCAGCACTTGATGCATATCTTTCCGGCTTTTCATTCGGCACATGGCAGTCACGCTATCTGGCAGACCATTTAACCAAGACTATTTCCACTGAACGCTGAGGGGCCAGTGGGAGACAAAACTGTGTCATGTACATAGGTTGGTATAGAAGAACTATGCCCACATAACATCTGTGTGTTGTGGCTCAGTGGTGAGTACTGCTGCCTCACAGCAAGAGAGTCTACATTCAAATCTTGGCTCCAGTCCCTTTTTTGCTTATGGAGTTTGCATGTTATGCGTATGTGCATGTCCTTAAGGCACCATTGTAATCTCCTGTGGGTGTGAGTATGAGCATGAGGTCATACCAGAACTGGCAAGGTGAAATTTAGCAATGGTGGAATGCATGTGTTACTGGTAATATCATGGACATAGTTGCAAGTTGAGGACTATGCACCGTTTTATTACTTTATTGCTGTTGCACTCTATTGCATTAATGCATTGTATTATTTCTCCATGTGGTCATATAAATATACACCATTAATACCTTGTGGATTACAGGGCAATCTCATCCTCTCTTACAAAATGTCTGGACATTGGGGAGTATTTTGCAGATAAAATTCCAATCAGATTGCTCAAGGTGAACCCGATGCAATCAATTTGTCACTAGAAGCGAGGGTGTTTTACCCTCTTCGTCAATTAAATTAACGCACCTTGAGTGAATTAAGGCGTCAGTGTGCTCCAACTGGAATGCATGTCAAATGGTTGAACAGTGTCTGAAATTCCCTCTACCCACACTTTACTGATGTCAGAATTGGACAGGGCTGCATCCGACATTTTTTGTAACTTTCCAAAACCAAAAATCTGCCTTTCACGCTAACTGGCCAGGTGTGCTGAGCTCAGCAATTAAGCAGGAAGTTTGAAGTTGTCTTTTGAGCTTTCTTGGGTTTAATTTTTTCACAGTAAGATTGCTCAAAAGTCTGCACCAATAATCCCATTTGTACTATTAATTACATTTTCACCCTCTTTTTTGATAGCAGGTTTTTCACTCCGTCCTCAAGCGTTTGTAATGGCTATAAACACTTTTGCCCTCTGTTGGGATCAGACAACAGAAGAACTAGTTTGTTTCCAGCATACCCCTGCCTTTGGTTTTGTGTATTATCTCTGTGATTGGCCACTGACATGCTCAAGATGTCTCCCTGCCTTGCACACTGGGATATCCTCCTGCCCATTTTTGTGGGTATGGAAATTGTGCTCAGTACAGACAAAGATACGATCACTGATATAACAAAATTACACCTATACCAGAGTCCCACTTGAACCCATGATACAGAGCCTACACATGAGAGCTGCACTTGCCGACCATTACCTCACCTTAAAAACTTGTCTGGCACAAAAGCAAAGGGCTGCTTACTGCCTGAGCTTACACAGCACAGCCAACAGATCTGCACTATTCATTTTTCCCACCAGGCTAAGAGGCGGGCTCCACAGGCTCTCAGCGCCACAGGAAACCAGGTTCCCACTAATGAACCCAAACAGCCACCTCTATACATCTATCGAACAAACCCTCATTCATATTCAGCAGGGCCCCCTGCCATTAGCTGTGGCGGGCAGCAAGTATTGTACACAGGGGTAGATTTAGTGATTTGGGGACCCTGGGCAAACTCAGTCATGGGGCCTCCTTCGTGCCTTATTTTCATCCTTTCTGTAATTGAGAATGTTGGTATTGGCGGTGGTAGACAAAGTGCTCAAAATTTTAAACTATTAATATCACACTAACAATTCTCTGTTAAAAGTAGCAGTCCTGCATTCAAGATTTTACTTTAAGTGCAGAAGTATTATTAGCACCATGTACGTACATTTACTTAATGTCTGTTCAAGGTTGAGTTCATTTTAGCAGTTTTATATACTGCTGGATAGTTTAATCTATAATATCACATCATATTTCATTTGTTGACAGTAATTTACCAGGTTTTTCCTCTGCTTCTCTGACACGAGCTGCACACTGAACCAGCCAGTGAAAAAAACTACATTCATTTACTCAAGGGTACTTTTACAGATTGACAATGATTTTTTTTAAAAGTGCTTAGGGGGCCCTTTTGTACGTAATTTCATGGTATAATTAGTTAGAATAGAAACATAATTTTATATGTTTCATATCTAAACATCAGAATAAATCTATTGCTGTTTGGGCCCCCCAGGAGTCACCTACCTTACCTAATGGTTAAGTCCTCCCCTGATTGTGCAGGGCAGTTTTGTGTGTTTTAATGGGCGCTCATTAGAGACATTAGTACAAAATAATTATTACTGCAATAAAGCTTGATTACAAAAGGGTGGCTTCTGTGCTATTAAATGAATTGATTACAAGTAACCAAGTTAAAAGCAATAATCCTGGTTACTATTTTTTCTTACGGTGGTCATGCATTTTAAAGAATTTACACACACACACAGAGATTGTTTTGTTTTCAGAGTAGCTGAACACATAAAATGTAATCTGAGGCAGAATTGAATACAGAGGCAAACCTCCTTATCTTCGCCTTTTTTCCATCTTGGTCTCATATCTCTGTCTCACTGGCTCACAGCACTGTTAGATGATCTCTTGTAAGATGCACTGACCCTCCTCCCAAAAAACACTCACTTGGGGACACAGAAACACATGCACCTTCATTCTATTTTCTCCTGCACTTTCCACTTTGCTCCCACCTCTTTTCTTCAGCTGGTCTCTCCAACAAGCCCTCAAAAACCAGTACAATATATTTACCACCCACACATATCCAACTGTAACTCTGAAACTGTACTCCCACATACAGCATGGGTTTTCAATTATGGATGCGTTTTGGTTCACAGTGGGATTCCTGGCTCAATTTATTAATTTCTGTTGCAACAACTTAAGGCTTTGGCTGCTCACAGAGGATCAAGCAGTGTATAATCTTTTCTTCCTTTCCTAACCTCTGCCATAGATAACATGATATGTCTCATACAAACAGACACTCTCCTCACATTTAAAAGTAAGCCTCCAGCATAAAAAAAAAATCTTAATTCCCAACCATGTGTCAAGTATCCAAAACACCCCAAAAGTTGCTCTGCATCAGCATGAGAGGACTTTTAAAGGGACACCTTGAGCACTGCTGAGCATTTAAATCCCTCCACAATGGCAGCTTTACCACAATGTCTGCCATAGAGTGAATAAATAATGAGTGAGTAGTCAGTCATCTATTTAAATTACTGGTATATTACAGCCACTTACTGGTGAATAAATATGTTGGAGGTTATGGTAGCTTGAGACCAGCGAGCTGCCAGTTTCAATCTCCAGGCTGGTCAGGAAAATGCAATTGGGGAGTGAGTAGAAAACTATGACAAAGGTGCCCTTGAGTGACGTGCCCGTATGCAAGGCATTTAACCCCCTTACTGCTCTGTGGATCCATTCGCCCCAACTGTAAAAGACTAGAAGCTCCTAAAAGCATCAGCTTTCCCTGGATAAAAGCTCAAAAGCAGAGATCTGTAGGTAGTTATAGACTGTGACTGTAATGGTTAGCATTACGTAGAGGGTTACAATTATGAGCTCTTTTTACAAGAATGGGCTAATATTAAAGAACTGTTCTGGATATGTGACAGTGTCTTAATCTCACTTCGCCAAGAGTTGACTGCTATGTTGACTCCTATTGGTGAGATCAAAGATGGTATACATCATGAAAATAAGTCACTGCAATGCCAGTGGGACCTGCATCACAGTAATACTCTCCTCTGGGGCCACCTGGTGGATAAGTATCACAAACTAATTTCATATAATTTTAGCACCTTTTGTTTTCACATAAGTGTCAGCAGCAGCATCTGTTGCTAGTTGTCTTCTCATTATCTTTGGTTAATTTCCATTTTCTTCAGTTCCTAAACATAGTGTTATTATATCTTAGGTTCAGGAACAAAAAACATGTCTTGCTCTAAATCCAGTTTCCCATGCCAACCCATATAGATATGTCTAACAACCCAAACTCCTTTTCTGCTTCCTCTCATCCTTATATCTCTTCGTTACAGGAACCATAGGGAGCACGATGAAGCTGTGAAGCCTCATCAAGATGCGCCTCCACCCTGAGTCTCACTCCCTCGGTTCCTTGCTGCTACATCCCCTGGTCTGTCATTGATCCCCATTTGAAGCTCTGTTCATTCCCTCGTGCCCAATCCCTATTTCCTCCCATCCCCGACTGTAATTCCAGTAAAGTAATACACATACATAAATTGTGTGGTCTTTGTTAGTGAAATGTTTAATATTAAAGTAAGATGGTGACAGTGAGGATGGAGAGACAACATTTCCTCGTTTTTAGAGGAAATTACACTGCAGCTCTGATGGTAGGCAATATTTGGCTATTTCGGGAGTGTATGAGTAAGACAATGACCTAATCCACACCCACATGTCAGCAGAGGCATTCATTACAGACTCGAAGAGGGGGTGATCTGTCATTTGCCAGTACACCCAGACACATGTGGCCCCAGGCACTAATTACAGTGTTTTAACTGTGATCTTCCATACAGTTAAACCTTGACAGTATAGCGGCATTTTCAGCACTTTTTTTTCCTACAGAGTGGTTTAGCATGGAAAGCAGCCTCTTCCAATTACCAGTCCTTCTGCCCACTGCCATCTGTGCACAAGTAGAACATGAACCATTCAACTTGATGAAGGCTTGTGCCTCATAAACAAATATATGTTTATGCTACATTGGCAAAATCCTCACAAAGCTCTGTATCAGCAAACATAACCGCACACTATTATACATAATATTCAAGATGAAAACAGTCGTGTTTTTCCTGATTTTGGCAGAAATTACTAAGGTCAAAAAATGCTGCATAGAACCACAAAATGTCATTTTCTCTATGGCAATACCTCTCCAGTTACCCAGCCTAAACCCACCATTGTTCAACTGACACAGGATCACTTTAGCAGTCTCTGTTACCCAGCTGCATTCCCTGGCCCAGGCATCCTGCAGTTTAGCTTTGACATTTGTCAATGCTCTGAGATTTATTTCAAGCATCAACTGACATTGTCTGGATTCCCAGGAGGCATTTTCGCAGATAAAATAGGCTGACTTGCTCATCACCCTTGGATGAGTGGAGGCAACCAATCCCAGGGACGCTGACTCACTCAGGGAAGTGTTCCATGGTTGGTCAGAAACAACAACAGACTATAAGAAGGAATTCAATCAGAAAGAGGCCTGATGATCCTCATTCAGCCTGCCACTTCTGATAAAGCACCTATGCTTTCTACGGCGTTGAGATCGCCCCACTGCAACGGACTCCTCATCACAGACAAAAAGATGAAGCTAATTCTGCTCTATCAATTTAATAGTACTGTAATTCTTATCATGCTTTTCCCATCAAGCCTTCACTACTTCTCACAATGAGTCTGATCTTCTCCATGTAAAGTAATTGCTCTACAGTTCACCGCAGAGGGAACACTCTGAAATGCCGGCTTAATCAAAACAAATGCACCAACTTTATTCTCCCTCCTTGGGTCTAAGCCTTTGGAAAGCCGATGATGTTCTTCAGTCTCGCAGGCATCCTGAAAACTGCAATATACACATACATTATGGATGAATTACTTCATCAAATAAAAAGCAGGGCATCTTGTAATGAACTGTGAGGATACTCTTAATCTTTGATGAGGCCTGATGAATAGTTTAATGAGAAAAACTATGGGAAGGCCTGCTGGGTGCTGACAAAGATATCACAGCTCTGATGAGTAAATTGCAGAAAAATGCACAATGTTTAGAGAATTGTACAATCTTGTAGTCTTGTTTATTAAACAGCATCAATCTCACAGCTCAACAGCATTAAGTAATACATTGACTGTGATCCCACCTTAGCCAAGTCTTGAGTTATGTACTGTGCAAGCTGTACCCTAGGACAAAGCATGTAATACATATTAAGTAAGGTATACAGTATGTACACTAGGGGCATGTTATTTTCTTAGAAGAGGTCAAGTTAGATATCTTGTGTTTATTTCCCCAAACTACAGCTGGTGTTTGCAGTTCTATATAACTTGGAAAACCTTTCTCGCTCTGGCACAACGGCATCCTATTGGAAGGCACACACCACAGATCTGCCAGTGTTTTCCCGCCATCACAAATATGTATTCAGCACTGCAGAACTCGAGGTTTAGTATTTGGACCTTCTGTGATGTGCTGTTGGCTGCCAAGCACTGAAGTGATTCAACACCAGGCTGCAGTTAGTGAGCTGATAATAATGCATTCAACTTAAAACCGTTTCCCAAAGGGGTGTCCTGTGTTTGTACGCTTCAGAGGTCGAAGCATTATACATTTAGATGTGTCAGTAGTGGATATGGTGCTCCCTGCTGCAGCAGTGGGATATCACTGGAATACATACAGTAAATAAACAAGAGAGAACACATTATGAAGCCACCCTGGATACACAGTAAGCTGAGACAAAGCATGCTGAGGTAGAGAAAGTGTTCATGAGGAGAAATAGCAATATATATATATATATATGTGTGTGTGTATATATGTATACATACACACACACACACACACATACATACATACATACATACATTCATACATACACACACACACATATATATATATATATATATATATACTGTATAGTTTCTCACTTACAAACAGAAAAATTAGATCTAGTTGGAGAAAATCGGGGAGCAGCTACCTACTGACCTCCGGTGTGCATGACTTGACTATCACATACTGCCAGGATTAGCTTTGTTTATTTGCACTGTATGTGTGAATGATGCAGATCAGAGAAACTGAAAGAGTATAAGACTGACTGAGAATCCACATAGGAAGCGAGACATGAGCAACGCGTAATGGTACAGACACACAGAGTCTGGCGAGGATGCATCTGGACTCACTGGACCACTGAACGCTCTGGCGGGTGGGTGACATGGTGGGTGAGGTACTGCAAGTTGGGCAGTGCTGGGTTTTGCTCTACCATTTTCAAAATGGCGGCTACATTACAAACTTTCTCATTTTAGAGCTAAACAGTACAGTAAAGTATGTTTTCTGAAAACATTTGAGTCGTGAAATAGGCAATGCAGTAATATAATTTTTTATTAATATTTGATCAGCACTGCCTAGTTTGATAGTTTGATTTGAGTTTCACGAGCCAGCTGTGTTGCGCTGGACAAACCTCATTGCATAAAGTTGAGGTTGAGTCGTGATTATGCATATTCAGATTTTCCATCATGTACCACATGGCCAGATCTCCTGCTCTCCATAGAAAATGAATGGGATCCATCGACTTGACATCCATCAATGGATTCGGTGTGTCTGCACCTTAAGCATGTTCTATCTGTTCAATCCACATCGATTCGATCACATTGACTTGCATTCACCATCTCTGTCAGCAGCAGCTCCTGACCAGCGGCCGGCTTACCTGCTCTCACCAGGTTGATTGACAGCAGAAAGTTTTCATATCGGCTCCATGGGAAGAAATTAACAGTGTATTTATTGATTCATTGATTTTATTTCCCTGCCCACTGTAGCGAGTGAGGGGAATCTGCCTGTAGTCAAACAGGCGAGCTCACAGACAGACTGGGAGCCTTAATCAATCAATGTAGAAACTGTTAATAAGTTCAAAACTCATATAAGCAGGATATTTGTGTGATTTAAACAGCTGTCTGCTCAGATAACGCTTCACTAAACGCAACAAAAATAGATTCAAAGCGTAAAAAACGCAGGGGTTCTCCCTAAGTTGCACGTCACTCACACATGTCTCGGAATCAGTGTGGATTGATACATTTAACCGTCATCCTACCAACATATTTAACATACAAGGACTACTGACTGGGGTCCCCAAGAGTAAACTACTGTAGGAAACACCATGTCATCTGAAAAAAAAGATGATCATTTTAGGAAAGTTACCGTTAATTTGCATATTGTGTAAAATGAAAATACAGACTTTTCTTTCATACAAATTGTCCCCCCTCTCCCCCGATATTGTGTGTTCTTTAAATTAGGACCCATGGCAAACATGACCTCAATAAATAGTTCCATCTATTAAAACTACATGGGTGGAATTGGGAGATATGACAAAAAGTAGACCTCTGGGGTCCATCGGTAGGATTAAGGTTAATAAAATGGAAGCATATCTGTTTCATGAGATGCTGGAGTGACGGACGTCAGAAATGCTTCTAAAAAAACTTCCTATGCGGATTGGCCGTGACACTGACAGCCACACATTTCTGGGATCTCTTTTGCCCATATAAAATGACCTTGAACTTGAACTTTCACAGTATCAAGCTACCTCATCTGCATAAGTAATTCAAGTTGTTGCTTCACATGCTGGTCATTGATTGTAACATAATCAGAGAGCTCTGTGTGTGTTAGGGTATATAAATCATTTATCAATGCAGGAGTTTAAAACTTGCTAAGTCATTCTTTTAATGAAGCTTATTCCAAAATGACATCTCAATAAAAAAAAAAGTGGCACCTACAAATGATGCTATATTTACAGAAATGTAAGACTATGAGGAATTTTTGAACTGGAGTATAATTTGGAATATAGCTTTACAAATATACAAGTATACTTACAAAATAACCATTGATTATACATAAACTGGGCACAGTCTGTGGCTGTGTACATGCAGTGGCACCTTGCAGGGAAATAAAATCAGTTGCCTCTGTACTCAACTTTGTGCAACATCCTTGTAATTTCCTACTTGCTGGGCAAACTAGATCGTAAGGGAAGTGTTTATCTATAATAACAATCTCTAGCTCAATTTCCTCATGCCTAGTCTCTGCCTCTCTGGCAGGGAGTGCTTCAGAGGTCTGACTGGGCAGAAATGAGGGAGGATGTAAACCGTCATAGCTCCTGTCGTACGCTCTATCATTACATTGTTTACAACATTTGCCTTTGCGCGGCTCCACACCATTGCCTATGTAGCACCGGGCTTCCAGTCAGCCTTACGTTGGTGCAAAATTTCCTCTCTGCCTGAGAGGAGATGAAAATGCTTGTGCCAGCTGGGCTTTATATCTGCCTTTAAGCCGAGTTTCTACAACCAGTGAGAATCTGTTTACAGACATTTTCAAGGAAGGCTAACCACAAGTATTGGCACTCTCTGTTACTTTATACTTTCTCCTCTTGTTCTTTCTGGTGAACATAACACTAGCAGAGGTTTTAATGCAATCCCGCCATACACTTCTTGTGTTCAGCCTGCAGAGCGAGGTGGGATATGCCATCACTTTAAATCACTAGAGCATGCACAAACTGAGATGAGGTGTGAGTAAAAAATAAATAAATAAAAAAAATCACCCCTGGCTTTAACTGAATTGGATGCATGTGAAAAGGAAAACAGAGTTGTTGTGTGAGATGCTGGGGAAAAAATTCAGTCTCATTTTTGAAAAGACCTGTCTGCGACTTAATGACAATATCCGTGCATGTGCAGTTCTGGGAATGTGACAGAATCAGGTTAAGAAGATAGAGGGAATAAAACATCATGTCATTTCAGCAGGGTGACTTTCACAGCAGAGCGTAGCTTTGTCTCTGCCAGTCTGATACTAAACCCACAAGCTAATGTCAGAGCTCTTGTAAGGCTAATGAGTATGCAATATTATTTTATATTTTTCAAAAAAAAAAAGGAAGAAGAAGCACATACAATACATCCTGTGTTTTATCCTTTAAAACATCACCATGCTGCCTACTGAAATGAGGCCCGGGCCAAAGATTAATCAACTTTAAGTATGAAACAAGACTTATCAGAACTCCATTACAACTTAAAATATGAGGACTTCTCACTGTCAATTTCATCCGTACCCTCTTGTTGTGTAGTTCTTCATGAATAAGTCATCAGTCCCCCACTATTCCCCTTTGGATTATTGCTCATTCCGCTGCCTCCATGGCCCTGTAAAACCAACTGAAGTGTTTATGGGAGATAAGAGGCAAAGGAGGTCGCAGGCCCAATAACTCCTTTTATCACCCCACGTTCTGCAGCATGGGACATTTTATGGGTGAATTTGCTGAAGACGAATTCTTAATTAGAGAAGTTTGTGGACCCAGCATCAGAGGCCTAATGGGGGGAATAAAAAGAATCACTGAAAGGGCATCTGCAGGATTGCTTGTTGGCCTGCTTTGTTACCATGTCTTGTAGAAAAGATGAGAAAATAGCCTTGGTGTGTTCTCAAAGCAATATCAATGAAAAGGCCCTCCATAAATGGCTTGTGAGGCTTGTTTGGTTAGGTGTGAATGCTGTGTTTGTCTAGACAAGTCTGAGTCCTTGTGAAATTAGTTCAGGTTATTGATTTTTTTAGGGGGCTTATCTTTATTAAAGGAGTCTACCTTGTCAATGGAATTACTGCCTCAGCCATTAAAGAGAGCTGATTCTATTTCCCATTATTGTAAATTCCTCCCTGAGAGACTTAAATGCCCTAGGTTAATGGGAAATGCAATGTTTTGCCCTTTGCCTATCTTGTTAGTCAACAAGTTTGACAAAAGGATTATAAGATTTCATTTTTAGTTTCTATACTTTTAAAACCAACGCAACCTAAACGTCTAAAGTCAATTTGTCTTTTGTATCATGAAGTGCAACCTTTGACAAATATGAACAGGGTGGGATGGTAGAGAGCTAGCTCAAATTTTAATTAGCCAAGTTGGCAGACATGTTTCACCAGATCAGACCAGATAATGACTAGGATCCTGTGTTCCCAGTCGCCTGCATATTAACTGAGAAAAAAGGAGAAAATTAATTACTCATTTTCCCAGACTGGGAGAGAGGGATCTCGTCCATGATTGCATAATTTTAAAACTCCATAATTATCTCAACTCCATAGCAACAATGAAGCATGAGTAGATTCATATGAGTTGTATTTTCTCCAGCAGACTGCAGGTTCAGAATGAACACACTTTACCTTGGCAAGAAAATGTGTGTGCTTTGTTGGGGACTCTCTCAATCTAATTCTACTTAAAAGGATAGCAAGAAGTGGTACAGTTTCTGAGGTTAGCCCACCAGAAGTGACAACTAAATTTAGCAAACAGCGGAACAATGGAACATTAATCAGGAAGTGTGATGCAATCCTCCCCCTTCCTTGCTCATCAACCCCTGCTGTAAAGCCTAGATTAACCATCTTTCACTTCATTTAGATAGAGGATTGTTTTGGGGTTTGCCTGATTATATCTGTCTCGAGCACACACCATTGGTATTTAACAAAGATTAGCTTTAAATTGATGATTAACCTTTGTAATCCTGCGTGCATATTGAAAATGGCTTGCTTGTCTTTACCACAGCCACACAAAAGAGAATCCGCATTAACGTTCAGGGAAAATTGAGGCTCAGAAAGCAAATGAGGCAGTGTTATCTGCCTGGTGCTTGGCTGGATAATGAAGACGAATCTTCAGACTAGAGAGCCATCTCTTAATGAATCCGAACAGATGAATTATTTTGTGTTCTATGCATGCATCTTTTAATAAAACTTCACTGTGACCCTGACAAGCAATAGCTGCCCAATAGCCGAAGCAGAATTTACTTGTGAGATTGAGTGGTTGCCATTGTTTAGATGGCTGTATTAGGGAGTAATCAGACATTAAATGAGTCATTTCTCTATATTTGACTCCAACTGGGGAGGTAATGGTTTAATTTGCTGGGCAATAAGTTTTCCCCTGTGGAGTGTTCCTTGCATTAAATGCCACTGCAACTGTATCTGTTGCTCTGGAAACCATTAATGCACAGGTACAGCTGCACAAATTTTGGAAAACCATAGCAGAATATAATTCCAAGTGCCTTTCTAGTGATTTCATCCATTTAAAGAAAAAAAAAATCAAACATAACTTGCATATTAAAGTAGGAACAACTGATTTGTTGAATTTGACGTATGTGCAGCATTACGTCCCCAACTTATCTCACCTGTTGCACTCTGAATCACATGAACAGGAACTTTAAGTTAGTGAAAAGTGCTAAACTTGTCCAAAGGTATCTCTATTAGGAAATATATTAAGGGCTGCAATCAACAATACATTTAATTTTTTGATTAATCTGCCGATCATTTTCTAATTAATTGAATGGTTGTTTATTCAAAAAATGTCAGAAAATAGTGGAAAAATGTCAGTCACAATTTTCCAAAGCCTAAGCTAACTTAGGCTATTTAAATAGTTTGTTTCATTCTATCAACAGTCCAAAACCCCAAAATACAATTTACTATTACATATGATATGATAGAGAAAAGCAGCAAATATTCACATTTGAGAGGCTGGAACCAATGAAGTTTTGGCATTTTGGCTTAATCAACTATTACTTTTGGGAAATAATAATTTTCTACATTTTGTTTCAACTCCAAATATATTTCATTTGAAAAAATTCTGCCTTTTACTATCACTCTTTTGAACATTTCAATCTTTACTAGTAAACTGCCTGTCAAACTAGAAAAAAACCTGACAATGATCAAAACCACCTTCTCTGTACTTTTACATATAGTGATGAAATGAAGATGGTATATTATTCTTTGAAACTCTGGAAGCTGACATCAAATTCCATACCTAATCCCTAATGTGCTCCAGACATCTGGAGCAGATTACGTCCACACCTTGTAACCTTATTGCAGTTTATTTAGGGATACGATGTTAAGGGGAAGCTGTGTGATGAAAACTCATTGTGAAGGTGAGGGCCAAATTCTGCCAGATTTTCACAGGGCCAAACGAGCCCTGTTAATTGGACAGCTAATATCACACTCACTGCTTGAACTAACAAAAGCATATTATCAAAAATCTGTAATTTGACACTTTTTCACAGCCCCTTTAAAAACTTGTTGTGGATGTTTACTGAATGATAATTTTAAGTCTCTTAAAAATTAAAATACAAATTTGGACCAATCTGTTTGTCAACTCCCTGTGTGATCTTCAAATATGAGCAACTACATAGAGAAGTATTTTCAATGATGGAGTACACAAACACATAAATTGAACATACTGTATGTTTTGCATGTAGTTAGGAAAAGTATTGCAGTTAATGCATGCAATTAAATATTTATCTGGCTCTAAAATGCAGATTAGCAAGTGGGTTAATTTAAAATGATGCATGAATATTGGCGATAATGGAGATTTGGACAAAATCCATTGCAAATGAACTTATTTTCATGTGTTACTAACAACAAACAGAAAAATCAAGCTTTCTCAAAACGAATCATTTTAGGCTATGTATTATTTACTGTCATTTGCTTAAATCCCATTTACGAGATAATGTGCCTCTTTTGGGGGGTTTGTTTGCCTAGAAGATAAAAACTAAGAGCAAAAATGAAAATAATCATCATTATCCTCTTACACCCAAATTATCGCTGCTCATAATTATCAACTGATCAAACAATAAACGCATCACGATAAACATGTTGAACATCTGCTACACACATGCTGTAGATTTGCAGAAACAACAAATGATGTAATTACAAGATTAGAACAAGTATACAAATTTGTTATGAAGTGAAAAGGAGGAAACACTCATCTGAAAGAGGACAAAAAGAAGCTAATCTCAATGTTTCCAGTATCCAAGAAAGCTTTAAATTATGGAGATACCAACAGTCTATGATTATATCGTCATATGCCCAGTAAATGATACTAGACACTGTTGCAGACCCTTTTCAATTCTTCCAATATATGGACTTGTATTTTGGTGTTGTGTCACAGACTGGGGCTGGGACCAAGCATGGCTATACTAATACAGAGCTTATACCAAACCAATACTAAATACAGTGCATAAGTTTAACTAAAAAGGAAGACAAAGATCAGTAATGAACCAAGTAAAAGCGATCAACAAAAATCTGTGATGTAAACTCACTGAACTTAACTGTAAAATGACAAAGCCATCTTCTAAAAAACTGGCAGACTCTAGCAGCCTCATGCACTGCATTACTGAAAAATAGAAACCCTACTGTAATGTAGTGTAATTCAATCCAATACAATATTGCTTTAATATACTGTATGACCTTTTTGAAACTTAAAAGTTTTAGTTATTTTTGACGGCATGTTGAATCAACTCTATGTTTACTTTTAAAAGGAACAGTTTGACATTTAGGAAATAACACTTATTTGCTTTTTTGCCAAAAATTTGATGAGAAGCTTGATACCACTCTCATGCCTTTCCGTTAAATATGGCACTACATCCAAGAGATGATTAGCTTTGCTTAGCATAAAGACTGGGGTCTTGTCCTCACCGTGTGGTTGGCAGGCAACCAGCGGAGACTCCAGGAAGTGACTGCACCTCGCCAAGAAATAGTCCAGCACATAACATCAAGTAAAACCACATGGCATTTTACACTGATGACTAGGACTGCACTTATTTGCATTATATTAGGGCTGCAACTGATATTTTTTAATGTTCAATTACTGCAGATTACTTTTCAATTAATCATTAAATGGTTTAGTCTTAAAAAGCTAGTAAAAAGAAATACCCATCACTATTTCACAGAACTGAAGGTGACATCAAATTGTTTGTTTTGTTTACAGTTACATATGGAACCAAATCATTACAATTGAAAAGCTGGAACCAGTGAATGTTTGTAATTTTTGTTGGTAAAATTACTAATCCAATAATCAATTATCAAAGTAGTTGTTGATTTCTGTTTATTAATTCCAAGTAATGTATTTAAATACAATAGCAGTAACCTGAGCCTTGAAAATGAGCATAGAATACAATGAGCACCTCTCTGACACAGTGTCAAGTTTTACAAAGGCAGTATGGTATTTGCTCTGTGCATTGACTTTGGATATCTGCTGAATCACTTTATGAAAAGGAAAGTTGCTTTATAGCATAAAACATGGCAACATATCATTGTTCTTGGAAATATTCACCATTTTTATTCTCTTCAGTAAGGTGACACCAGAGTGCAGGTAGGGGGTCAAGAAGCAATATCTAACTATTACCTATGAGAGCATATCAATCATACTAAATGGTTATTCAATTTGTTCAAAGCTGTTTCACCAAAATACACAATGAATTCATGGCTATTAATCATTGCTTTTGAGAGCTGCTGGAGTATTTTTAGATCAGACTTTAACATACATATAGTTCAGTGACAACACCTCGTGTCAGCTCTCTGCCTTTAAGCCAGAAAGAGAGAGAAAATCTAAAGCAGAGGAAAAGCATATTTCAAAGTTCAATTTCAAGTTTCAGATGAGCAGTATTCCCCTTTGAGGTGGGGGGAAAGGAGAGGTGCTCCTCTGGGCAGTCTGCCTCCCAAAACCTCCACTAAGATGAAGAGTCTCATTCAGCACCATGGACAGCGCTCTGCACAGCCTCAAGAGATAGCTGCTAAAGCCTTTGTCAGTAATATGACTGAGACATCATTAACACTGGTCAGACATCTTTCTCTGGAGACCAGTCTTTATAAGTGTGTGTGTGTGTGAATCTTTTTTAAGTACTTATTTACTGTAACAGTATATTTACTTGTAAAAGACCTATTAGACCTTTTGGTAATTAGATCTTCAACGACAGCTTAGTTCTACTGAATGTTTAACAAGGACTAAAGGTTTTCATCTGAAAGACACTATGAGGTTGTTATTTTCATGTCTCTGCTTAACTTAGAAATCAAATCACAGATTGACTGCACTGCCATTGTTAGGTGTCTGACCTTCCCATAATAAACCTAAATCAATGTCTCTAAAGATCAAATTTCATATTTAGACAAACCCAGATCTTCGCCTTTAGAACAAATGTCAAACCTCCCTTCTGGTGGTGGCAAGAACGTGAGCCAGGAGGGCCAACCAATGCTTGACATTTTGTTCTCATGGGTATTCATCTGCCCCTTTAAAATTGCTACCAGTCGTGTAAGAAAAAGGAAACACAGACAAAAGAGAAAAATGGCTTCAGCTTCCTTTATAAAGTCAAACTGAATTAACGTTGCTCTACCAGTGGTTCTTCTACAAAATGACTGACAACCACTTGATCTTTATTCAATGAGGATCCCACAGCTGATCTGACTCTTCAATATGCAAAACATTCACAAGCTTTTACATGATGTCCCTTTTTAGCTCCACTGATTATCTTAAAATCTTAAAATTAATTAAAAAGGCCTTGATGCAGAGCATTGTTCAAGTGAAATTATCTAATTATAAACGCTACTTAAATATTCTGCTCTCAGGCCAGCAGACAGATGAGGAACATATTTCACAAACACAAATCAGTGGAAATCTCATACCACTATCTGCTTCTTTCCCTTCCTCAGCCTTACAACACCACACACACACCCACACAAAATAAATTGATACATATGGCAGAGCAGAGGCATCTGAATCAAAACAAATCTCACTCCACATGACGGGGTCATGATCTCTGCGCGGAGACAGATACCATTAATCTGACAAATATGACAAGACATGGGTGTGCTGTATAAAAAAAAAGGATGTATGACACACAATCACCAGTAATAAGGGATATGGCTGGCATGTGCCTACTCATCTGAGGCAGGCAGAGAACAAAGGTAATGAATAAATAACTTAACCCGTCATCAAGTGAAATGATAAATCTACTTCATAACACTTGGCGATGATGGCGGCGTCAGGCTTTCTTGAACCTCTTGATGAAAAAGTGGCCCGGGGAATCTGTTCACTAGAAGGTGTCACCGCCCTCCGCTGTCTGCTCTTTCACCCACTGCTTCCCTGTCCTATTATTTCAGAATGGCAGTAAATTAACCAGGAAAAAAACCTGTTGTCTGATTCTGACATCAGAATCTGTGCACCTTTAATAAGGCTTTCCCAAAGGCTGAGTTCAGACTCCAAGGCTTTTGATGATGAAGATGCAGCTCCCAAGTGGCTGCCAATGACAGTTTCGATGCTGCTTTTTAACACTATGCTGCTGGTGCACATGGTGGGTATCAGCCTCTGAGATATGGTGTACAGCATATGGACCAAGGTGGCTCTTTGCACCATGGATCACTGCCTGCTGCACACTCATGAATTATGGAATTCGGCACAAATATGCAAATCTGGGCATTAGCCTAGTTATGCCCCTGTACTGTAACTTACAGCTACTTATCTATTATGTATGAAGCAACGATTGGAGTGAAGAGGTCCTGGCAGCCAGCTTCATGGTCCTCTCTCAGTTGCTCATATTCACATCATGAAAGAGCATGAATAGCATTGGAGGTAGCTTCAAAACGCTAGCTTTCTTCCGCTCCACATCTCTGAAGACTTGGGAGAATTAGAGCTTGCTTCCACGCTCAATTGCCAAGCTACTTAAAATAACAATGGCTTCCACTGGATTTGGAAGCCTGGAAGATACGTAGGGAATAAGCATGAAGTTGTTGCTAATCCTCTAATTTCCCCCCACAAGGCTGATTTGAAATGCTTGTCTGATCAGTAATCAGTCCACGGGGGAGGCAGACAGGGGATCAGGCCAACACACACAAAAAATCAGCCTGTGTATGACATTACCATCACAATGCAGGATGAGTGATTGTTTTCAGGTGACCTAATCAAAGCGGTGTAAATATCCAAAATCAAGAAGCCAGCAGAACTGAGAATCCGCGAGGTCAAACGTCTTCAGTTTTGAAATCACACACATATTCCGCTCAGGCCAAAAGCGTAATGAAGTGAGTCCTGCAGCTCCGGGATGAACAGAGTGATCATTAGCTCAGATCAAAGTCAATCATCAAGCACATGACAGCTGACAACTTCTATTTAACAGAACGACCGGGAAATGATGATACCTGGTCCTCGTGAACTCAGTCACTATGGTAACAAGAGGAAGCTACACTTTCACACTGTCCCATAGAAGTCAGCAGTCCTGCCTGCTTCTAACAAGGAAATACTATATGTATTAAAGTCACTGAAATTTGAATTATCCTCACTTTTAATGTAAGGAAACATTCTGACACTGCAGCTATTGAGGATAAAACCATTTCTGACATATTTGTGGAGTGTCTAAGCTTCAAGCATCTTGTTTCCCAAGCTACACTGACCAGCCCAGATGTTGGTGATGGCAAATGACCAGAAGAGATCCAAAACTTCTGTATGTTATTCCAGGATTTGAATCAAAACACACAGAAACTAATGTACAGATTCACAGAGTATTGTAAGGAGAGCTAAAATCATAGGTAATGCTAAGCAACTGCTAACAACATCAGCCCTCGAGCTGGTTATGGTGGCCATTGGAAATGAATTGATATTATGGGCAATGAATTATGAACCTGCCTTACAGATACTGCCAGTAATAACAATGCCAGAATGCGCTATCATGGCAGAAACATTAATAAAACTTGAATTTTCTTCTTTTTGGTAATTACATTTTGATCAAATAAGTACGCAAGTTAAAACAAACACCAAAGATAAATATAGGCCTTCTAATTTCTTAACAAATAATTATTTCAAATTCAGTTCAGTTTACTTCAACTCGGAAATGAAGGCCTTGAGATTGCATTGGGCAAAAAAGGCTGGTTCTTTCATGATAACTCTTTTATCTCCCGAGGAAAGAATCAACCAACAACCCCAACCACAAAAACAAAAAAAACTCTGGAATCCATTTGCATTTTTAACAAATATCCCTGTATGCCTCAG
The DNA here is from genome assembly GCF_914725855.1 of Thunnus albacares. NCBI lineage: Eukaryota > Metazoa > Chordata > Actinopteri > Scombriformes > Scombridae > Thunnus > Thunnus albacares. Next base: position 6,712,992 of record NC_058119.1, read on the forward strand.
CTAATAGTTTTCATCCTTTAATTCAACAAACATAACCTCATCAAAAATTAATTCCGTTCTCTTGTTATTTTCTATTGCTCTTGATTAGGAAAACTTAAGGAAAAGAAAATGCACTCTCGTTTTGTGGTTCTTTTTTTCCACCTCCCCTCTTTCTCTTTGCTCAAGTGGAGCCAACTGGAGAAACTCGATCAAACAAAACATCATAACAAGAAATTTTACACAAGAAACCCGATTCTCTCTTCATCTCCTCCTCTTTCTACCCTTCCCACATGAAACTGTTCTCACATTATAGAGTAACATCCTCTGACCCTGTATGTTTGTCCAGTCGTACATCACTGAGACACCTTGAGTTTTCTTTGGGGAATTAGAAATCATCACACCTCCCTGAACCATCGTCTTTACAACCAGACCCATAAACACTTACTGTCAACAAAATCCCACAGACCATCCTGCCCTCTGCCTTCTCTCTAACATCACTTTTACTTACACATTTAGTTCCAGGACGGTGAAAGCAAACAAAATATCTGTCCCAGTTATGCTACAGATAAACAGGCATCCCATTCATGTTGATTAGTCGGGTATGAAAATAACGAGGGTGACCCCCCTTTCCTATTGAACTTTTGCCCTTTGATGTCAGTCTGTATTCCACTTTTTTTCTGAGCGATTGAAGTTCTCACTAAAGGAATGGTTTTCTTTCTTTACAGTCATTGTATAACATTTATTATTATATTTATACCACTTTAACACATCCGCCCTTTGATTAAAAGTGTATTTGCTTACATTTCATTTATATATTAAGTTATATTTTGCACCAAATTGTATGAAAAAATGAATAAAAACATTTAAAGTGCAGCATAAAGCCTGCAAGAATGCTGATGAGAAAAAAGAGAGCTTTCACCTCTGACATACATTACCAGTCAAAAGTTTGGACACACCTTCCACTGTGTCCAAACTTTTGACTTCTGCTGTACAGTATACAGCATCTCTCAGTGTAATGAACAGTCTAAACCCATATAATAATTGTGAGAACATTAACACCCCACTTTCCACTTTCAGGAACATATAGTGCTGCCTCTGATGAAAGACTGTAAAAGAATGCAACTATTTTACAATAGCACCAATTAAAGCCCATCTTCAGCCATGTGATATGGATTGAAAAACACTAAGTTTCATTTGAATTTCATCAGAGAACTTATTCAAGTCAAACACCGGCTTATGCCTCTGAAATCCTGCAGCTAGTAACACCAGCTCACATAAGCCAACACCCACATGCTCATAATTAAAGGTGAATTGCACAGCCTGTGGCAATTTGCAGCCTGTGACGGTGATACGCGGCTGCTGGAATTTCACTTGGTAGGTCTGATACCAGATATAGGAGATATGATGATGATGGGAAAACAATGTTGCATCAAGGCTACGAGAACAAGAGGAGAGTAGCAATTACTGTTAGTTGCACTTGTGTTAAGACTATAAACTATGACATTTCCCACAAAACTTTTAAAGCATTAAAGTGTTCATGTTAAGTTGATTTTCTATGCCACAACCAAATAGGATGCACAGAGGATTGTTCTCCTGGGAGCTTATAAAGCTAATTTATTGGATGTAGCATTTTAATTAGTTTGATCAATACTCTATCACAGAGGATTTAAATGTGAACTGCAGGCAAAAGACAAGGCACTCATTTCACATGAATGAATGATCATGTCTCAAAATGTCAGAGATTCAGCTGGCTGCTCGGCGATACTGGATTTATTCTAGCTTCATAATTGAGAAATTAATCGCCCGTGAATTCAAAAGCATAAAATATCCTTTTGTCAGACGTCGGGGATTCAAGTGTTGCATAAAAGCATGTGTGTGAACCGCTGTGTCGTCCAGGGCGGTGTATTTCACACAGACAAAGTAATGGAAATCTTAAGAGAAAATCTGGTTACCTCGCAGGGGGGGTTCGGTGAGGATCTCAGCGCGACTCTTGGGTTTGGTTTGATCTCAGGAGCGGGTGATGATGATGATGATGCTGAACCACGGAGCGCACTTTTGCGCACCGCTGGTCCACATAGAAGAAGAAAAGCGTCCGTCTCTCCTCTCGGCCACTCTCATCACTGATTCATTAGAAAGCAGACACCAGGGGGGGGGACGGAGTCCTTCTTTATTCAAAGTGGATAACTCGACTCCGTCTCCTGCTCACGCAGACGAGCCTGTATGTGGAGACGCGGGGAGAGTTGTGCCCAAGCCGCTGCTTTGCGTAGCAGACTGGAGGGAGCGGGGAGGAGCTGTCTGCCGTCAGATGATCAGGGCAAGGTGCTCTCCTCCCTGATACTCTGCAATCCCCAGCCTTAGCAGAGCTGCAGTTCAGACCTTAACAAAATAATCCCTATCTAATCATCTGCTTTGAGTGGGAAATGATACAACTACTACTGTCACTTATATGTGCATATGTCTATTATACCGTGTATTACAGTGTACAGCTTGTGGAGAGGTTATATCAGTAGCCAGGTGATGCCTATTTATTATTCCTGCTTAGCACAAAATCTATTGGATGGGCTATATTCTTATGTATATTGTAGTAATTATACACCTAATGAAAAATGCCCCCCTATACCTTAAATAATTATATTAAAACTATTTCTAATATTATATATGATTGATTGATGCCATGGAAAAAAACAATGCAATAATTCGAATGAGACAATGAAGTGTACACTGAATATAACCAGCGTCAAAAACCTGTCAAGGTCATCATTGTATCACCTCTAAGTATCACAGCATTATGAGTTCTTGTAGAAATACTATAGAAACATAAAAAACACTGGTACCATAAACTGCTACCATCAAATACCATGAACTCTACAAGCGGGGCTAAACTACATTTGAAGGTCCTATGGGAATATTATGGGAATAGGACAGAAAGTTCAAGTCATTCAACAGTGTGAGAACCAAATGTAAACCGACCACGTCAGAAGGAAAAACTGTTTATAGATGTTCAAAATGGCCATACTCAAAAAGCGGGTCTTCTATTGAAGTCTTTTCTTCAAATAGGGTTTCCCTCCCATCAGAATAGTTTCCCATATTGCCCCACTTTGCGGTTGGGGTTAGGGGTTAGGGGTTAGGTTATGGATTGACTGGTTGGGGTTAAAGTTAAAATATACTCCAACAGAACTGCTTGTTGGTTGGTTGAACAGCTTCAGAAACATCCTCTCCCACAATTTGCAGACGTTGGACTTTGGGGAGGCTGCGTCCAACAAATTCTGTAATTTTCCAAAACTGACAATCTGACATTCACACCCGCTATACACAGGGTGCTAACAATACATTGTACAAACTAGATCTTTTCTACCATAACCCAGCTCTTATAGAGATACAGTTGGGTTCAGGTTAAGGTTAAGATAAGGGAAACAGACTTCGACACAACTGTCATAGAGAAGGGCAAGGCATGATAATTGTTTAAATATGGGGATAAGAACACAGACTTTCAGATAGTCTCTCCTGGAGGGCATTTCTACATGTGAAAAGTGACAGAATAAGTTGTGTAAAGAATGAAAAAAGAGACCTTGAGAGAGAAGGTCAATCTTAAACCTATTCAGCTACACACACATGGACAATCACTGTGTAAAGCAGGTCTGAATGTCGGACTGTCAGTTGTGGACATTTACAGAAATTATGAGATGCAGCCCCAACTGTTCCAGAGTCTGAAATGTGTGGGGGGCGAAGAGGGTGGTAACATCTGCATTGTTTATATGCATTTAACTTATTTATTCATGTCTTCCCTTTAAGTTTAATTTGTATATACTTAGCATGAGCACAATGCCAAATTTTAGTCATTCTCTCTCCCTTTGTTAACATCTGCTTGAGTCTGTAAGTCTAAAAACAGACTCATCACCTCACAGGTGGGACATAATGTCTGAAAAAGGCAGATATTTTACAAAGAAAAGGTCAGATATGCCTGGGAGCGACATGTGTATCCAAAATCCCCATTCATAATGGAAGTGTATGTGTGTGTCTAACATCCCCATTGACCACCCTGACTACTTCCTACAGGAGACTGTCTCAGAATCCTGGCAGTTGTAGCCGGATGCCTAAAATGAGAGCCAAGGAGAGGGCAAGCAAAGGACACATTTATATTTCATCAGCCCAGTCCACCTTTAACAGAGAGACGGATAAAGACAGAGATCATATTGGATTGCTTAAAAATGTATGGTGTTTGTAGGACAAAAGATGGCAGCTGCATGTAGATCTGAATGCTTAGAAATGGGGACACCAAGCAAGTCACAGCCTAGTCAGCACCAGTGAAGCTGACATGGGAATCCAGATCTGAAAAAAGAGTCGCTTTTAGCTTTAATTGAGCATAAAAGAGCACTTTCATGTGATGTGGTAACAGTTTGGGGAGTGGAAACTAAAATCCTGTCCTTAATAAAATATATTGCGGTGCTAGATGAAAAAATGTTGGGAAATGGGAAATCTAGGACCCCAAGGGTTTCTGACCCTACTTTGAGGAGTGCTGGGGTGTGGGTGATGGGAATAGTTGCAAACTGTACTTTGCAGCATGCAGATGTGTTTGATAATTTATCAAGCGCTTGTTCTCTAAGCAGCAGTGATAACCTACAATCCACTTCCTGTAAGATACCTAGAGTCAGGAGGTCCCAGCTCAAAATGAACTTTTAATGCTGACTCAAAGATATTTTGATAGATAGAAGCAGGATTTCAAAATCATGACTTTACTTTTCAGAGGAGAATCAGACATTAAATCTGCAGCGAAAGCAGCTATTTATCTACAGGGTCTTTTATAACTTTCATATTCATTTTACTAATATTTTACCCTGCTTGTTCTTTTCTTCCACACTGAATCATTTTCAGATCCGTTATTTGTGACACTTGCCAGTAGTGCTAATACAGTGGTTTTTACATAATTCTAGTGTACTGTTTATCATTGCTTGTGTAATCTGCTTCCACAACACAACTAGCGAGCTACAAGCACCGGTGTTGTTCAGACCTGCCCCATCCTGGCCTGGAAAAGACTTCTGCTGATGAAATTTTCATTGAGCAGATGAAGCTGAGCGTAGTTTCATAATTCCCCGGCGAGTTGCATCAGCTTGTACTGATATTGTTCTATCAAGACCCACTAAGAGTGGATTTCATGTCTTGATAGCTGTGGGAATCTATTTTGTTTGAAGCTGATCCTTCTCAAGGTATGTTGGGGCTTTGGTATCCATGTACCAAGAGAGAGATGTTGTTTCAGGGAGAAGTGGTACTTTTCCTTCAGAGTACATCATTGTCCCTTAACTGTTAATACAATGATGCATTGAATGACCAACTTTGAAGAAATGTCTGGTGGGAATTTGGCTGCAATGTATTATGTGTAATACAGAATGCAGATATCTTAACAACAATGGAGGGTGATGGTGGGATACATCTGTACTGTTACTGCAGGGATTCAAGCCTCACTGTTGCTTCTTGATGTGTTTACTGGTAAAATCCTTGCAGGAAATCGTGTGTTTAAAATTTAATGCTGATTCAAGCTCATGCAGATGCTTGAGAATCATATTTGGCTCAGGCAAAGACAGAGATGATGATTTGTTCAGTAATACATCATAAGTTGCCAATGATGCTATTTGCCATATTTCCCTTTCAATACTTTTCAAAAGCCAGAGCATCTTTTACATTGCTTCAGACATGTTCAGATATTTTCATGTGGGAGTAAAAACAATGAAATGTTCCTATTGCTTTTGGCACTGTGTGTCTTGCCAAACACTTGCAACTGTGGCATATGCTTCATGTTTATTTAAACATTTGGAAATCAGCAGAGACTCTCGGTTAAAACTGAGCCAATCTGATATTTTCCACTACATTTCACGTCAATAAAATACAAGACTTGTAAGTTCACATTTCCACACTAGGAAAGATTTTTTAAAACTCCAAGACTGCGAGTATATAGCTCCATTGACAAAACCTGCTCATCTAACACATAAAGTATAATTTAATGAGTGCTTGAGCTTTTATTGGTGTTCTGATGAAATATTAGATGACAATTTGAGATTAACCAACTGAAGAATGCTAACCAATAAAAATCCATCACATTTCATTAGCATGATGTATCCCTATTATGTGTTCCAGTGGTCAAATTTATTCAAATAATGTGTTAGCAAATTTTTTTGCTTTAGTGTTTTTCCAGTCTGTGGTAATTCACCACCAGGAACTCCAGTTCTTTGTGTTATTTCCTTCAGTTTCTCTTCTTTATCCTCTTGTCTCTGTGTATGTGAAGCCAGAAAGCCTCTGTTTTGCTCTAAACTATGTTCACCAGCTAGTTGCTAACATGGCCTGTCTGTCATTTGGTGATGGGCAAGTACACATAGCCATTTGATCCATTGTTGATATAAAAATTATTGACTAGTGCAGCTTTAATCCATGCTGCCTACAGCGACTTTGCATCTGCCTTTTTCTGCAATCGCACCACCTCTAAAATTTTCTTGTTAGTCTAAACACACCTTTAGAATATTCTGCTGTCTAAAAAACTACTATGAACAAAAAAGACATGAACTTTTTCAAATGTTCAAATTGTGACTTTATGAGAGACTCTAACCCCCTGGCTTGGTTCATACTATGATTTTCTGTGAGAGGAAAAGCCAACACTTCAGGTCATTCACTGTGATTGCTCACTGCTACTTGCTGAGTATGAAGAGAACAGCTCTGTGAGCAGGAATTCACCACCGGGTGTGAGGTGACTCAGTCACCATGGTGACAGAAGAGGCCGCCCCATCAATTCCTTGCATGGCAATGAAATACTTTATTTTCCTGGAGGATGGGATAAAGAGCTGTGACCTTCCACTCTACTGCTCATTGACCCACTGTTGAAGATTCAAAATGCAGAGAGCTCTGATTATTCTGAGAAACAAAGATAAATCATGGAACAGAGCTGAGAGTCGACCTGTGAGGTTTCTTTGAGCCCTGCTCTATATGGTCTCATTGAAAGAGCTGAAGTAGCATCAAAATAGATTAGAAAGCTGTGAAACTGACTTTTTCTTTATTTGATGGTGAAGTATTCAGCACCTCTTAAAGGAATAGCTGGACATTTTGGGAAATACACTTCTTCACTTTCTTGCCGGGAGTTAGATGAGAAGATTGATACCACTAGGAGTGATATTGATCTTTTTTTCTAACTCTCGGCAAGAAAACAAAAACGTTCCCCAAATGTCTAACTATTCTTTTAATAATAAATATGAAACAAGTGAAGATTCCTGAAGATTTTTTTGGTTTAAATGTCTATGAAGATCATCAGCCGGAGGTCTGATTTTTTTTTTTTAATTTACCACTACAGCACATCTCATTGTATAGACTGTGCAGTTATGTCTTTTTCCAGCAAAAGACAAATGACGTGAGGGACAAAGCTCTGTGTTAGAAAAAGCAGAAATGTTTGGTTTTAAATGATTCACAAGTATTTCCAAGCTGTCATTTTCTCTCTGTGTCCAGCTCTGCGGCTGACTCAGAGGATCAGCCGAGCTAATTTGGAGCAGGTGATGTGGGAAAGTTATAATTGTGCTTTTGTTCACACGTTCACAGCTGACAATGTACCACCTGCCACTGTGTGAAGCGTGTGTGGATAATATGCCGCCTGTGCTTGCCATGCGGTTTTCACCCAGAATTTGTGTTATACATTACATCCACTGCCATAATAATTCAGAAATGCTTTGCAAAAAAGCTCATTAGAGATTCGGAACAAAATTCTCTCTAATAGTGACATATTTGAAGTCCTAAGAATGAGCATGTTAATATATTTCTTTGTAGAGTATTTAAATATATCATTACATTACCATACCGTCAGTTGAAGTAGGTTATTTGACATCTGAAAATGGAGGTTTCACTGTGTAGGAGTGTATGATTTCACTGTAATGTGAAATGTGGCCTGGCTGCAGGAGTTCATTATTCTGCTTTTGGCCTGGTGCCGTTAGAGAGTGAACCTCTGGGCAGGTTTCAGACCCCGCTCCGATGAGTGTGAACTTCCCCCACAATGGCTGGCAGTGCAATCAGATGACCCAAGTTTAACAAGCTCATTCTCACTCGCCAATGAAGCCTCTCCACACAAGCCACAGTGTAATAGGTGAGGTATTTTTAAAAATGCTATTTGGAAGTGACTGAGGTGCATGGCTTCTCTGTCAAATCTCTTAATTTTTTTTCTAACGATGAAAATACCCACCCCGATTAAAAGTGATGAGGTCTACTGCTTGACTGAAACAATTCTGCACAAGCACCTGAACTTACCACCGTGACAAAAACAATGATGCCGAAAAGCATTTTGCTTCTCTTCCTAAAAACATACGTAAATCCTTAAGAATATTTCTGTTTCTCAGTTTCTGGTGCAGCTACAGCATGGCACAACTTAATTTCCTCCATACACCCTCACCCTGAAAAAAACAGGGAGACTTCATCAACAATAAAGAGGCTGACAGGAGTGTGATGTAGGCCTATGAGCAAATCCGACAGGGCTACACCAAACATCTCCTTGCTGGCTTATTAGCATCCTGAAAAGAAGGCCAATCAAAGGAGGAGAGTAACATGTTAAAAAACACATTTTAGTGTTGGTAACCAAAAAAGAACAGAACAAAAAAAAAACATGTTTGTATTGTAGTTGCAGTTTGCTTACAATTAAACTGATTTGAAAAAGGTCTGGTGTTTTGTAGTATTTAAGTGCAACAATTTGATACAAAAACAAGTTGTACGGGCATTTCGGATTTCTTTAAATAAGTAATTGTTGCTCATTAGCACTATATATTCTCTGCTTTTGCTGCACTATGGTTTCTTACGAGCTAATTGCCAATTAATTCATGTAAGAGCCTTCCAGAAGATTCATTCCCCACAGAGCCTAAAATACTTCTTTTCTGTTCCTATTGTTGTTGCCAGGCACCCAGTGGGGCAGGATGTACCGTCTTTAATTCAGCCAGGACTTACAGTTCAGATCTGTTTCATTATATGATGACATTTATAATTGTATCAGTGCAATCAGGAAAAAGTGACAAAACCCTTTTTAAATTGAATTTACTTTGGAATTCCTATATCGTTATGAACAAATTAATAATAAATTAGTCAATATAGTGTAATATGTGATGTTTTTGTGAGCACAAGGTATTGGATGTGATTTTTTAAAAGGAAAATCATCATGAAAGTGAGCTAATGCTGCACATTGTCATATTATGATAATGATGACAGTGGTGTCGTTGTCATTTGATTTGAGGCTGGTTTGAAGTTTGAGTCTTTCAGGGGCCCATGTAACCTTGCTGCATTAATAATAATGATGATGATGCCAGCATCTGCAGATGAGAAATGGCACAGATGAGAGAAAGCAGGCAGACAGGTAGAAGCTTGCAGGTGGAGCCTACACACACACACACACACACACACACACACACACACATATATATATATATATATATATATATATATATATATATATATATATATATATATACATATGTTAATTTAATTAGTCATACAAATATTCATAGCTGAGGATACATGCATATGTGTGTGTGTGTGTGTGTGTGTGCGCGCGTATGTGTGTTGGTGCCCCTTGTTTACATGGTCCATAACTATTTTATGCAGAGCATCTAAATATTTAATGGCATGTAAAGGCTTTTTTCAGGATATGCTATGTTTGCATATTTATTTGCTTTTAAGGCTCAGCAAACAACTGTGCTGATGGCTCACAGTGGATTCAATAAAGTTGTGATTATGGGAAAGTATGGGCTTTTGCAAATGGACTCCTAGTACATTTATCACTCATTTCACAGGGCCTATAATTCACTCTCTGGCCCATAATTTAAAAAACACAATGCACAGCACATAATGCAAATGTACATATACAGAGCAGAGGTCTTTGATGGATTTGTGTTATAATATGCATGTAACATCCTAATTATTCTGGCTGCTGGAAGGTTAGTCTTGCCAGGGAAATGCAAAGCCAAAGTGCATACATGCTGATTGTACAGCTGCAGATTGCCCCAGGTAAACTTTTTTTTTCTTGTCTTCTGCAGTCAAATTGTTATCATGTTGGTGCTGGAAGCTGTCCAGACTGACTTTGATCACTTCTATAATTATGACCGTGGAGGAATCACCAAACATGATAGCTTTGTCCTGCGTTGAGCACTGCCCTCATCCCTGGAAATAAAAGAAGCAAGAAAAGGAGCTAGGGTCGTACTTTTAGGGGAAATTCTTTTTCCTACATCTTTGCTTTTTCTCTGACAGATCTTTGTAGTTATTTGTATCCTCAGGCAAAGCAAAAGTACTGAGTGTGATAGCTTCTTATTCTCTGTAAGATTTGGTTTTTTGTTTTCTATCTTTTCTCAACATTTTTTTATGCAGTGTAGCATATTTTAGACACGCTGATGGCGGCTGAGCCTAAGGGAGTTACAGCTTGTCGACATGCAGAGTGCACTTGTTAGGGTCTCTATGTTCTAGTGGGGGAGATCAAAATAACAAAGTATGAGCAGAAAAATATATATGTGCCGTAGGAATGTGGCAAATCTTCATGATTCTCCTGTGACAAATTTAAGGGATAACTCACTCCTTTATAGGCTTTTTTTGTTCTCCAGTGGCTAAGTTAATCAAAGTCTGTCCTATGTTTAATGGCAAATAATTTGACAGCGGAGCTATGAGACAAAAAATACTGTATTATGCAAAAAAAAAATTACAAAAGTAGCATTTCTGTTAGGTTGTTAGGTTTGACATACGGAATAATTTAAAGCAAATGTTAGTCAAGTTTAAAAAGATGAGTTTAACATTTAGGTTATACTTGTTTATGTATTTTACATTTGATACTGATAAATGTATTTTCTGTTGTATACGAGCAGTTATAATGAGAAATAATCATTTTCATGTTTTCACTATCAGAACCATTACACTGTATCTGTGTGGTGTCATACTGTGTGTTAAAATGAGTTCCTCTATTCCACTTCTAATGACCTGCAGTGTTTTGCATATGTAGATCCAGTGGGAACCTGATGTGGAAACAAGTTGGCAGCACATCAGAGGTCATTTGCAACAGACTTCTCATCTACATGTCAGTTGTGAACAGTTGAGTGAATAATTTTGGGCCAGAAGGGACAGACATCCCATCAGTCTATTGTTTAGGTAGATGATGAACAGTATTAGGCTAAGTGTAAGCTTGAGATTAGGTGTCAGTGTAATTTAAGGGTCTGAAATAGTATATTTTGTCACATTTTTGTGTTTGGTTTCATATGATTCACATTGCGCAATTACAACAAACAACAGTGATTTTTTATACAACAGATCTCATAATTAGCTTGTTGACAGAGTTTTGGTTACATGTCATCTCAACAGGGGAACTCATAACCAATCCAGTTTCAGTCAGTTTAACTCTCGCAAAGCATGACGAATGATGTGCACTCTATGTCATAATTAACCTCATCCTGTGTTAACAACTTCAGAGAGCAATCCCTTCTCTCATACCAATAAAACCTCACAATCTGGATCCTTTCCAGTAGTTTGATCAGCTATTTTCTCAGCCCTCTACAGCACGCCACCACAAAGCTTTCTTGAGAGCACATTGAAATGTTCTCTTGAGGTTTTCACATCTCAGCACAGTATTTGGTGCTCCGGGTTCAATGGCCTTTTCTCACCTATCAAATGAGCTTGAATAAGAAATTTGAAACATACTTGGTGTGAATGCTCTCTGCATCAAAGGTGAGTGTAAGTCTGATAAGGCTTGAGTGTGTATGGAGGGGGATGATTCTTGAATGGCTTCTAGAGGTGATATATTTTACACTGGAACATGTGTGCGGTAAAAAAAAAAAAAAAAAGCCAGCTTAATAGCCACAGTGATATACACTGTCTCCCAGCCCTTCTTTTAACAACCAAGGCAGGCTTCTGAGTAGGCTTTCACACTGGATAAGGCAATATTTACTTTATATTCTAATATACTATATTTGCATACTGTAATTGAAGCACAAACAACTCCCAGGTTGGCAGGCATTCAGTACCTCTTATTTATTTATTTTTTTTATTCTTATTTGTGTTAAAAACAAACAAACAAAAAAAAAACAACATGTCTATAAAGTCACCTGCTGACCTTACACAAAAATATTAGTCACCAAGGTCTGAACCATTGATGAAGGCAGTCTGGAGATATACTGCTTGTATTTGTGATACATTTCAATTGGTACTCCTATGGAGCCATATAGCTTCGCATGTATTATTCATTCACAGTTATATGGCATCTATAGTACCTAATGGAGCTGCCAGGGCCACAGCTTTGTTGCTGTTGTCAGGTGTTGTGATATTCAAGGCTAAGGCTTGATTGCATGGCGGACTACATGCAAATAGCATGTTTTCAATCCAAACTGTAAAAAAAATAATGATCAGAGTAACTCAGGTAAGGAAGTTCAGTCAACTCGACTGATTTAATTGAAGTCACAATTCCTATTTTCACTACATATAGTTGTTAGAAATGCATACTGTATGTGATAAATCAATTTCAAAAGGTGACTAGACCTGCATAATGTATTTGTGCCTGCTGAGGAACTGATTATCATGTAGATCTCATTTCCCATGAAAGTGACTCCCACAGATTATAATCCACTTGATTAGAGTGATTGTTCCCTCAACTACAAAACAATCTGAAGTGCCGCACTGTTGTATAACGACAAGTGCTGTTGACTCAACCGAATCAACCATGTGCTCCTTACTAAAATTAGATTCCGAAACTTTCACCAGTCAACTGTTTTTCTGCTCCTTTATAGTCCCAAAAGATAGAAACCTTATTCTTGTGATCATGCAGTTCTTCAGTTATAGGAAACGTAGAATGGAGTAATTTTCACTTCACTCCAGTGTTTTATGCTGTGCAGTAATGGGCTGAGTTGCTGAGTTCCATAAAAGTCTTGATGAAACTTAATCAGTGAAAAAAGAAATATGTTCAATATAACTTCCCCGAGCTTATCAACTCATTAATTGATGGGGAACTTAACAAAGAAAAGCATTAATAAAGTTACAGAAAATAATTAGTGCCTGCTAAAACCTTCATTAATTTGGGGCTATTAGGATTCTTTGATTAAAAAACACTGCGTGGTTTGTCATTCACTGAGCAAGGGAGGAATTGCGCAATTCAATACTTTTTTCATGTAAGTTAAACATTTGTAAATGTGCACATGTCAAATATATAGATCCAGGTGAAACTATATAAAAGATCAGGAAGATTATTCTTATTATTATTGCATATTTTTCAAAAAAGATGAAAACATTTATTGAGCTTAATGTGGCAGCATGAAAGCAAACATAGAGTATGAAGCACATTTCAAGATCGTCCTCAGACACCAGGCCTGATGAAAAAAATATTTTTATAAAAAAGGAGAAAAAAAGAGAAAGTCATGTAAGCTGAACTCGGACTGTTCGTACGATAATATTACTTCAAAAAATCACATGAAATATCCTAATATATGTTAGCAGCAAGAAAGACACAAAAAACAAGACAGATCAAGTTTCTCATTCAGTGTGTCTGGAGATATGGTGCCCAGATCAAAAATCCATTTTGTTTCTGTCTGGTTTTAACCTCCACTCCTGGTGGGGAGGTCAATCAATGTATGGACCAGAATTTTAATCTTTTACAGTTTGAGCACTAACAGTCCTTCTTCCCCTCTTACAACCTTGGTGGAAATGGGGTTTAGTATACTTAAAGATTGCCTCCACAGATGGTTTAGACTCTTCTTAGAATAACAATTTGTCTGATATGTTTTTTCCTCAAAAAAGTTGAAATATCTTAAAATTGCTAAAATTACCACTACTCAAAATCTATATGCAAATATTTTTCGTTTCAGAAGTTGAACTGCCATACACAATATGTCTCCTATTTCACTGTTCTTTCTCCTTTCTCAGTATATATGCGCTGGAAATTTCAAGTTTCCACATCGCACTTGTGTAAGTTGCATACTGGAGCATGATAGGCCTTTTTCACGGCAGACATTTTGTCTTGTCATTTTAAGAGAAGTCCAGGTGTGACTAATAACAATGGCTCCATTCTTTTCAAGTGTCTCACTAAGCCATGACAGTGTTATAGTGAGCCAGCATGCACAATACCAGGACCGTGAAACTAGTTGTGATGTCGCAGAAGCATGCCTGTAGGTTCACATCTTAAACTCAGCTTTAAGGTGAGCACAGACAAACTTTCCCCCTTCAGCAGATGAATATGAAAACAGCTTCCTAGTGTCAAACCCTGCACATATATAATTCTGCACAGTGAAGCTCAAACATCCAAGTTAACAATAAGCAAAACAGATTTTTTGGTGGAGGGGGACTTCACGTGGAAGTGGACATCTCTTATGTCAAAGCTTATGTTTCTGTCCCTTTAAAATTATCTTTACTTGTAAAAACGACATAGTAAAGTAATAAAAATTCAATCTTGTTGAACACAACATATCTTCCTTGGTGTTCTGAAACAGAATGCTAACCTGAACAATACTGACTCAAAAGTCTGTGCACACTGACCACAAACAATTACATGCTTCTCATGCAAACACCTACACAGTCGCATTCAAATTAACAGGTGCCAATAGCTCCTAAGGCTATGTGCGAGGGTTTCAGAGTCCACCTGTGCAGAGCAGCTACGTTGTGAACTCTCTGTGACACCAACGTGTGAATGCACCTCGGCATCCATCCCTGAATAATTTGTGGGCTGCCAGCTGAACCGGGCTAAATGGTCTCCTAGCCCCTCAGAGATGCACTCTGCTCTGCAATCTCAACTGGTCCACATTTCATGCATCCGGGGCTGCTATGATGAAAGAAAAACAAGGTCACAAAGTAGAGTTTGCATAACAGATTTCTCAAATATGTATGCACTTAATAAATTATATGCCACTCTATGGATGTTTTCTGAACCATCAAGTTTAACTGACGTATATACTGGAAATGACACATGCTCTACAGATTTAAATATCTAGAGGCACTCGAAGCACTTGTGAATATTGTAGGTATCTTGGACATCTGCCAACAGACATATAATTTCCTCATGCTGCCATGAGAAAGAAGACATATGAATAGACTGCCTAAGCTGTGCTCTGGCTCTGCCCAGAACAATATCATTTAGTCCCTCTTATCTGCATCAAGAATTATGTTACTATACGTATGTTACTGATATGTCTTTGCAAAGTCTAGTCCCCAGGTATTTTGTGACATAAACATAAAATATCTGGTATAATACGTAATATATATATAATATATCAAAATATGCATCTAAAATGTAGACTAATGTATGATGCATGAAAAGTGAGACTAATACATTCGAAATATGATGATGATATCCTGGCAGCTGCTAAATGCTCTATGTTCACTAGTCTGTAAACTGTTGCTGGGCAGGTAGTGTGCAATGGGGTTTATTCGAGATTTTTCAACAAGTCGCCAAATTAAATGACAGAAATACATTGTTGTTCAGTGTTGTTTGACCAAGCACTCCAGAACGACATATAAGAGTGTTTTTTAATCTATCACCCCTATAGTACTTGTCTGTGCTTTTTGAATTCGTTACAAATAATGATGTTGATGATGTGACAACACTGTGGTTAAGGTCCAGTTAGGTTCAAGCACAAAAAACACTTGGTTAGGTTTAGGGAAAGATCATGGTTTCGGTTAAAAAGATCACTTTGTTAAGATTAGAGAAACATGTGGTGTGGGTTAAGGTTATTACTTCCCTAAAATGAGGTGACCTTCATCATCATGGCTACAATAATAACCACAGGGTTAAGAGTAGTAGATGATCATAGTTACGGAAACAAACAGCGGTCTCATGTGGCAAAGTACACTGTTGGGATAATGCCTCCATCTACCCCTCCCTCTCCGAATGACGAAGTTATATAGACATCATCTCAACTGCGCCACTACTCCAGGTTATAATTACTAGGCTAGGCTAGGCTACCCTAGATGGTATCTGTCACTCAAATGTAACTATATGTTGTTTTTGGGCAACTAACATTACAACTTATTGTGTCTCTTTTTCTTTTCTTGGGAGGACAGTCTCCAATTTTTTGGTGAGAATAGCTGCAGCTGGAAAAACAAGAGCAGTGAGAGTGAACTAAACAGTAAAGCTCTGGGTCATAAAACCGAAACAATGAGCTGAAGGATGCTCAGACGCTCCATAGAGCTGAGGAGAACTGCAGAGTTGTTATATTGATTAGTGCAGCTTTGAACATTAGCTGAACTTTTCATAGCATTTTCACAAAGTCTAATTTGTGGTGCAGGAAGGCAAATCATTTGTGTCCACAAAAATGCAATCTGCATATCAGAGTTTGTACTCAGCACCAGTGCCACCAAGACAAATTCCAGTACATCAAACGTGCTCGGCCAATAAAGTGATTTTGAATTATTTACATTACTGCAATATTCCCTTGAGGCAATAACACAGCAATAATGGCACTTAGGGAACTGTGGACCAAAAAAAAAATCAAAAGAGAAGTTACTGATGCATAAGATGAGCAGTTATTAAAAGATTTAGGTACCCAATGAGATATAACTCCATAGCAGACCATAATCACAGTCAATTTCATCTCCACTGAGCATACATCACAAAGACGTAAAGTGCTGGTGCTTTTATGCTTTGTGAATTGTAACACAGTCATTGCGAGGGTTTTCTCCACAGAGATTACTGATGCATGCTTGACCAAGTAGGAACAATGGGGATATCAATTAGAAGAGGGGCTCACCCACCTGTCTGGAAGCCTGATCAGCCTGGGCCATCTGCAGGCTTAAGCAGTCTTACACATATATCTTCCAATGAGCCAAAGCTTAGGGGGAAATGCTGGATTCACACCCCATTTAGCCCAATATTAACATAAATCATTTTGGGATAAACACTTCTACTAGCCAGAACTGTACCGGAGCTAAACAGTCTATGGTTTCCCACTTTACTCCTTCCATATGGTTTTTTCATTTTCCCCCTATTAATGATGCTTTTTGTAATTATGAGGAACCTTTCGGGGATTTTTTTTTTTACTTCAACAAGGGATTCAACGCCTTCAGTTTTTCCACAAAGTTTATCCAGAATTGCTTTTTCATTTCTTTCATGGGTGAGATACTTATTTATAAGCTAAAGTGAGATTTAGTTCCACACCATCTCGTGTCAGTTAAGCTAACTCATAATACTCCGGCTCCTTCCCCGTGGCACATAGACACAGTTGTAACTGAAGCTTGAACACCTGTTTAATTGCCCTGAACATTGCAATCAACATTTACTATGAATGCATTAGGCAAAAGTGAAGAGAGACGTTGCTCATCTTTTATTTAGCAAACAGGTATCTCAGGCAGACAACATACAGTATACTGTACCACAGACTTCGATTTATCAAACCTAACTGTGTATCACCTCCAGGAACAGAACAGATAAACAAGTCCAAACCCACAGCATTGCTGAGGCATGCACTGTGCATTATATAAATTATGTACTATGCAATACCATACATCAACCTCCATAGACTCTTAATCTATATAAATGTATACTTTTACTTTATTTTTAGTGTTGAGCATATTTAATATCAGCTAATGTTCTCTCACAGTGAATATGTCCAGTATATATGCTATCTGTGTCTTGTATCAGAACATCATTTTTCCAATTGAACAGACTCTCTGTGTCTGTGAGACTAACATATACAATAGTTCCACATTTTCTGTTTGAGATGTAGACATTTCATACTACTGTTTTTTTTTTTTTTTTTTGCAATGCCATGGTCAGAAAACATTTTTTGAGAAATCAGGGTGAGGTGCTGAATTATTCATGTCTAGCGAGGTTTAAATGACAACATATTTTCTAAAAGCATGTATGCGCATCTTTGCTTCACACAGTTGTAAGAACAGCCAAGGACAAATCATGTTTTTGCAGCCGTTTGGCAGCCTGAGTCAAGGGTGTGACAGCTACAGTGACACAAGAAGGCTTTGTCGTTTCTCCTGTAATCACAAACTTGATTTCTGTTTGAATTTCAAAGGTTTCTCAAGTTGTTGCAACAAACATGGTTTCAGTGCATCACACACGTGTGTGTACTGTTTAAATTTGGGGCGACATTAAAGTCTACAGTATAGTTAGAGTCAGGAAATATTTACCAATTATTAGGTGGAAGTTTTTAAAAAAATAGTAGTTGGTTTCTAGAGACTTAACTTTATGTGAGAGTGAATTTTAGTGATTATTTATGGATGTTAGCCTGTGATAGACCAGCAAACTTGTGTTGTTTTTCTGACCTCTGCCCAAATGCTCTGACATGCTCCAGTAACACCCTCGAAAAAGATGAATTACAGAGAGAAAATAAATAAATTAGAACATCTCCTCAAAAAGTTAGTCATTAGTGATATACTAGAAGCCAGTAGGAGTCACTAAAGCAAGCCACTACAGCCATGCAGTAGGAACAATATTAATCACAATATGGTAAATTCAAGTAAAATGAGTTTACTTTTGTTTCTTCAGAGCTTTACTGTAAGACAACAAATCTGAAGAAAATATTGGTTTCCTTGAGTGTGAGTCAGTGTTATCAACTGTAGCAAGGCGTCTGCAGTCAGAATTATAGCCTTTATAACACCATCATTGT
The DNA here is from genome assembly GCF_914725855.1 of Thunnus albacares. Taxonomy (NCBI): domain Eukaryota; kingdom Metazoa; phylum Chordata; class Actinopteri; order Scombriformes; family Scombridae; genus Thunnus; species Thunnus albacares. The sequence goes on from NC_058119.1 coordinate 6,731,549, forward strand.
CACACACAAGTTGTTGAATTTGCAGCTTTTCAATCTTGTGGGTCAAATACTGTTATTGTACAACATAATACAGCTTGCTCTGCTCATCACAGGCATATTGCTTCACATCTTCCTTTGCACCCGGCAGCTGGCCCTCCGTAGCTCTGTGCATCTGTCTGTCCTGCTCCGATGTAGGAATCAACAAAAGGGTTCAATGCATTCAGCTCTGCATAAACACTTTTCTTATTGCTCTGCCCAGAGAAAATCAAATCCTGCAGATAATTTATTCATATCTCCCATTTCTCCATGGCCTACCATTGAAAACTGAGGAGAGGGGAAGACAGAAAAGCTTTTTTTTTTCCTTTTGAAGGTCTTCCATTAAAAATGAATGGACCTCTGATTCTGTGAAAATAAGGCTGGGATTGGGACTGTCTCCCAGACGGAGCAGGGCAGAGTGAGGCTTTAACAGGTCCGAGTTAAATATCTGCTCCTCTCCCTTTCTTTCTATTTTAGGTGTTCCTGAGAAAGAGCATACGCACTCGGCAAACCCTCTCCGGTTAAAGGTTTAAAATGTAGTTGCTTACGACTCTGGGCTGAAATGTAACAGAGGAGACTACAGCAGCTAGTTTTGTGTCTTTTCTTACTTCTGATGTTAAAAATGTCTCACAGGCAAGTTTACTAAGGCCAGTCAGATTACAATTGTTCATTTCTGTATTATCACTGACAAGCCAGTAGATCAGAGAGTGAGAATTGTCACAGCATTAAACTTTGATTAATTTTGCTTTCTCCTAAGAGACACACAGAACAGTTTACATTCCTCCCAAACTGAGTTTTATCTCTGGCACTGAGGGGAAAATGCTGAATACAGTCAAAAGAATAATCACACACTAAAACCTCACTCTAGCCAGCTTTATTTGTGTAATGTTTCAACTTGAAACTTTGGTAATGTGTCACCTGAAGAAGAAGAAACATTGGGTTGAAATAGTGCCATATTAACATTTTCTGGGAGCAGGAAGGGTTGACTATAACGCCTAAAGCTTTTAGCAGATTTTAATCTGTCAGTTTTTTTCCCTCTGTCCTGGTTGGCCTTTGTCAGGTGTAGCGTGAACTCAACATTAATTTGAAACACAAAGAGAGAAAGAGAGAGAATTGTATGGTGGGGTCAAGACAGGTCTTCCAAATTCCCCTATGAAATGACCCATATGACTGATACAAAACCACCTCATCAGCATTTTCCGATCTGCCACTTCTATGATTACATTTTGATTTAGATTAGGGAGCTAAAATTACTTAATTAGAGAAAAAAAATATAAAAAAGTAAAAAGGAATCCTAGGTTAATTTACAACTACACACTTTTATCGACTAAAATAACTACAGCCACAGCAGTTTAGTTTTTATCCAGATGACAGCACATAAACTGCATTTTCAGTAACTGATGACACTCTCTCCACTCTAATTAAAAAACTGTTTTGTGGTGCTCTCTTTAACACAGTTGATCCTAAAATCCTACTTAACAAACTATAGTCTTTAGCTCTAGATGATATCAATTGGTTCCACACTTACCATACAGGGAGGACCGGCTGATGTGCTGAATCAAGCCTATTCATCATCAGTAACACATTCGTCATTTTGCAGATGCTTGCCTCATCTTTAACCTCCCCCACTGAGCTAGTTCATAATGCAGAAGGATAGTAGCAGTAAGGCAACAAGGGCAACTACCAGAGGGGACTGTGCTGTACAATACAGATGTAGTAAGTTTAAGCAAAGAGCCTTCTCAGTCAGAGCCACCCATTACTGGAACAGTCCTATTGAATTATTGAATTAAGAGAGAGCACTAATTACCTAACCTTTAGACATAAACTTAAGATATGGCTCATGGTTGTAATGTATTTATGTATTGTAATGAATTGTATTATATTGTAGTGCTTGTTGAAGCATTGTATTGATGACATCAGGTCACTAATTTGTAATAACCTGCGCAGGGACTACAGATGAAAATTAGCTCATTAGCTAACTCTGGCACATGTACATTGATGTGGAAACTGAAAGAAAGAAAGAAAGAAAGAAAGAAAGAAAGAAAGAAAGAAAGAAAGAAAGAAAGAAAGAAAGAAAGAAAGAAAGAAAGAAAGAAAAAAAGAATGGTGTACCACAGGGGTCTATTCTTGGTCCTGTACTATTTACATCAAACATAAATAACATTATTTTCCAAAGATTGTCCATTTGTAGGACCATCCTTGGTTTTACCTCTCTTAATCATTTTTAGTCTCTTGATCCTCTCAAGATATCAATTCTTAAGCATAGACTTGTTTTAAATGCAGATAAGACCGAGTACATGGCATTCTCTACATCTTATTGTGTCTCAGACTATCCTACTGATTTAAAAAAAAATCTGTTAAAAAATATATTTATTGTTTTAACTACCTGATTAAATCAAATTGCTAAACTTGTGGTCATGGTTCAAAGAAAACCAATAACAGTCTTCTTCCACATTTGACTTAAAAATGTTTAACATACAAAACATGGTATGCTATTCTATGCCACTTGCATCCACATCTATGGGTTCTTTGATACAAAGTAAAAATAAACTATACATCCCTCCATAATACCCTCTGAAACCGTCTATTTATCAGGTTATGATTGTGAGTGCATAAAGTGCTCTATAGACATGAACAAGTGCACTCACAAATGCAGACGCACACACATACAGCATATAGATACACATATAATGACAATAACATGCTGCTAAGGCACATTTGTCGTTGTGAATAATTCATATATTTTGAAGATTTAATGATGTGTGCATCGTAGCGGATAGAATAATCCTGGTCAATCAAGGTCCCAAGCCTTGCCTGCATCAGAACTGAGGCAGAATGCCTAAAAAGACTGGTGGGCTGAGGATACTAGTGTTTTGATGAGTGTGTGTGCATATGTGTGTGTGGGTGTGGCGCTAGGGAGTGGTCCTAAGATCACAAGGTGAAGGCTGCAAGCAAAATGAATCTTTAATTCCAATGTTGTTTATCTTTCCTCCTGTTAGAAGTGCAAAAGTCTGAATGATGTAGAAACCTCAGAAATAATTACACTCAATTTCAGTTGATGCACTGAGGAAATAGCTCTCAGTAAATCATGAAAACAATCTTTAACACCCTCAGAGAAGAGTGTTTACATCAAAGTTGCATCAATAATTCCATGCCGAAACTAATTTCCTACAGGTTAAACTTGTGTTTGTCCCTGACAAGCTTAGGAAAGATGGTACAAGGGTAAATCATGCAGAGAAGTAAATCATGTCAGAGTGTTTGAGATATTAGGTAATTTTCTTAATGTATTTATTTAAAACTCTCAGCCAGGGCAACATACACATTTTGCAGCAGCAGTGGATGCTTTAAAAGCTTGCTCACTGACCATACAGGCAGCCATACATAGGAAATGCAAAGGCTGAAGACACTGTGCCCATAACTGGATTTACACTGCATTTGCATGAGCCTTTTCCACACTACATTAGGGAGAATGTAGAGACAGACCTAATAATGTGAGCCCCTTCTTTTACTACAGTGATGAGCTAATTTTAGCCATTACCCTTGAGAAATCTTCTTTATTACCTTAAGGGAGAGTTTGCTGAGCATGCATGCCCAACGTTCTGCCACAGGATTCAAACACTTAGTATTGAGGTGGAAAAAAACACAATGCCAGCCAAACATCGTTTGATCCTCTGTTTTTCCAGGATTTCTTCTTGCTACAATACTTTTAATACATCTGAGGCACATATGAGCATCTGCTCTGAGGTTTTTACTGTGTGCAGTGGCAGGGAAGGAAAGTCTGTCACATGCAGCCATTCCTGCATGTTGCTTTGGTGGTTTGAGGATTGTGAGCATTGTTCTTGGACGTAGGTTGCAAAATTGGGACTATCTTAATTGGTGCTCCATCTGTTGAATGCTGCTCTGTAAACTGATTATGGGACAGAGGCCTGTATGTCTGATTAACCCACTTGTTGAATTGCCAGCATAGTATTTGTTGACAGATTTTGTATTCAGCTTCCTTTATACTCATTCCAAAAATATCTTGTCACACACCTTGACTGTTGACGGCCATTTTAACATGAAAGGTAACAAGAAGCAAACACTGCAGCTAAAATGTTGCGGCAGTTTTTTGGTATCATTAATGGGGTATGGAAAAGGTGACTTTATTTCAATACCCACAGTATAATAGTCCTCAACATGCAAACACACACGTTAAAAACCAAAATCTTGGCTTCCTGCGGCTGTAAGTACATTTTTGGTGAGAATTCACTTTAAATACCAGGATCTGAATTTCATGTTTTCAATCCCAGTACCAGCCTAGAATCCTTAGGAATCAGTCAGTATTGGACAGTTTCACACATCACAATTTACATCAACAATCTTTGTCAATGCAAGTAGTAGTGTGCCCTTTATGTCACAAGGCAGAAAAAAAGGGTTTGGAAGGCTGAGTGACGGATGGGTTGGTAGCATGTCTGATTGTCATGCAGGAGACTGCATGACAATGCAGTAGAGTTGGCGTCATGTCACAGACCTGCACTAAACAACTCTAACTTTGATCTTTCCCAAACCATAACCAAGTGTTTTAGTTTTCTATCCCCAATCATACCTTAATCATAGTTTATTTACCATAACCACTAACTTTCCCTGACCTTAACCATATCATAGAGACTATGTGCAGATGAAACATAATCCAGGGCATTGCTCTGACCTGCTAAGACTCTGGTCTGGGTTAGTGTTGCAAGATATGAATGAAAGTAAGGATGGATGGATGAATCCTTATGAAATAGAAATTCACCCTTTGAACTTGACAGCCTCTCTACACACAGGACAAAGTGCAGGCAGTAAGCAACCCAGAACTAAATGCTTATATATTGACTGTCTTATTTACCAGTCCACTGTGTTGATCTGTAGGTGTTGTGTTTGTACAGTCATGTGTGAAACTTTGGTGACATTTTTCCACACATACTGTATGATTTATGCTCTTACTGGTCACGGGTGTTCTGTGTTCTGTTCTCATCAGATGGACAGTCAACATGGCAACAGAGCTGATGGGAATGAAGCCAAACTTTCTGCTTGATTAATGGAATCAGTTCTTTTAACAGACTCTGCGCATCATGAAATCAACACATTAAATTAATCTTAACAGCTGATAGAAAGTAATGGAAACTAATGAGATCCAGAGATGTTCTGTACAGAAAGCACTTATCTTTATTCACTGTCTGCAAGTTAATGTTTAATAATTGCATCATTACATGCCATCTGTTATTGCTAATGAAAATCACGAGGGTTTTATAAGTTCTTACTTTAAATGATTCACACCATAGCTGACTACCTTGTAATTCCCAAAAAGCCTTCACTTGATACAGCTCTATTCAGACAGGATTAGTTTAGCAGGTAGAGGTGGGGTGATGTAATCATTACCAGAGCGTGTCTGCAATTTCAGTCCTGTCTGAATCTGCCATGGCAGTAATTTTTATGGACTAGTAAAATTTTTGTCATTTTTTATATGCTTTTATGATATCCAGTGAAAATAACCTGAGGAAAAATGAGTTCAAACTGACATCCCTGAGATGTTGCCAAATATTGGGTCATTTCCTCTGGGAAAGCACTCCCTCTGTATGGTAGTGGACCATCTGCTCAAATTACAATTGGCAGCAGGGTTCAGCCCAAAGAGAGAGCTGACCCAAAGTTTCAACTCTGGTCTGGCTCTGACTTTTATCTGCTAGTCATCCTCTGCAAATGATGTCCTGGGTTAGCAGTTACTGTCCTCCAAATTCCCAACAGGGTTTAAGTCTGTAATAGCTTTAAACAGTTAACAAGACCGGGCGCCTAAAGCAGTACATGCTCAGCTTGTTCTAGGATTCAAAGAGGTATGAACAGGTGTGGTGAAATCCAGTGCATGAAACCTGTTTAACATTTGTGAGGCCTTTTTATATTTTCAATTTGTTTTTTTTTCGTGCATCTATTTCCCACATTACACTTGTAGGTTGATTCTCTGAAGAAATAGAATTACAGAAAAGGATTTAATGACTACAGACAGCAATTTGATCAAGATTAATTCAAAGTAATCGGGGGACCTTTAAGAGGTTTGAAGCTATTTATTTTCACATGTTTGCTGCACAAAGGACTGGGTGTTCAGTAAACAGATATGCTTGTTATTAAAAAAGACCATTACTTGCCATCTTCTCCCCTTAACATGAACTGTCATCAAGAGACCCACAAGAGGTCTAACAAATGGCTGCGGACAGCTTAATGCCTGTCAAATTGAGAGCCAAAGATGTAATTATTCCACTTACATAGCATACTGCCATTGAATTAAAGTCATAATAGACAATGACAGCTGGAGAGGCCTTCCTGTCACGCATTAGGATCAGATAAATACAGTGAGAGACAGAGCTGGGGAGGTTGCTGTTATTATTAGTATCTCTTTTTTATGAATTACAGTCATTCTCGTGATTTCAGCCAATATGATATAGTTTACTTAGCAATCAGGTTTATTAAAAGTACCTTACTGTGCCATAGATTCATACATGTTTATGGTAAGATATAGATCATTTGTTTGGACCTCATCATTGACTGCATCATTTTCACTTTTGTTTATTATTTTGTTGGGTGCTACATGCATGTAGTATTGTAGCATTTTTATCAACCTCATGAGGAAATGTTTTTAATGAACATTTCATTACACGGCAGGTCACAAAATTATAATGCAGAGTGCATCTGAAAAATGTTCGCTGCCAACATATTTCATTTGATTCCCCACAACATCTGTAAAAAAAAAAATCAGCAGAAAGATCATAGTCTTGGTTAAATATTAAAAAACTTATAAATGACTTGAAGCATGAGAGCTGGAATCCTTACTTTATTGACTTTAACATTTAATCTTACCCTAACCTTTACCAAAGTGCTTTTATTGCCTGAGCTTACTGTAACCACACACAGGTTTCAGGATGTGAACCCCAGTCTCTGGTGTCAGATTCTCACCCATCCACTCTGAACACCTCCCTATGATCTGAGAGCAGTACATAAACATAGCACTTCCTTCACTCTAAAAAAAAAAAAAAATGTTGCCACTAAATGTAATCCAGGTAGAAATTACATGTCTCTCAAAATGTATTTTGCAAAACAAACTACAGTGCCCTGTCCTGTCCTGTTCTGTGTGCCTTTAAACCATAAGGTGCTTATTCACATTTGATACCACATTTGTAAATGAATGCATCTAATCTCATTAACAAAACTGGTAAAAAAAAAAAATACCACAAATTTTCTTCCAATGCATATAAATGTAGTCTGTACTCTGGGCCTTTTCCACTGTTTGAAATCGATGACTAATATAGCCATTGTTACAGGTTCTACTTCTGTCTCCACTGTGCTCTCCCTGCGTTGGAGAGTTCCTGAACCTAAACAACCAACAGTTCATTTGCAACACAGCAACTAATACATGTGTTTTGATGTGTGTTCAGACAAGCACTGCAAGGAAGACTGTTTAATATACGGGTGATATTCTGATTCAGAATATCCATTCATGTTTTGCCATTAACAATAGATTGTGTGCATAGTGTTGGACAGAGAGAGCAGCTACCACCTGGGAGCTGGTCTGCTGCTGGTCTTCTTCCCTCTTTTTTTCATTCCATGCTCTCAGCCTCCTGTTGCAAATGAACTGCAGTTTTGCCAAAAAAATGCAAAAAAAGACAGCTTTTGTCCTGGTATGTGTCACCTTTTCAAGGACATATCCAAAACACAGTGGGAAACATGGCAGAAACAAGCACTAAAGCTTTATGGATTCTCAAAAGTTCACAATATCAGAAGCTCCAGATTATGAGTTGTTAAGTTTATGTATTTGAAAAGACTGAATCTAAACCTGTAACCTTGATGTAATTCGTTTTTCAAACTGTTTTGTGGTCTTACATAATAGTGCATCATCTGACAGTCCAAATTTTACTGCCAGTAATATCTATGAACCAAATGAATATCCATCCAATTATACAATCCAATTGCAGACCAGGATTCATGAGTTGTATTTTCATCCCTACATCAAATACTGTCCTACTGTGTTAGAGGCCATAAATACTTCAGTTTAATGTAGAATTTATACAAACCGAGATGGGCATGTTGTGTATGCATGGAGTGATAACTGTCTTATTTGAATAACATAATTTTGCATCATTGTATGATTATGATGACACGAGAGAGGACAAAAAGACAACAAAAACAGCCCACACGTGACACAAGACGAGACAAAGGCAGGACACAGGACTCAATATTTAACAGAGCAGGACAAAACATGATGCTCCAAAGTGGAGCCCATTCCTCACTGAGCTTTACAGCACTCAGAACTGCAATAATACTACTGAGATATTGGGGAAAAAAAGGTTATTCCACAGTGTTATTCCATTTTGTGTTATAGGGGTGGTAGATTATTATTAGATCTAGTGATGAACTGACCTTCGTGTTATTAAACTTTATCGACACTTCTCCCTGGTAATGTTAGAGCTTATTTATCCACAGCAATGTGAACCAGGAGGAGCTGAGGCGTGGGATACTAGGGATAAATATTTAACTTTCTGAGTTTACACTGTTTATTGAGGATTATGAGTTTGAGAGACCAAACACTCCATGTGCAAGGTCTTGTCTACTTCCACCCTCCCTATCTGTCTATCCATCATTTTTTCCTGCCAATCCATCACTCAACCTCTCAGTGGGCCTCCTCCATAAATACAACCTTGCAAACACTCCTCTTGCATTACTGTGTTTTCATATTCACTCTGTCAGGATTGAAGTGCATTTTCAAAGCATGTATCTGCAGAGGTGTGTGTGTTTATGGATAAGACAGCAATGTGGGAGTGGTTTGATTAACACATGAGGAGTAGAAATTTGTCATTCATTAGTAAAGACACTACAGCAATATTAATTGGATGCATGCAATCCCAAAGGAATCAGACTGCAGTAGCTTGTTGGATGTAATGTGATTTTCACACTTATGAAAATCAATCTTAGCATCTTTTTAACCCATAAGTGACAGATGCAATTTATCTGCGTTACTTGTAGTCCCACTAAATTACTGAAATGATTATCATTGCTGCTCATGTTGCCAATATCATCTGTAGAAGATCTGTCATAGTCAGGTATGATAGTGTGATGATACTGCTAACCTATTATAGATTTCGAGGTATGAAATGTGCCGTCGAACCTTTGCTCTGATTTATTTTTTTAGGTTTTCCACAATTGTATTGACATATAAATAGATTTGATTCACTTAAGCAGATTTTCTGCATATTGACTCTTCTTGCTCTATAGGATTTGCTTTTATTCAAGACATATCATGTAAACAGATTCTACATTCTAATATCTCCCATTTTTGCAGCCAGAAGGCTCTGGAAATATCACTCATAGGCTGTCACAAATCAACAAGGAGGCCCGAAAAGGTCAGGAGTTGCATTCATGTGTGAATATTTGACAACTCAATTAAAAAAATCTCAACAGGGATGAAAAGTTGAAAAAAAAAAGTTACTCCTAATTACTGAGGCATTTCTTGCCTCATTTTAATTTTAAATGCATTTTGTGAACTTGCCCTCACTGCGCATTAACTTCTGACCCCTGGTCATTAGTCATGAAGCATCATTTATTTCATAAGGTTTAAAAGACAATCACCAATCACCAGACAGGATAACCTTTGAACGGTCACATCAACATATAACAAAAATAATTAGTCAAGAAAAATAAATAAATCACAATAATTGGTGTCCTATAACCAGAAAAGATGCCATTTAAAAGTTCACAAAAAATCCATGCAAACATGAAAGCTGCACTAATCAATATATTTATATTAAGTTCCCCTCAGCTCTATAGAGCGTTTTAGCCTCTTTTAGCTAATTGTTATGGTTTTAAGGCCCACAACTTTACCAGGGCTGCCAAGTCTTACTCATTGATGTGTGAGACTTACACAATTGACATTTTTCACACACTCTCACACCACACGTCCCTTTTTTCATGCGGTGAAAAACAAATTCATAACTGATAACATTGCAGTGCGAAAAGAGGACACTGACAGTGCACAGACAGACAAGACAGAGCAGCATAGTGCAACAGCAGCACCGTGCAGCGGCAAATTATTCAGACCACCAGTGGGAAAGCCGGAAATGTACACAAATTTATTATATTGTAATTTATTCCCATGCATGCTGCTCAGAGTAATCTCATTCAGTGGCTCTGCTCCCTCTCCTCTTACACCGTGTGCATGCAGACAGGAGTGAAAGTTAGTCACTATGGTTACGGGGATGCTCTGCGTCTCTGTCACTTTAAAACTTTCTTGCCATTCCCAGTAATAGGCTTTTAGGTTAGCTGTGAGACCATTTCATCCAAATTGTTTGTACTTTTTTGCAATTGTTAGACTTTGAAGATGACCTTGTGAGTGAGAATAGCAACCCTCAATTTAACATGGTTTAATCAGGTTTAATTATCCACATCATATTGTGATGTGTTGTCAGGCTATTTAATTTATATCAATTGTTTGTCCTTGTTTGACCTTGATGATGGCCTAGTACCCTGCAACGTACTAACATTTTAGGCTACATAATGTTTTTATAATATAATTTCAAATATGAAATAGCCATTCTTCTAATAATCATTTCCTGTCCTGATTCACACAACTATATACTGATGTTGATGCATTCTTGGTTTTCACAGCACCCTAAATCTAACTCATCTAGACTAGTGCAGGTGACTTAATCCAAGAAGTTAGGTGGTGCAGAAATGCAGGAAATTTGTTTTAAATTACAATTTTTTTTCTGGGGGAGGACCGCCAGACCCCTGTGCTGATTATGTATCTTTTTTTTATGCTATGTTTGTCTCATCCTAAGAAAAGTATGGGTAATATCGGGATTATATATTAAAAATTCTACCCAATAAACACAAAAAGTCTTATGAGGAAGATATTGGATCATAAGGCCAGAGAGAAGTCGAGTATTTGCCACCCTGACAAATGTAATTGGACTTACATTTGGTAGGGTGGCCAGCAACAAAACTTCCAATAAATGCCAATGTTGCTCTGAGTCTGCTGGATGTGTAAATAGGCAGCAAGGCTGAAGGCCAAAGATTCATGACGAGACAAAATCGTTTTATAACGTTGCAAAGAAAAGTTGCAGCGGTGTAAACAGGCCCGTCTCAGCCACCAGCCATCAGGCCAGCTGGTGGCATCGCCTGTGACACAGCTTGTCAAGTTGCCAGTGGCTGGTTTTAGAATGTAAGGCATGTCACCTGCTTCAACAGCCAATCAGCTTGTAGCAAAGTCAGCTTGTCAAGTCAGTTACAAACTGTCAGCTGTTCGAAATAGCAGAATTTTGGAACAATTTTGGAAAAATAACTTTATTGATTTCTGTCCTACTGACATGCTCCTCAACACCATTAGTCTTGTCGATACTGTCAGTTCAACATTATTTCTCTATACGTATCAAAGACTAACGCCTATAAACTCCATAACGTTTATCTCATAGGCTCTGTGTCACATCCTAAATCAAACAAGGTATCACAGTCACAGGCGGACAAATAACAAAGCTATTCTGCTTTTACTATCTCACACTTATTTTCTGGTAAAGGCACTGATAAGAAGACTTGAGAGGGAAATAATTATTTCATGTTACTGCTCAGCCCGAGACTGCATCATTAGCTGTGGGATTTGGGGGAGATGAACAGAGATACGGAGTATTGACAAGTGTAATGACAAAATTGAAGGCGGCTATTGTTATACTATGACAAATATATAAAGTTAAGACAGAGAACTGACAAAAAAATCCAGTTGTTTTGTGGGATTGTTGATGGCTTTATGGTGCTTTGATCAATTCACAAGCTATTTCCTGTTTATACCACATATTAATAGTTTTTTTTTAATGAATATGAATATTTCAACATAACTGGCATGAACATAGTGAATGTGACAAATTAAAAAGTCCCAATGTAAAGCTCCAAAATCAATCTTTATTTTCCATTCAAATGAATGAGCTTTATCTAGCATAAGTGTCCTGTTATGATTTATCTGTTGGTTTGATGTGATAGACTTGATATGGGATGATAAAATAACCACACAGCATTATAACGAGATCAGCAAAATCAACTCATCTGCAAGTTCACCAAAACCCCTGCCAGTAATTTCACATGATCATGTGATATTAGCAGTTATTCAGCTAATGCTTTATTGTTTTTTGTTGTTTTTTTTCTTTTGAGCTGATTTGTGTTTGAACAGGTGTATTGGGTATTTATCAGCATATTTCTATTAATTTTGTTCATATGCAACTATTCTGAATTAAAGATAACGCCACTGCAGGAATAGATAATGTCCATAGTGATGGAGGGGTGAATAAAGGGTTTGTAAACATTCAAACCCTGCATCTTCTTGTGCAGGTCAGCAAGTATGATGTGTAACATGTCATCTTATCGACATAAAACTAAAGTGTGTTATTTACTTTGACAAATTAAAACTTTAATCTGTCTGGATTTTAAATTTAGGCCTGCACTTCATCCCTGTGCTCTAGGAGGATTATACACTTTTTACTTCATGTCAGTTATGGCAGAGTAGGGAGGAGTGACTTCTTAAGGCCTGATATTACAGTAATTTTCCTTCTTATTGAGAGTTAATTGCAATCCCTCTCCCAAACTCAACACCCTCATTTTTTCAGATAAACTTGTTGTTTTTTTTTATCACAGAACATTCTGACATTCCAGAAAATGACAGAGTTCTTCTACAGTATGACATCATAGAGCTTCATTCTATCAGAACAGGTTTATGAGTGAGAACTTCAGCCAGAAATCATTTCAGTATCATCTGTTCAGACAGGAGACACGAGAAACATAAAGTTAATCTGCGCTACGCTTCCTTTGAATTAGCAAAACTTGACAAAGAAACATGCGAAAGCATAGAAACAGAAAACGGTCGTCAGCGACCTCAAGAAAAGAGGAAAAGAAAAGAGGTGAGAGACTAAACACACCAACATGTTCTCACATATTAAACACTGGAAAAAGTCATGATACTACTGAATATGTTGACATATGGTGTCACATCTGTTTTTCAGGTATTATTTGTGATGAGGTTCATATTAAATTATATTAGTTGGTAAAAATCTCACAGTTAAGTGTAAATTTAAAGGAGCAGACCACATGCTCTGTTTTCATCTAAATTAGACCAAATACAGTTGTATAAGAAAGAAATCTGCTTTTGAGCTTGATGTCAAAAGAGAAATTTTACTTTTACAAAGATGTACAATTCAGTGAAAACTGCAGAAAGGACTTGTGATCATTTATAACACAATATTGACACATTGATGATGTGCTGTGATTACAGAGTTGGTTTTGTGCTCAGTTTAATGCTCTTGACTAATCTGTTATTCTTTGAGGAGGCTCCTCATTTAAATGGTCTGGAACTCGTCCTCTCCAGATAGTATAGTTGTGTGTTCGTGCGTGATGTGTTGACTGAACGTAGTGATTTACATTTTCTCTCCATGTTTTGAAGCACCTGTTAACTCAGAGCTACAACCCAATGACGTGCTGAGAAGCAGTTGGAGTGAATACCTGCTTCAGCACTTCATGTTTGATGGGTTCTTCAGCAGAGTCGCTCGGTGTCAAGACAAAAACACCAAAGACACTGTGGCCCTCAAGATCTTCAAGAAGAGGAGCAATGACTCCCAGGAGCCCAACAGAGAGGTGGATCATCTGAGTCTTTCTGAATCTTTGAGCAGCACATTTCATTACATATCTAACATTAACTGTTCGCTGTATCAACTGTCTAATTTCTCCTTGTTTCTCTCCAGCTGGCCATGCTGAAAATGATCCGTGGTCTTGATCCGCTCAACGTCGTTCGATTCTGTGAGAGTTTCGAACACATGGGGAAGATGTGTCTTGCATTTGAAATGCTGGACAAGAATCTCCACGAGCTGCTGAGGGAGAGACGCGGCAACCCGCTCTCTCTTCAGCAAATCAGATCTATCACAGAACAGGTGTGTGGCTCTGATCCTTCTATCAAAAAGCAGTGATATATGTGCATCAATGGAAGCAGCACACCAGCTTTTGAACAACAACTTTCAGAACCTTGCAGATTTTCAACTGTGGCGTCTTTATTTCTTCTTCTGTCCCTTCAGCTGGTCTCTGCACTCGGAGCTCTGAAGACTGTTGGTGTGATTCATACAAATATCACACCACAAAACATCATGCTGGTTAACCAAAAAGAAACTCCCTTCAGAGTCAAACTCATTGACTTTAGTTCAGCCATCAAAGCTGCTGAAGTCAAGCGAGGCGTCATCATACAGCCTGTCGCATACAGGTGAGATACAGATTTGTCTTTCTGATGGTTTACATCATTCTTTCATGACTGTAACTGATATATTTAATGTGACTGAACAATCACACTCATGTTACTTTATATAATTTGCATTATTTTAGTATCTTCTCATTAAGTTGTACCATCACAAACATGATTACTGCTGACTTGTCAAACTGTGCAGGAATTGTTTGTAACATCTTCTAAAATGTGCTTCTCTTCTTCCTCCCTCAGGTCCCCTGAAGTGATTCTGGGTCTTCCCATCTCAGAGGCTGCAGATATGTGGTCTCTGGGTGGTGTTCTGGCAACCCTGTACCTTGGCAGTGTGCCGTTCCCTCAGCGGTGCCAGTATTACCTGGTGTGTAATCTAATACACCTGGATTTATTTGTGCAGCTCCATGTCCAAACACTAACAGAAATATGGTGTATCTTGTTGGCTGATGTGATTTTATATATTCTCTCTCCAGATGAAGACTATGGTGCAGACACTGGGTCAGCCGGAGGACCAGATCCTAGATGATGGCACCCACACACTGCTCTATTTCAGCCAGAACCAGGACTCCACAAAGCCAGCATGGAGGCTAAAGGTATGAACGTCTGTCCTGCAGCACTTAAAGCAGGTTGGATATTGTTCCCTTGATTTGGTATAAACTATGAAAAAGTACCTCACATATATTCTCTGTTGATTTAGACGGCTGATGAGCACAAGGCTGTGACTGGCTTCCCGCCCCAAAATCACAGAGGCAGCTCAACCAGGTTCAGCAGCCTGGATGACCTTGTGATGGTAGGTGGTCCTCACATTACTGTACAAATAAATGCTGAATTAACAGCTATCCTCAGAGAGTTATGAAGTGGATTCATCTGAACAACCAATGACTTTATTTTCAAATGCAGCTGTACCCAGAGGCAGAGACAATTGAGGAAAGGACAGAGTTTGTTTGCCTGCTGAAGCAGATGCTGTGTCTGAATCCTCACAAGAGAATAACCCCAAGTCAAGCTCTGGGTCACCTGTTTATAACCATGAGCCTACGGGGTGACGATGATGATGCCATCTCTCAGTAAGTGGTCCTGTGGTTAAGTTGATAGATAAAGTGATGGTAAATTGATTGAAGGATTCATTCATTCATTCCTTTGTCATCATGCTTTATCCAGTGAGACGGCCTCACCTGCTCTTACAAGTCATCAAGAGCCACAAGATGATGGTAGCTCAGCAGCAGTGGACACAGTTGCCATCCCGACTACAAGAGATGGAGATTCTGTTGTGACTGAATCAAGAGATGAAGATTCAGCTGAAAGTCGCTCAAATTGTAGAGATCCAGATGATGAGCCCTCAGATGGTGCAGCTGATGAAGCTGCAGTCACCTCTGCCTCCACAGATGAAGCATCTACTGCACCTGTACTGACTGACCTGTATGACGCTGGTTCAGCTGACAAAGGTCCAGTCACCACATCTGCAACTCCTGGAGTTTCGACTGCATCTCCAACAGATGACTCTGTTGCTGCTGCAGCTGATGAAGCCTCAGTCACATCTGTCTCTATTGATGAAGCTTCAACAGCATCTCTCAAGACTGACCTGTATGACGCTGTTTCAGCTGACAAAGGTCCAGTCACTCCATCTGCAGCTGAAGAGGTTTCAGCTTCACCTTTAACTGCTGACTTGAATGACACTGATTCAAGTAAAGAAGCTGAAAGTCGCTCAAATGGTAGAGATCCAGATGATGAGCTCTCAGAGGGTGCCGCTGGTGCAGCTGATGAAGCTGCAGTCACCTCTGCCTCCACAGATGAAGTATCTACTGCTCTTGTACCGACTGACCTGTATGACGCTGTTTCAGCTGACGAAGGTCCAGTCACTACATCTGCAAGTGATGGAGCTTTAACTGCACCTCCAAGAAATGACTCTGATGCTGCTGCTGGTGCAGCAGATGAAACTGTAGTCAACTCTACCTCTATTGATGAAGCTTCAACAGCATCTCTCAAGACTGACCTGTATGACGCTGTCTCAGCTGACGAAGGTCCAGTCACTGCATCCTCAGCTGATGAAGCCTCAGCTACACTTCCAGAGACTGACACAGATGAAGCTGGTCCAGCTGATAAACGTACAGTCATGGACTCTGATGGAGTCTCAGCCACCAGCTCTAGAAACACTCAGAGGAAGCCGCAGAGAAGGATCAAGAGATTCTTCGGCAGGATGTTTAGAGCTCTGTGCTGCTGTTGTTGCTCTGTACATGTTGAGGAATAATTCCATGTAACTTCATTTTCTGTGTAATTTGTCATTAAAAAATAAATGCATAAAAATATCAGCTGAATTGAATCTGTGAGCTGCCTGTAAGCAACTACAAGAGCCGTCATAGCAGCAGCCCCAGCAGTGATGATAGTAGCTTCAGTAGTGAGATGGGTGAAAAAAAAGGTGAAGATGACCAAGGCATCAAAAGGTGGTGGGGTAAAATTTGGGTGATTAAATTACCTGAAGTTGGTGCCCCAATAGGTAAAATGTAATCCATTAATTACATTACTAGTATATTCTAATATAAAGTCTAATATAAAGTGACATCTGGAAATAATCATCTAAGATCAGGACAATGTTAATGGGAGGGGTATGAAAAGAATACACATTTAAACAGTAAGAAAATCAGCAAATAAAAATACTAAAGTTATATAAATTAAGGAACATTTTTGCATTTAATATCAGCACACAGTACTTTAAAAAAAAAAAAAAAAAAGCAATTTGGCAATCTGTGCTCAAAGTGTTTCTCCATATGCCTCACTATCCACAGATGGTATTTTCTACTAAATGTTAAACAGTGAAAACAGTGAGCAATGTCAGTGTGCTGACCCTTTAATCTAAAGTAATGTGTCATATTTTAATGGTATATAGTAAAATACATCAGATACAAGCATCAGATGGGAATAAAAAATAAAGCTGCCTAAAACACAGATATAAAAATCACTAGCACCTCATACTGTACATGGGCACAGACCTTGAGTAAATGTACTTTGTTACTTTCCACCTTTGATCAAATATTCTTAGAACTCTTAACATCTAATAAAGCAAACTGGAGCTGCAGCTCTCACAGAGAGCACAGATTACAAAGAAAGACTGCTTTACTCTGCAGGATGCGGTCATAAAAAAGACCATGTTTCATTCTCTGTGGGTATTGACTATGTAGGCCTGGCTTCACACATGATCAATAGCAATGTATAATGTCTGCTCTCCACCGGTCTTAATAATGAGCCTCCAACACAGCCAAATTCTCATTTTGTTTGGCTTTGAAAGAATAACAAGGTTGTTAGTTACAAAGGTTACATTGATTAATATCCCTTCTCTCCCATCGATGGATGAGTAATTCTTGGTAATGGAACATGCTTTGCACAAAGAATCGATCTAGGTTCATGGAAGTGATGAAAAAACTATCTGGCTCATATCAGAGAAATGAATTAGAGAACAATCACAGGGGGGCAATGAACTCCTGCCTTTTCGAAATGTCTTAACTTGATGGAGTGGAAACAAAGATAACAGGATTGAAATCCAAACAAAAATAAACAAAAATCATGCATTAACAGTTGCTTAGTGTTGCTATTTTTTTTTTTTACCGCCATAACCAAAACTGCAGGAAATCTACACAACCAGAGCCTCAGTATGAAAACCAACTGTCAGCAGCTTGCTTCCAACCCACATCCTGCTTGTGGACAGATTTATAATGTCTCATTTGATTTGTAGCCAGGAGTGATTATACATATGGCAGGTAACGCATGCCGTATCTTCACATAAACCCTCTACAACACATTAAATTCAGCTAAGTGAGGCAAATTTTGCTGCTTTCAGACAAGAATCACACATTTGTGTTATTTTTAAGTGATGGGGGAAAAACCCACAAGATTCTTTTTCGGCTTCCATGTGGCATCCCTCTGGAGGTGAGACTGAGATGCCATTTTGATCATCTAATCCCCCCCCCCTCCACACACACACACACACACACACATACACAGACACACACACCTCGCTCCTGCCTATCTCTGTGACTGAGGCAGACACACCAGTGGAGGGCCAGATGGTGTGTGTTACACTTGTTTTGCTGTCGTGCGACTGTTATTTATACGCCACAGAGGCAGCAGCGGGCCCCCTAGATGAGAGCTTTTGTTTTGGAGCTGAAGAGGAGAGGAGGCGAGGAGCGAGCGGGAGACAAAAACAAATGTCCCTATTAGATTATCACCTCAGCCCCTGTGGAAGAACTCTCTCCTCCTGTCTTCTATGTGAGCTCTGCTGGCGTGGGCGTGTGCCCCCCGCTGCCAGGAACAGAATACAGCGGTCTGATATCTCAATATCACTGGTATTAGCCCGGGAAAGAGGCCATGTATCATTTTAATGCCACCTCATGTACTGGAAGCCCCGAGTAGCAGATCGATGATACATGTCCCCTGGCCACCCATGACACCTACCAGTCCTACAAACACACACACACATACTGTACCCAACCCTACATTCCCTCCTTTTAACTCTGTCACACACCCCTCCCCTACCCGCTCAATAAACTGTGAGAAAAAGCAATATCTCTCTTGAAGGCAGAGGAATATGATTAAAGCTTTTGCGCTGCCGTTATCATCCCGTTAACAGCGAACAAAATGAAGCAAAGTGAATTACCTCCAGCTGTCACTGTGTAGCCTGCAGACCCCGAGTCAAGGGCCTGTAATGTTCAAAGCATTGTTGACGCTTATAATGACAGATAGAAGCCAAGAAAAGCACATCAGGCCTCTGTAGAAGAAACCCTGTTGTTGTGGTTAAAAGTTTCTGCCATTGTTTTCATGGTCTCAAAAAAGTTAGAGATTAAATGCTAAAAAAATTCTGTTAGGGAACAGAGTGTGCATTTAATAGTTGTAGCCACTACAGCAGTGCTGAAAACCTATATATTGTACATACAGTACAAGGCAGTGCATTATCTGCCCTGCTTTGTTAAATATAGATCAGTCAATCATACTATATTTATAGTACCTTGCATACAAATTGGATGCAACATTACAACTGACTGACAAATGCACAGGATGGTAAATATGGATTGGGAGACTAATGCACACCAAGATAGAAGTAAAATGCCAAAAATTAAAATCAAGTGACCGTGAAATATAAATAAAATGAGTAAATTTAACTATTAAACTTTAAAAGAATTACTTGAATAAGGCAACAACAAAAGATAAGTAAATGCTAAGAGAACAGTTAAAAACTAATAAAAGAAATATGGAGATTAATATGTAAGAAAATGGTCAACCTCAGTTTTAACTCTCTCCATTATTTCAATTAGTATAAAATTCTGCACATTTAGAAAATTATTCACCACTGTGACCAAGTTATGTCCACTTAGAATTTAAAAAAAAACACCTACCAAAAGCCTTTCACAAAAATATGAATATAAACATTACAATAATTGTAATTACTGGTCTGGTGACCTTACTAGAGTTATCTGGACATCAGTAACCACCTAAAAACATATTAGTCATTAAAAACACAGCTGTCAGGATTATCACCTCTACTCTCAAATCCAACCACATCGTTCCAGTGCTTAAATCACTTCTCTGGCTCCCAGTGCAGCACAGAATCAGCTTCAAATACTTGATCATACATCATGTACATGTCTGACCTGCTCCACAGAGCACAGTCTTATCAGACCTGTCAGGTCATCAGGTGGTGGTTTTCTTACTGTATCTAGGATAAGAAGCAGAAGTGAGGGTGCTATTAGTTACTTTGGTCCTGTTCTGTGGAACACACTGTCTGATGACTTGACATCTGTCATATCCGTGTCCACAATGGCAACCAAAATGAAAACTTTTCTATTTTTTCAGGCTTGCTACTGTCTGTGTATGTCTGGGTTTGTCAGTGTCTTGTAGAGGTGTGTTTTTCTTTGGTATTTGTCTTTCCTATTTTCTTCTATTCTCTTTCCTTTTGTTTCTGTTCTGTTGCATTTTATTTCTTGCATTTTTCTGTATGCTTAATAAATTACATGTGCTGTACTGTATTTGCAATACCACTGTCTGATAGGGTTAAATGTTCAGTTCAGGTCACACTAACTCAGGAAAAAAATCATATTTTCCATTTCCTTTACCTCTAGTAGTATCTAGCTATTTAATTTTATAAGTCCAGGTTTGGAATGTACTTCCTTAGATTTCTCTCATCACCAATGGAGGTGAATTTAATTTTGTTCATGGTTCTCACAGAACTGAAACTGGCATTTGAAAAATGTTAAAGCATATCTTTCTAGACACAGTGTTCATAACTCTGGATAATCCACAGAACACACAATGAACAGTTTTCATTGTACTTTCTGCCAAAGAAATAGTCCCAGTTGAGGCAGACGTCTCATAGATAAAACCTGTGTACATAGAGCCAAAACATCCTGCATGGCTAGATACCACCAGAATTAAGAGAGAGAACACAGTTGTTTTTTTGTATGTGGACGACTCAACCCTTTACTATCTTTTTACAAATAGCAGTTTTTACCTTGACATAACAGCAAACAGTTTACAATTCTGACCTTGTTTAGGCACTTGGTCAATAATATGAAATGTCTATTAGAGCCCCTAAAAAAATCCAATCAAATTTAATTCAAGCACTGTTTGGACAGGTATTACAACATTGATTTTCATTCCCTATGCTTTAGTGAGACTGATCATCATCCTGGATAACGATAAGACAGTAAGATCTACGTGTGCAGGGATGTGTACATTATTATTCCTTTCATCACACTGAGATGTCTGTGTCTCATCCCTCCTGTGGCTTGTTGAGTTGTTGAATTCCATATGGATTAAAAAAATGACAGCAATGTATATTTAGTCATTTCAAACATGCCATTCACTCTGTTAATCCCATCTGTTATCAGCTCTCTTGCTATATCCAGAGTGCACTTCATGGGGTGGGAAACATCACAGAGGGAAAGAGGGGTTATAAACACTGTCATTAAAAAATGTTCTCTCTGTCCTCTTGAAAAAGCCAAGGATTTTGCAGTCATTCAAAGGTAACATTACGGCCCGCCGTCGAATGAAATACCATCAGCTCTGGCAAGCGCTAATCGGCAGCAGCAGAGACACGATGAGATGAGAGCGAACTCAGACAAGGAGAAAGAAAATGAGATAGAAGGAATGAGAGGAGTAAAGTGTAGGAGTAGGAGAATGATTGCAGCCGGCTGTCTGATCCCTTTCGGTCTCCCTGTTTGATTGCAGCCTTGTCATCGTGCTTCAAACCTGCCTTTTTGAAGTCAGTGGACAATATTATGGTTTACTCTGTGATCAGTTCTGAAATGTGGGAAATGTAGCAGGTAGAGGCATCTGGTCAAACCTCATGAAGCATAAGCATTAAAGGCACTGTGTAGGCAAGAACCAATACAACGGATGTTCCAGCAGTGAGCTCTCATGTGAATGGAAAAGCAGCGTGTTGATAAATTAAGTCAAATAAATTAGGACAGGGACTCATTTTGAGCCAGACTGACAATTAAAGATGCCTTGGGATTCCTCCAGCGATAACATCCATCTCCCCTTTTACATCCATTAAACAGGAGCAATCATCTAGATTGACACAATGAGTGCTTATTAAAAAAAAAAAACAGATCAGAAGACATGTCTGCTTGACAACTCATGTTCAGTGATCTAGGTTTCATTGGTCTGGTTTAAAGGTGCATGTGACAGTTTGTGTTTTTCTCTTAGACATGTTGCTTTGGACATGTTTACATCTTCCACATCTATGATTAAGGTTAACTTAATTTTTGGCAACTAAAATGACTTAATAAAAGCTGCACTAATCAATATTTATCTATTAACGAGTAGTAATATTTAGGGAGTAAATTACTACATGTAAAACAAAAGGAGTCACTCATATAGTGATGAGCCTGCAGAGAATTATCACTTTTATCATTTTGTTTTCAATGTCATTTACAGATTTCAGGTAGCTGTTTTCAGCAAAAAATATGTGATAAACCCACTGCATGTTATCTGCACAGCACCAAAGAGCACCCAGACAAAGTAAACAACTAGCAACTGAGCATGGAGCATTTAGTGGCTAAAGATGTGTCCCTCAAGACCAAAGCAGTGCTAAAGGGAGGGTAAATATAGGTCCTAAATTTGAGGTGGTGGTCTGAAACAGGATTCCAAATGATGTTTACCATATGCACTTTATAAGGTTATTATGTCGGTGTCATGTTTACATCTTGTTACATTGACCCCATGAGCCAAAAAAAGTTAGGGATTGTCCGTGGTCACAGTTAATAGAACCCAATGCTAACTGTTGGTAGGAGACAGGTAGCAGACAGACTTCTGTGTGACAGTCAGACACTTTTTACATTAAACCATCAACATCTAGAAAATTTTGCATTTGTCTCTCAAAAAAAACTGACGTAAATATACATTGTTGTAAATGTTTTACCAAACGACCAATGCTGAGGACAGTCTTGGTTTTGTTATGAAGGAGAGAGAAGCTTGTAGCAGCTCTTTATAATGATCAATATGCAATTTTAAGCTCATGTGAAGTTGAAATGATGCAATTATAACAGTGGAAATGAAACAGAGTTTTACATAAATTGGAAAATCAAAGCTGTTGCCTTTTTTTTTTTTGCTATGAAGCAATCCAGCAGATTACCCACCTACTCTAACTCCATGGAGCAAAATGTAAAATGAACTGTAGAAAGATGATCTTAGTTTACGTTCAGTCATTTCTCTCAAAATATTGATTCACTGATGTTTAAACTCCACAACCTTACTACCTTTAACAACTCAACAAGGTTAGAGGAAATACAAACGGAAAAAAAACTGTCAAATAGCACTCCAGATGTGGCATCGCTTCAATTTTAAGAAAAGTATGTGCTTATCCAAAAGAGGCTGAAGGTAATACTTGACTATTGTCAACCTACGCTATGAGAGCAATTGTTGCAGAGCGTTTTATATTTTCATTTTTTGCTCAATTCACAGGGATGGCGTGTGGCTTGGCCCTTGAGGGTGGACAGACGTAGGTGTTTATTCAGCATGAAATGAGTTGAAGCCTAAAAATACATGGGGGTCGAGCGGGGGTGCTGGGCAGGGTTAAATGGTTGGCCCTCCATTCAAAGAGCCACAGAATGAACAGCACCGCCTCATTAGCAGCCTGATATGGAAGCAGGTCCATCTGGAATAGCAGGGAGAGGAACTGTAGAGACTGGGATTCAGCACAGAGATGGGAGGGGGAGAGGGGGTCAGAAATAGCTAAAAGATGAACAGACTGACCGTAGGACACACACAAACACACACATGGAGAAGCACAGTTACAGAACCAAACACACAAAGAAAATGATCTGGAGAAGCACACATGGATGCTTACTGAAACTGTCTGAAACTGAAAGTCAGAGACAAAGTCAAACAAAACAAACACACAGATACTGTAAAGAACAGAGATGCAAACACACAGATGCCGAACCAAATACATTCTATTTTATGTACATATACGGTAGACATTGTATTTGTATTTGTATTTATATTTGTTGAGGCACCAAAATTATTTGTATTTGTATTTGTATTCAAATAAAAGTGGAAATAGTGTAAAAATGGTGTAAAAATCCAGTTTTTGTTTTTATTACACTTTTAATTTTAGGATATTCAAGTGTTAAACTATCTTACGAAGGAGGTCCCCACACTGGCTCTCCAACTCAAGTCTCCCAGATCATAGACGACTGCGCTGGCTACTGAGCTAAACCGATGCATTGCTGATGTGCAGACAGACCTCTACCTATTTATACACCCATAACACAGAGACAGCACAGCGTATAACATGTAGAGAAGAACTTCAAAAGCGATTCTTGATTCGCACTTTTCATTTGTTGCCTATTTTTACAATCTAACTTCGTGGAAAGGAGAAAGGGAACAACAGGTTATGGAGAGTCTCTTGAGAGTACTTTGCACCTGTAAGTAGCTCAGCTTTACCTCTGGGGAACACCCCCAATTCCAGGAGTGATGTCAAAATAAGGAAATGTGCATCATGTAGCAGGTGGATGTGACTCCCCTCATTGAGACCGGCTGATACATATAACAGCGGAACACAGGAGAGAGACTGAGATAGTGATGTAACCGACCTTCACGCTGATATGTGACCTGGGTTTTTTTTACTTCCCAAAAACAAATAATTTTTAAAATATTTGTATGAACTAAATGTTCATACAAAAGCCAAATTGTTTGTGATTTGCCGGATAACGTATTTGTATTCGGGCCCACCCTTAAAATATATGCATGCAATGAGGAAAGAAAGCAAGAGGAAAGACATCTTCTGTGATGTCACATAGCAGCGACATAGAAGTTCCATAGCCGTGACATCACAGATGACATCATGACTAACATAAAATGAAATGAAAGAGTAAAATAAACATCTGAAACTCAAATTCATTGATAAATAGAATATTTCTCACAACAACAGGTGGAGTTAAGGGAAGCTTGATTAATACCAATCACAACAGTTCCTCTCATAAGCAGCAGGCAGTTTAATGAGCCAAGAGCTCCGGAGAAAACTGTTCTTCCCAAGATAAAAAATATACACTTCCCTAAATATGACTATACAGCCCGAGCACACTGAATATTAACAGACAGCACCCACATTTATACAGTATGAGCGTGATTTGTGACATCACAACTAGTTTGGAGCCAATCGTAGTCCAGTATACAACTTACACAAGTGTGATGTGGAAACTTGAAACCTTCAGTGCACAAACAGTGAGAATGGACTTTACAGTGAAGTAGGAGACATCTTGTGTCCAGCAGCTAAACTTCTGAGATGAAATATATTTTTACATATTATAGATTCTGGAATTTTTAATGAGGGAGAAGGAATAGATGTCATTTTAAAGATTTCAACATGGTTATTATACTTTTTTGTGGAAAAACCATGTAAGATGAACATTATTGTTCCAAGCAGAGTATTTTTATATGTCTTAATACATGTCTGGAGGGGATCTTTAAACTCGAGGCACAGACAAACTTTGCTCCTCAGCAGATGAATGTGAAAACTTCTCAACCTCTGATCATTCCGCACAGAGAGGCTCAAACACTGAAAGTGAAGTAACAATAAGCAAAAATCATTTCTGAGTGGAGGAGAACTGTAAGTCATTGAAACAAGGTGTTTACAATGATTCATCAGGTCTTGCAGTGCTTGGATCAATTTTAACAAAAACTGTTCTCAATAATGGCTTATAACTTCAAATATCAATAAATATTTTATATTAATACATATATATATATATATATATATATATTATATGTGTTATGTTAATTTTTTTATTGACCATTAACAAAGTTGTTTGTAACAACTTATAAACCCTTTCTATTGATTTAACTGATAGTGGTACCGATTGTCCAGCAGAATATTATAGTGTAACCGTGTAACCATGTCTTCTGCAGTCTGGTCATGCAATTATCTACTGTAACATTGTCATATCACCTTTACATTCTTTCAGCCCCTAAAAACTAAATTAGAAATATTTATCATCCTTGCTTCTGTTTGCAATCGATAAGCAAAAAAACATCTGAGTGAATGTTTTGTTTACAGGGTTACTCCAGCTATTGAGTACTGTACTTTCATGAAGTTGGTGGACTAGTAAGAGACAGTTTTGAAAAAGAATAATCAAAAGTGATGCAGTAGAGGTGAAGATATAATTTTGCTTCCTAGTGTGGGTCAAGCTCCAAAACCATGGATCCTACATTTCCTATAATGCAACTAATATTATCTTTTTTAGACCCTCCGTACCAGGTAGACACTGTTGTCTCTTATTTTCCACATTCCCAGTTTGTAACACAGGCCTTTTCTTCATGACAAAGCTCCTCCAGAGCCACAGAAGAAATTATATCACTGTTTTCACAGGCTGAATAGTGCTCCT
Organism: Thunnus albacares; assembly: GCF_914725855.1. NCBI lineage: Eukaryota > Metazoa > Chordata > Actinopteri > Scombriformes > Scombridae > Thunnus > Thunnus albacares. The sequence goes on from NC_058119.1 coordinate 6,757,715, forward strand.
CACAATAAAAATACTTGTAAAATCAGTGGAAATTCCTCTTTAAAGAAATATTAGTTTCTCCATAAATGGGCCATATGGATACATTTCAGGCAATAGGAGACCAGGTGACAGAGTAAACAAGCAGGTTGCAGGTAGTCCACAGACAAGCTGTATTGTCCACACTAACTGCAGCCTAAAAGGGTCTTCCCTACTCTCAGATCAATCCCAATATCTATACCTGCTCTGGACTGAAATACAATTATCAAGGAACCCTAAAATAGTTTAATTCTATCGCTATGATTTATAGATATTCTGCTCATATTAGCATTTTTCTTGACTTTTCTCCACTCTTTTAGTGAATATTTTGTAAAGATGCATGCATCAATGAAGAGAGACAACTAAGAAGACGTTCATTTATCAACGTTATTAGAACTTACTGCATTAAAAAATAAGCCTTCGAATTGCTTCTTTGCTTGTGCATGGAGAGAGCATGCAGTAGAGAGAGAGAGAGAGAGAGAGAGAGAGAGAGAGAGAGAGAGAGAGCAGTAGTTGGGTAAAAGTAAATGGACAGAGAGTTAAGGCGACATAGCTGAAATGTCAGGAGGAAGCTTAGGAGAGTAGTTTTATAGTGATTCTGTTTTGGGAAGTATACCAGGAAATATTAATTGAATCATTCAGAAATTGGGTGCTCTCCAAAGTTACATAAATGTAAAGTTCTATAAAGTGTCAGCACAGACAAAAATAAAGTAAAAATAAATACATACAGAATAAAGAGACAAACTGACACACAGACAGACTTACAGACACATACATTTGCATGCACAAACACCTCCATCCATAATAACCCATACATCACATACATAAACTACATACCAGACTTAGAATCACGTCATACTGTAAAAAAAAAGCTGCACACACACACTCATACAAAGACAAAAGGATCAGATTCTCTCCTCCTGCCTGTTTGCCACAAAAGCAGAAGTCGGGGAGGGAGGAGTGGAGTGTGGTGACATGTTGCAGCAGATGGCTCATCTCCTCCTCTTCCTCCTCGTCTCTTTCTCGTGTTCCTCTGCCACCTGTGGAGGAGGACACACACTCACTGAAACCGTCCGCCCTCTCCGAAATCAAGGATGCAGGTCATTTATCATGTTAGGAGCGGGTCACCCCAAATTAAAGTTTGTGCGTGATTTCCTCTTGCTCATGCAGGTTCTGCACGTCACGCTGCAACTTTTCAGACTGAATAAGCCTGAAAGTCACAGTGACACCGGTGGGAGTTTGTCTTTGTGAGCGAATTATCTCCGAGATCCATATTAAACATTTCTCCTGATCCCACAAATCTTCAATTTAATTCCTTTCTTTTTCAATCAAATCCGAAGACGCTCTCGGTAGAAATAAAGTTCAACTTCAATCCATTTTTTATGTTATTTTGTATTTATTCAAAATAATAGTTTATATAATGTATCTGCTTTGATGAGAAAGTTCTCAGCTCTTTTAAATTAGACTAAATGGGTTTTGAACAAAGGACGATTAGTGCAGGAGGATTTTTTGTTAAATGCACGTCTTTATTTCAGTTTGATGCGGATGTCTCAGAGCTCAGCCTTCCTATCCTCACTCTCCGCTCTTTTGTTTCGGAACCGGCCACAGCCATGCATCGCTTTCACTTCTCTCCGGCTGAGTTGACATTGTGACAGGCCTTGAGAGGCAAGGATACACAGTGTCCTTATTCTGTCACCTTTCCCCATTGGCTTTGACTAGCCCCAACACATGCATTCAAGCCCCGACAGCACAGCCAATAAATCACTGTCTTCTGATACAATACAAGAGAAAGTTTGCTCAAGGAGCTCAGCTCAGACATTATCAGTGTTTCGTCCCCGATCTATTTTGGTCCTCTCTCCTTTTCAGTCGGCGGATGTCTGACATGAAAGGATAGATATGCCAGTGGCTCAAACTGTGATGAAAACTGTGATGTTCGTCGCTGCATTAATGGTCTGCAGCACAGATTTTTGTGGTTTTGGTGTTTCGTTCACATTCTTGCAAGCCCGCTAACCTTTTGCTAACATGTCGGCACAATTATTCACATTACACACTTACTCATTGTTCATTTGACCTTTCGTCACGCAATTTTGAGAGGAAAGTGACACTTCATATCGTCAGACCGTCTCTGGAGAGGCTTTATGGCTGATGCATGTTCCCCTGGGTACATATGTCCTCCTCAAAGAGCCCCCATTAATCTCTGACCACTTCCTATCAATGCAAACTGTCGCCATATCATCCACTCTCTCAATCAACCTAATAATATCTGCGGTGACAAATTGACAGAGCTGCAGAATGACCTCGTGTCATTTTACATTGTGATGCATCAAAGTGCACATGCTTGTTAAAAGGTCAGGATTGAGACGATGATGTTGTGAGACACAGACTGAGTAAGACCTAGCCTGCCTATACCATCAGGGTGTCAATATAAAGCTCCTATGCCATGATAGATTTGACTAAGTTAAAAGAATGGGTGTCAGACTGCGATGATTGAAGGCTTTTGGCGCTGGAGTGTCACAGAGAGAAAGCTGGGGATTGGAAATGATTGCATAGGTAGGAATGAAAACTGATTGGATGGCAAAATACATTTTTTTGTCAGCAAATCAAGCACTTTTATGCAAATTCCTGCGAGCAATTTTTCATATATTCACACATCTGTCATCTCAGTCAGACCTCAGACATTAAGCATGCAAAAAAAAAAGGGGGAGTGTGTGCCAGACTGAGAGAAAGCCAAAGGCAATGATTTGCATAGCTACACGCGATTGGCTGAAAGTGATGAATCAACACGAGTTAGATCTGAGGTTTTAGAGTTGGACCTCTGCAAAAAACTATTTCTCTGGGCACAAATGAGATTTGGACTGTAATGAGTTAATAGAATTTGTCAAGTCATTTCTCTCCCAAATGCTTAGTCTGTGCAGACTGACAACCAGCACTGCTAAGCACTGCCTTGTAACTTTTTTTGTTTGAGTTTTAAACATATTATAATAAAAGTCAATGGGTGTTTTACTAGGAGAGAATAAAATGGAGAGGCAGTGTGGGTGGTTTGTTGCAAGAGGTTAGGTTAGTTTTTAACTTTGGTTGGGAGATTCAGTTTGTACTTTTATCTCTCTCTGTCTCTTTCAAACACATACAAAACATTTACTTTATTCAGTATATATTTGGTTAAATAACTTGCCTGAAATGATTTGTATCATGTCACATTTACTGTGATTTTAAAAAGATATTTAAAGGATTTGGCTGGTGATTTTCTATATTGATAAAGTGTTGCGCGTGTATCCAAAGCCTGATATAGTATCTTATATCTTATCTAATTGTGTCATAGACCTCCATAGTTGTCCAAAAACTTAAAAACATGTCAAACACAATATATCCTTTAACTGTATTAACATAAAAAATTAATAGATTCATGATAGATTTTCAAAAAAAAAAAAAAATTGGAAAATGAATGCCAGATAAGCAGTAGGAATGTGCTGCTCTATTTGAACCAACTATCTGTTATGAACTATTTTCAAACCTCACTAAAGTCTGTAGCTCCACTGATTTGAGCAACACAACTAGAGTTCCCTGCAGTTATGCATCAACCTATCTTTAAACCATCCCGAAACTTGCTGCTGCTGCCTGGACTTTGCTGATAAAATGATACCCGATATCATGGCTGTGGCTAATACAGCTTATAAATTATGTCCGAGATAGGATAACCCATAGAATAATAACTCGTGATCTGCTCATGAGGACAAAAGGAGAGCAATGGTGTTTAATACACATTAATATGACACATGCACACAGGATGTTTGGATTGATTACAGAACATTCTTATCAGCTGAGTTGTTACAGATACTTTGATTCTTTAAATAAGCCAGATGTCCTCCATTTTTTGATTAAAATATTTATTGAAATACCAACTGCTTCAAATTTACTAGTTCATTCATTTCACAGATTCTGCTGTCTGTGTTACACTAATAGCCAATAGCAAAGTTCAGCCAGAGGGTTGCCAGATCATCAGGTCAAGCATCCTCCATATCTCACTGTTTCACTTAAGAAGTAGTAATAGTAGTAATAGTAGCAGAATACATACAAAGCTGGCAAGTCTGGATAGACTTAACACTATGAGGAGTTAAAAGGACAAGATTAATATTGGTAAAGACAAATCAGCAACACCTTGTCATTTGTAGGACCATGCCTCTACCGTATATACACTATTGACACCTGTGGTTTGTTTATTCATCCCAAACACAGAAAGTAAAAGCCTGTGATAACAAGACTTCCATGCATGTGCTTTCCAAATTAATTTCCTTTATCACAATGAATAATTACCTGATTTCAGAGAGGTAAAGTGTTAAAATACTCCAGCATAATCAGTTCTTTTGTTAGGCATTTACAGCTCCTATTAACCTGACGCGCCAGATGGTTTGTTACACCAAACCATCTGAGATGTCGTCCTTGGAAACTGTTTGGAAATGGGCGGGCACTTTCAAAAAGAAATACTTGGCAGGTGATTGGATGAACCATCTGTCTATCACCGTCTATCACCATCTTACCTTGTGAGGCAGCTGGATTCACAAGAACATGTGAGAATCCTTATAGGATGCTGATTGGTCTGATGATTCAGACACAAGTGCATAACTTGAAGCCTGACTAGATGGATTCTCACGTTATCTTGTGATGTTGTGATCTCATAAATGCAGCTGCCTAACAAGGTAAAGTTCCTATGGCCAGATACAGTAACAGAGAAAAAAAAAAGATCTCACTTAATAATCCATACAACAATGCATTGCTCCACAGGGAATGACATTAAGTAGCAGATATTATTACATACCACACTTAATTCTTTGGTTTTCAGCTGTACAAACACTTTAAAACTCTCTAAGACCAAAACAACAATGTGTGACATCTTAAATGGAGTGCTACAGCCTTTTAATCCCTTTACACTGGTGAATATTTAATGTGAGTGTGGAAAGAGATCCCATTCGTACTTCAAAAAACAATTAGGAAAAAGAGAGCAGGACAAAAAGAGAGCAGGACAAATGTAAATTTATTGAGGTCTGCTCATTTTTTCTTCCACTCTAGAGAGAGCTCCTATTTTTTTTTTTTTTCCCCATTTTGAAGTGAAAACATTAAATAACCCAGGAGACCAGGGTGTCGGAGCTTGCTCCATCTGGTTAACACTGCAAGTCAGAACCTTTAGAATTTGTTTTGTGTCAGCGAGGTTGAGAGAGCAACACAGCGGGAGAAAAAGAAAGACAGAGATCTAGAGGGAGGGAGAAGAAAGGGGCGAGAGGAGGGGGGGGTGCAGGTCGAGTCCTCAAAGTGCCGGACTGTTCTACTTAAAGATCTTTAAATAGGGTGATTCACTAGAATGCCTTGCCCTCATCTGTCTCTGCTCTCGTTGAGGCGCCATGGGACGCAGTGGGGCTGAGCAACATGGGAAAGTGGGTTGGGGTTGTGGACAGCAGGGCAGGTCATGTCATCGTTGAAGGAGTTGCTCCGACTTACCAAAATCACCCACTGGGATCAATAAAGTTTCTGAATTTGTAGATCGTTGTCCTATAGAGCCAACGTGCATTTGAAAAATAAGGACGCAGATCTTGATAAACAACCATCATACATAAAACATAAGCCAAAGTCAAACCAATGAGATAATGGCTTTTTTATGCAAGTCTCGATGGCGCACACTGGAGCCAAGATCCATCCATGTGGTTAGTGGACTCATTTACCTTCCGTCTGAATTCTTCATGATTTCCCGGTGCAGCTGATTGCCTCTAATTTCAGCCGAGCATCTGGGGAAGGGGATTCATTGTGGAACAAGAGCAGAGACTATGGTTCTTTGCATAGCGGAATGCCAGCTAAATGATCTCCAGTGGACGTCGGCTTGAATGGAGGCTAAATAGCGACGCAGAACGCTCCTCTATCTGAAGCTCATTACCCGCCTCTCAATTCCCCGGAGACCTGGCTCAGCTTCACGCCGAGCACTTTCCTGCCAGAAGGAGGGTGATTACACCATTTTGCTCGACAAGGCTCCCTTCCCCCTTGCTTTTCTCATCGTTTCCTGTCTTTCCCTCGCCCTCCCCCTTTTCTCTCTGTGGTCACCCGTTCTCTCTTTCGCTCCCCTCTGTGTCTCTTTCAGGCTCCCTGTCTCCCGCACCTCGCAGGCACCCCAGGCGATTCATACTCTGACTGATTTGTCTTTGTGTCCTGCTTGTGATTACAACACTTAGACACAAGCGAGCAATGAATGGTATGGAGAGTGTTTACTCGCTAACAGACAATAGTGAATAAGCAGAATTATAAATCATACACCAGCATGTAATCCAGACAACAACACCAACAACAATAATGGCAACAACAACACAGAACTGCATGGAAATCAAAAGCTGTTTGAAAGTGAATCGCAGGAGAGTCATGGAACGGAAAGCAGATGGGATAAACACTGATGTACGCGCAGGATATCATCCAGCCGGGGAGGAGCAGAGGCCTACGCATTTCTCTGCCAAGGCTCAATGTACTCGAGACCCAGATGGGCAAAGATGTCCTTTTCAGTCGTAGCTGCCAGGAACTCTTTCTAGAGAGAGGACAAACAAATAGAATGTCAGTGACTTGTGCAGAAATGTGCAGGAATTTGTCTCTGTGACACCGGTGAAGATATTACAAAAGCTCAACTTTAAGCTCCACTATTTTAAGAAAACCTCAAGCCTTGCACTCACAGGCGTAGCTGAGCTTGTATTTGGATTCCTATCTCCTCTGCAAGCTGTCAATATCAATTTGGGATTTTATTCAACCAGTTTGTGCCAAGGCTCAAACATGCCGTGACTGTGCAGATTTACATTTGACCGTCCACCTCCCTTCCGCCCATAAACACTCTAACCTTGCTCTAAGTGATTGCACTCTTCAGCAGATGAGCATTTTCCCTGACAAATCACGACAGGGCTATTAACTGCTGGCCGTCTACCAACGCCATGTGATGGGTTATGTCTCTATAGGAGTGGTGACGAGGCCTGACTCACCTTGGGAGCAAGACAGCCCGGAGAGAGAGAGGGCTGTGATTCTGACACATCCTGCCTTCAAGTGCTAAACTGGACCTGACACGTTGCAAAGAGATGGCAAAAAAACCAAGAGCACGTCGGCTCCCACTGCCAGCCAAAGGCAGAGATAACTGAGAACAACTAGTCGGCAGCCAGGAGAGGGGAAAAACACCACAAAGCACGTCTCCCACCATACTGGCTTGTTATTCATAATGCAAATGACAGGTTAGCCATGCGGCAGGGAGGTTTGGGTGCACACAGCACGCAGCTCTGTTCATATCGTTCCTCCTCTTTAAATCTACTCGTTCAGGTTTGATTTGGTTTAAAGTTCAAGCATAATTCCTGTTAATACAATTTGGGTCTTACTTGTAGTTTTGGCCATCATTTCAATCATTTATCTTACAGTATAGCCACTTTATTTGGAGGTAAATGTCAGTGTGAGTGTGTTCAAAATGTCTGTATTAATCCCTCATTGCACAGGAACGCAGTATGCACATGACTATGGATGTGCAGCTGAACCAGGACGTCCCCTTTGTTTCCTCTTTATTACATTTGGATAAGTTAAGCTACTCCGAAAAATCCATCAATTGGCATGTGTACTATTCAGGTTCTCAAACATGTTTCTATGCAATTTAATTGTGGAAGATATATTTTGATATTTTTTGCATCAGGGTTCCCACCATGTTTTAGATGGTGCACACAAGAAGTACAATGTTGCCATGGAGACAGTAGGTACAGTTTGCCTAGCCCCATTTTTTAGTCTTTTTTTTCTTTTCATTTTGGCAAATGTGCACCATGACAAGTCCTGCTACATTAGCTGCTTGCTTATTTGAATTGTAATTATGGACGTACAGACATCTACTGAAGAAAAAGTCTGAACAGGATGATTAGGCAAGATCTGAAAGTGTATTTTTCTCTCGTTACTAAGCGGATTTTGGAAGTTTATCCACGATTGACATCGGAGATATCGCTATTTCTGGAAAGACCATTCACTGATTCCGGCCGTGTATGTTTAATGTCTGTGTGATTTGATTTGACTGGGTTATGACTCTGAGAAGGTGTGCGAGTTTTGAAACAAATTGCACTAATTGGGTTCAAACGGTAAAAGCTGTATGATTGTCTGACTGCACATGTTCCTTACTCTGTCGGACTCGGGGTTAAGAGTTAACTAGGTGATAAGAGAAACGATCGCCAAAACTACAAAAATAAGACTGCAGTTGTAATAAACCAGAATTATGCTTTAAGGTTCACCTCTGATAATCGGTGGACTCTTAAATTAGATGAATAGCTGAGACTAGCTCTTTTTAGCTCTTAATTTCTCTTGCACAGAAAAACATTTAATCAGTGCCATCCAGAGAAATATTAGCTCTTTCACAAAGAGTGTATTTTTGGTGAAACAGTATTATATTTGAGTGAAATCATCTTGAGGCCCATTGAGTGGTCCACCACTGCCTGTATTTTTCATTGTGCTCATAACTGTGAGCCCATTTATTGGTCTAACCACTCAAAACGCATGAAATGCAGACACATATTGCTAAAATTTATGGTGCAGCAAGCCATACTGTATTAAACACACAGGTGATAAAATGTGGAGGCAGGGAATAGGAATGAAAGAAAGAAAACAAGAGAGAAAGGAGAGCGCTGGACAAAGCTGATGTGATTTGTAGTAAATCCACATTTCTAACAACACATGGCAGGGCTTATTGTTCAGAGGAAACAAGAGGGCAACTCAGGAGATCCAACTATGGGAGAAAACACAGAGCACAGATGAGATTCTCAACATTACCAATTTAGCCATTGTCCTGGATCAGGACTAAAGCCCTCTCTCCGCTGCACTGTCCACTTTTCTCAATTCCTACAATCCTCAAATGCCCTCAGGGAGATGCTGCTTTATTTACTTAGCACAACACAGTGTGCGCTCTCTGAGAGATAAATCCACAAACCTTATGTACCTCTGAGTTCTCCCCCTGAGGCATACACAGGGAAACTATACTTGAAATGGCAAAAGCAGCATTTATTCCACTGCTTTTTGGTATATCAAAAGGAGCTTAGAGTATAAGAACAGAGCAGCGGTTAATTGGAAAGAGAGGTTATCTGTCAGAGACACTCAGGTTCTCAGTGACTGGCAAGCCATCAGCACCAAGAGCCAGAATGGAAGTAGTGTGTGTTACTGTGAGCCAGTGTCCTTGACTTAATAAGCCGCTAATCAGCTACATGTTTCTCTGTCCACCACATAATGACATCCCTCGTGGACATGAACACATATCAGTTCCTGCAAAACATCTGCCCCTTCTCTGCTGCCCGTCATCCTCTCTCTGTATGCTTGATGGATGGAGCTGATGGACATGGCTGCCTGCCCAACCCCGGCCTGACTCAACTGACACATCAAAGAGAGAGAGAGAGACAAAGAGACAGAGGAGAAACCTGGATAGCTGTTAAACCCTACCCTGCAAGAAAAGATTTGAAGGACAACAACATGGAGGAAGCTCAGTATCAACCCAAATGAACATAACATTTTCACCACTGTAAATTGTTTAAGTTATTAAAACAACACTGTGAAGTGCTTTGGCCTGGCATCTGAAAGATGTGTACGCTGTAAACATCATCCTGAAATTTAGTGACATCAGCTAATCTTTTATCATTTATATATAAATGATTTAAATAATTAAAAAAATTAAATACATATAACTTGATTACAGTAACATTCTCAGAAATCATTTCAATTCCCAAGATTTCAACTGGCAACCAGTTTAAATTTTGAATTAATGTCCTGCTGAGCATCCACTCAATTCCCCATCTAATAAATTTTACAAGTTAACATGGAAAGAATATTAGCATATTTCCCAGCATGGGAATGACTATTGGTTGTTAAAATGCCCATTAATGACTAAAGAAAATAATTTTCTGGTTTAGTTTCCACAAACTATTAGCAGTATAATTTTGTAAACACAGTTGCTCATCATTTAGGATTCAACTACAAGAGTTTCATGCCAATCTAAGCCTTGGAAGTGCTCCAACCGCCAGTTACATAACATTGTCTATGGAGGAAAATGAATGAATATTTTACTTCTGGAACCAAAGGTGCCCAAAATAGCTACTCTCACTTTGCAGCACTGTAAAATCCCTCACAACTGGCAAACTTGAGACCCGTGACATAGTCCTACAGCCACAGGTACTATAGCAGAAGTACTTGGCAAATTAAAAACTGACCACATATACAGACTATTCAAGTTTAGCACAGTTAACTGTGCAAAACTGTTTTTACATTAGCAATGGATCAAATAATAATTTTTAATGTGAAAGTGGGTTCATAACCCTGCTCTGCAGTTCCCTTCACCTCTACGAAGTGTTTTAGTGTCTTTCAGCTCATTGTTTTTGTTTTACTGCCTGCAACTTTACTGGTTCAGTTCAGTCTCACTAGCTCTCATCAACATTTTGAGTGAAAAAGGTCTGATAAAGCAACTGTACAGTAACTGGCCAGCACCACACGGCAGACAGACTAAGTTATCTACTAACTGGTGAACAGAGTGGAACATTTAGCAGCTAAAGAGCCCATTATTTCCCACAGGAGTTGATGGAAAACAGGAAAAAGGAGAGTGAATATTGGTTTTAAATTCACCAGGTGGCCAGACATACAACTCCAAATTAATGCTAATATTGCTCTGTGTCCATGTTAATGTTTTCCAGTCTGTTGCACTGCCTCCCTGTGTCCAGAAATCCATTAATGCAGGCATAAAATTAGATAGATAGATAGATAGATAGATAGATAGATAGATAGATAGATAGATAGATAGATAGATAGATAGATAGATAGATAGATAGATAGATAGATAGATAGATAGATAGATAGATAGATAGATAGATAGATAGATAGATATCTTTAGATACACAGTAGGATAAAAGACACCAAGCTGAAGGTCACAAAGAGAAGCATGCAAACTCAACCAGCAACTCATGCAAATTCACTTATACAAACTCCCTGGTAAGAAAATGTATCTGAACAGAAACCTCATTGAGAGTGCTGTCATCTCACTTTCTGTATCGACTGTCTGCTTGGCCACGGCAGCAACAGTCGTGTCTCAAGAACTTGAGTGTTGAGGTCAGACTGAATGGCAGACGCACACAAAGCTTTGAAAAACATCACTTTCAACAAGTTGTATTTTCACTGTTGAGAGGAACATATTCAGAGTAAAGTATTTTCCACTTGTATGTTAAGAGCCTGTGGTACAGTTCCATGAGGTAAGGCACTTTCTCTCAGGCAGAGAGAAATGTGTTTTTTTCTTCTTTTTTTTTCCCACACAAATTTCAGCTTATCAAATCAGCTTATGTTCTGTCTCCTTTTTTTATTTGGACTTTCTTCTTCTCACTGACAGTTAGAAATAGATTACTTTATTGCCAAGAGATGGAGAAAAAAATCCTTTGATTGCCTGTAAGTTAATTTGTCTTTATTGCAGCACACAGGAAAGGGCTGACAGGGGCAGAAAAAGTGGGAAGTCGATTATGCCCCTGTGTCTTCCTCCTGCAACGATCCGCCACACACCCACACTTCCCCTTGTGCTCCTGTCTGCAAGAGCTCAGTTCACAGGACAGCCCAAGCAACCAGAGAGGGCACAGACACCTCACTAATCACACCAGCAATTAGTGCAAGCATCATAAAGCACCGCTGCCTATAAAACAGCTATTGAGTTTAGTGTTATCGTCATTACCTATCCTTCCCCAGCTTGCTAATCAGCCCATACACTGGGCAGAGAGGCAGACGGGTAGCAAATAATGAATTCCTAATCAGAAACAATGGGATGCTCACTCGACATCCCTGGTTTTATGGCTCTTTGCTCTTGTGGAGGAGTAAACATTTGCAAATCAAAGTTATTCAGTTGATTAGGCTGCCCCTAGGTAATGAACAGATACAGGAAAGAATCTGCTATAGTGTCATAAAAAATGTATTTTTCCAGTGTCTTTATAATGTTGCCAAAGTAGAACTTTGTCACTTCTAAATTTGTGTATATTTCCATTTGCACATCATTGTCATTGAATGAATGAACAGAGATGAAGCAATGACAATTTATGACATATTTCATCAGCATGTTATATGATGCCTGTTAGATTAGAGGCACAAATGCATCTTGTATCCCATGAATGCAAAGAAACTGTTTTTTTTGTTACCACTTTTAAAGTTCACAAATCTTTTAACTGTGATAAAAATATACATTCATATTAATTGCAGTTGTTTATTACTACCATGTCCCTGCACATCCACACAAGTGTTTTCTCTTATTCTGGCTGATTAGACCTCTTTTTAGATTGAGGTTGGGCGGGGCCATGATGGAACCCCAGGTATAACTAACCATGCCCTAACAGGTGCAAAATAAATTTGAAACAAAAGAGAATTGTCAGTCAAGCATGTCCTCCTGTCTAACCAGCACATTAAGTGAAAACACTTGTGTGGTTGTACCATGGGTGTGTAGGCTCTTTAATATCAGCTTTAAATGTTCTCTAGTATCTGCATATGTATCAGTCAGCTCCACATACATACACAACAGTGATAGAGTATATGTACATGGTATTAAGTCACATGGTATAAAGTCATACCACACAAGTTGAAATGATTGACAATGTTTTCAATAATAGATTCTGACCTGGGAAGATTGTCTGGGTGGTAAATTTGGGCTCCATTAGTTTAATAATTTCTTCATGTCTTCAACTTCAGTCAGTGTGACTGATTTATGCCTCACTTTTTGGGAGGGTCTGATTAGCCCATTATGTAAATTGTTCAACATATTCCACAATACAGACAGATATAATAGCAATATGTTCATTTAAAACCATTACTTCAGCTTTAATTAAAGGTCATGAGAGCTATTAAAAAACTACTAGTTTTTTGTGTAAAGGTGGGACTTCATCTCCATTTTATATTATAAAATGAAGGCAAAAATGCCCCTAAAATATAAAAATTATCATAATATCATCATATAATAATATAATTTACTAAATTATTATAATTACACATAAGAATTGCTCTTTGCTCAATATGTCAACGCTACATCGCACTGTTGATCTTGCAATATGTTTATTTGTTGCCATCCTTTTCATTTGCATTTATTAGCCCATCATCCTCCTAAAGTTGATCACTGAAGTTTAGAGGCATCTTGTGAATTTGTGAAGTGTGAGAACTGCTGCCCCAGTCGTATAAAGTTCTCTCTGATCTGTGGAGCCTGTAATTGTAGCTTGACTCTTCCTCATATGGACCCAAACAGAACACTCTTTTAATGATAACAATAAATTAACTTTGTCTGCTCCACTGAAGCCCATAAATAATTAATTGGTTTGTTGAAGAGGGGATGGTTTTGCATGACCAATTTGCTTCCTGCTCCAGACAGTGTGATCGGATGCTGCTGCCTCAGCAATCCCATTCTGCTCAATTAAAACGGCATACTGGCAAAATATGAGCTTTGTTAGGGAATTGTTATGACACGTTTTCTTACTGATATGAGCCAGAACCTTCTAAGTCATTTGATCCGTCACACCATTGGAGAATCAGCATCAACAGAATCATCTGTTGAGTAGGGCAGTTCACCATTGGAAGCAATGGCAACGTTGGCAGCCAAAGGTACGATATGGTGTGTGTCAGTAATAATCAAGCAGTGCAGGGTAATTTTGGTGTTGGGGCCCTGAAGTGTGTGTTATTTTACCAAGAGGTCCTTGCGGGGGGGAATCTGCAGCCATTCGTACATTTCTCCACTCTTTGTTTAGGAGCAGCTGAGACAATATGACATTAGCCGGTCCATCTTAAGTGAACTGGCCAGGTTCGGCTAACCCATTGTTGCAAGGAGGACACAGGAACTTGGATCTCAAGGAGTTGTAGCATTTATTCACTGACAGATAGCCTAAAATGTACACACACTGCACTGCTACGTTCACAGCTGCTAACTTCATACTCTGTCACACACTCCATCTGACCTGGATGTGTTGCCACAATAATAATATTAAAAGTTCTGGCTTCATTTCTACTAGCTGTATCCCAATTGTCAACTGTAACTGTTAAAGTTGCTAGGCGACAGGAATGGCACTTCGAGATGCAAGGGTAAGGGCGGGAACAGCTGGTGACGCAGCTGGAAATCTTCCGTAGACCAGACCATCTCTAAACCACGTTCGGTTCCACAACCACACAACAGCAGTGTCTGCCAATAGTCTGCATGTGAGGTGTTTAGGGGACATCTGTAAATTATAGCTATAGAAAATAACCCGGGTTACACTCTCTCCCTCTAAACTGCATGAGTCTCTGCATGCACATCGGTCAAATGTCGCACCACCCACCACCACAAGTAAATTCTCAACCTGTGGGAGACACTGAAGTGAGCAGAGTTGAGTGAAGTCGAGCAGTACCATGTGGTGGAAAAGAACACGTAGCCAAATGTTCCATCTCCTCCCACGCCAATTTAATTTAAGGTACCATATATTTATTTCAGAGTCCCATTGAGAGACGCTTTTGTGACAGAATCTTTTGTGATGGATTTGCTCTGAACTGTTCTCTCCATCCCAAAATTGTCAGAGGGCGGTCGCTCAGAGCAAAATGCTTTTAAAAGGAATGAAAGGGAGTGATCTGATTTGTCATGACTCATGTCAGAGCCTACACTGAATGATTAACGTATTTCTCCTAATCACACACTGGTTCCAACACAATGTCACTGTGACCATAAGATGATAAAAAAACAAAACAAAAAAAAAACAGTTGCCACCCTGCGCACCTGCACTGTTACAGAAATAGAGCCCTGAAGGAACTGCCACTTCTTATCTTTGCTTTCCCCTCTCATATTTTGTCCAAACTAAATGCAATTGTTGGTTCTGCAAACAGAAAAGGCATCACCGGTGTGCAGGAGGACTCTGATAAACAAACAGTGTTCAGAATAGCTCATGTACAACCCTTCAAGAACAGGAAGGTTGGCTGAACTGACAACAGATTATCTAAACAGACATTTTAACCGTGCTAATGGCATGGCTGTAGAGATGGCAATGTCAGTCGGTCAGTCAGTCGGTCAGTCAGTCAGTCAGTACTAACGCCACCATGAGATTGACATTTGTGGTTCAGGGTGAACTATCTTGATAACTATCAGATGGCTTGCCACTATATTTACAACCAATATTCAAAGTCCCTAAAGGATACATTTCAACAACTTTGGTGATCCTGATGAAGCTGACTTTTTGTTGGAATATCTCGACAACTATTAGATATATTGCTGTGAAATTTGGCACATACATTCACAATGCCCAGAGGATGAATTGTAATATCAATGATCTCCCGACTTTTCATCTAGTGCCATCATCTGGTCAAATTCAAATTTCATCCAATACTTTGGTTTATGACTAAATACCTGCAAAACCCATGACATTCCCATCAGCCTCAGCTATACTTTGTGTTTATTGCGAATCAGCAAATGTTAACGAGTATTTAGCTCAAGTACAGTCTCACAGAGCTGCTAGCATGGCTATTGACTCTTAGTCTTTAGACTCGATTGTGGCTAAATAAGAGTCAAGATCAATGAGTACCAGCTGTGTACATCACATTTAGACACCCAAACACAGAACATGATTACAGTGGAAATTACATATCACTTTGCTATTTTGCATCATTGGTTCTGTCCAGTTAAAAGATTTGTAGTCACTGATTATAGAGTTTGTTCACTTTTTTATTGCTTAGCAATCAAATCACTTCAAATGATTCAAATGCACTGCAGGAGGTACATCAGTAAGTGAACACATCATCATTTATGGCATGGTGACATTCAGTGCTGACTCTGATTATCTTCAGTTCCGCTGGTTGTTATGTTCAGTTCAGTACACAACTAGCCCTATTTAGGACTGTCACATCCACTGGATGGGAGATGATCCCAATGCTTCTTATAGAGAAGTTCAGGCTTTGTGCTCCTCTTTATAAGAGATGGGAAGGTTAATCAAATGTGCATTTGCCAAACCAACCAGATAAAAAGAATCATGATATGAGGCTACTGATTCATTTGGTGACAATGGCAATTCAGTATAGCCATTTTAGTTGAAAGACTTGTTTGTGTAAATACAATATGACTTTGTGTACTTTTCCTGGTAGTCTACAGTGAAACCACACGACTTTTAGATAACGCAACATTACAGAGACCACAAGATAAGCCTGAGCTACCCCAATGATTGTTCAGCCGAGTGTCCCTGTAAATAAATCATGGGGCAAACTGAAACCGAAGCCCTGGACGGATGGGTGCCTGTGCCACCACAAGGGCCGTGTCAATTAATGTTACATGACAAGCAGACACGGCCCAATACCGGGCCTTCCCGAAACCTTCTGCCATTCACTTTCATCAATAATGGAGCAGGATATGTCTCCTGAGTGAGCTGACACCCTGGTTCAGTCCAATTCCAGCCCCCACCTCCACATCCCCATCTCTCTCATTATGTTCTTCCTCTTTGTCCTCTCCTTCCATCTCCCAAGTTCAGAGAGTCAACTCATTTCTTCTCTTTACACTGTAATTCCAGTAAAATTGATTGTACGTTGCAGGAATCAGGGGGGATAATAGCCTGCTATTTAATTCCGTGGTGCAAAACACAAGCGCAATAGAATCTATAAATACTTCCTATCCTTTTTTTTTCCCACCCATTAAGCGCTGGTAACAGGCACTGTGTGGGTGGATGGGAGGCTGGAGAAGTGGAGGCAGAGGTACAGTGGGTGAGGTGGCAATGGTGAAACAGATGACAGGGGGAAAGAGGGGGTGGCAGAATTCAAGTATAGTAAGTGAACAGATCATTTTAATACAATTATCCTGAATGTGCTGCTCTTCTTTTAAAAATCTATTTCTTCCCCTTGCTATGTCCATCATTCTTCTTTTCCCCTTAATTCCCCTTAAATTCAGTCTATTTTTCAACACTTCCACATTCCCTCCTCTATCATCACCCCCTTCCTGTCAGTCAATAGCTGTCAATGTGATTTATCATTGACACTTACTGATGTAGCAGTCCCACAGTGGAGGCTGATTAGATGGCCATCCTGCTGATACAAGCTCTTTAGGGACTACAGTCTGCAGGAATGGCGACAAAACCATCCTGTCTCTTTCCTTCTCTTCATGTGTCACCATTTTTTCTCTCCCCTCTTTTATTGTCAAGACCACTTGCCTTTAGCTCATTCCCACATAGAGTGTAGAGGCATCACATTCCAGCCACTTATAGCTGCAAGAGGAAACTATTTTATGAAAAAATATATTTGTCCTGTCAACATAAGTAAGAAATTGAAGCTGAAAAAAAAATCAGTGTGTCTCCTTCCCTCAGATGCTGTAGATTTGTCCTATTTGCCTCAGAAAAATTGTGGTGTCACATATGGACAGAATCTTTTCTGCCTACAGAAAGTGATTAATTGAAACTTAAAACTGTCTGCCAAACAGCTGTAAGAAGCACTCCATCCACAGAGAGTTAAAGTCAGCAATGTTAGTTTTTGGCTTCTTTCATGCTTTTGCTATAATCTTGTATGAAGCATCACATGCCAGCAGTTTACTGATGGAATGAAATTTAAGTTACAGTTTAAAATCAGTATGTAGCAGCCCAAATGCAGCTTTATTATTATTATTTCATGATTTTCTTTGATTATGAATGCTTTCTGCAGTAACGTGTTGGTTTCTGTTCACAAATAACATTTTTAAAACATTCATTGGCCCACTTAATTACTGAATTAGTTTTTCTTAGCCGGCTCTAGGGTCAACGATGACTGTCGGTCAGTCCACCACTTTGGTCCAGACTGAACTATCTCAACAACTATTGGATGGATTGCCATGAGGTGTTGTTCAGGCAGACATTCATGGTGCTCAGAGGATGAAGCCTACTTTGGTGATCCCCTGATTTTGCCTCTAGTACCACCCACAGGTCAAAGTTTTCACTTTCAGAGAAATATCACAAACCTACGAGATAGATTGGAACTACATTCATGGTTCCCAGACAATGTATATTAATGATCTTGCTGATCTACTGATCCCACCTTTAGGATAACACTGAGTGAAATGTCATGACAACAATTGGGCAAATTGCAATGAAATTGGGTTCAGAAATCTATGTCCCCCTCAGGATTAATTGCACATAACACCAGCAATTTCTATTTGTCCAGTACTCTGATGTGGGGACTAAAATTATTGACATTCTCATCAGCCCAGCAGTACTGTGTTTGTTTTTTTTTGCTAATTAGCTAATGTTAACATTCTTACATGCTAAACTACAATGATGAACATGGTTAACATTACACCTGCTAAACATCAGCATGTTACCATTGTTATTGTGAGCATGTAAGTACAGCCTGACAGTGTATTGGCGTGTCTGTATGCTTTTTGTCTTGCTTCTTTATTATCTGCTCTCTGTATGTTATGTTTATTGTATATGATGGTCATGAACAATATGACTGAGGGGCATAATGCTAACCAATATTTATTGAACCTTCTTAATCATAGCTAAATGCATGAAGTGAAAAAAATTATCCACAACTATCATCGTACCAGTAAATCACAATATTAACCAAAAGCTGGTGGGCAATTTATTAACTGGCTCTTGAACTAGGTTTACTCCATCACTGTGCACCATTAATGCAGCTGCCCTCCCACTTCACACTCCCCAATCATTCCCATTAAAGTCCCTTAATTGTTTCTGTGACCTCTATGTGGAACGACCTAATCACATGGCAACTGTATCCTGAAATGAATGTCCATATTTGCATTGTTCACCTGTCATGGGGGCGTCATTACTTGGGGGGGTTGTGGGGGGAGTGAAACAGGCTTCTTCTTGTTCAAGGGGAGGGAGGACAAAAGAAGGGTTCTCACACATTTGCACTTATGAATATCTGGATTTTTCAATGACATGGCAGCACATGAAAAGAATGGTGGACAACTGATTTTCATTTTCGAGCCAGTCTGTTGGCCAAATGCAACTGCTACTTAAGATCTGAAAATAAAAAGTTAAATTTGTTTCTTGTTTTTTTTTAAGTCAAGTTGCTTGATAGATCCCTTGTAAACAGCATATATACTCTAGAATAATATTCTACGTACATATGTAGTCATTATGACATACACAAGAGGAGAATAAATTGGCAATACTGTGTTTTATTGTGGTATTTTCTCAAAACGACAGCAGCATAGCACATATTGTGACTGGGATTGGTCAGAAAACCTCAGGTGGAATTAAATATCAATGCAGCAAACACCTTCACATTGCACTCAATGAATGCTGTCACTGTATAATCCATCATACATCCACACTGATTTACCTGTCTGCAATCATTCCACTCAGCTTCCATCTTCCAGTCAAAGCCTTTCAAGACCAACTCAGGGACATACCAGAGAAAACGTCCAAACTGTTGTGATCAAAGCAAATCCCTGAAATGAAAAATTCCTTGAACCCTTTTTGACTGGCAGAAGAGAAAAAACGCAAATATGTGCAAGCTTTTATGGCAAACCAGCAAACTCCTGTCTTCATAATGCTGAGTGGCAGCTCCCTCAGAGGAAAACAGGGTTTTTAATCAGAATAAATACAAAGAGACACTCAGACCTGTTGCGTGGCTACGACATTAACATGGACAGTGAATCAACAGAGATAGTGTAGCCATGTAGAGAAGATCCTGATTATAACACCTGCACACAGATTGAACTGAATATCAATCAAAGATAACAAGCAGGCCAAAGTGCAGCAATAACAGATCAAAATAAGAGGTTTCCCATGTGATCAAGGATTGCATGAATGCAAGAGAAGCAAAGACAAAAATGTTTCAAACATTCTGCTAAACTGCATTGGCAAACATGGCTCAACACTAACTTTGCCAGGCTGGCAACCAGGTATCATCTTTTGGTTGCTGAGAAATGAAAATATGGTTGCCATTTTCAGTCACTTTATATTTTGAGTAATTAAGATAGTATGTAGCTATACGTCAGCTTAATAATGAAAATCTGACATAAAAGAATATTTAAAAGCTTAATTACAGTACCAAACAAAATTCTTTGTAGTTTGTCTTTTATCTGATACTTTACAGAATTGGAATCTTAAGTGTTATCAGTTAACATGTCCACCCTCAATTTCTGGTAAACAAAATATCAGTTGTGCAGCTATTGTCATTTTCTTCAGAGATCCCAGCAAGTCCCTGGATGCTTGTAAAATTTGTTTTTGCCTTTGTCCTGATTCCCACCACAGATCCATTGGCCCTTCAGCACTGAAATCTTGGATTGTGGGTTCCTCAAAGTGACACCAACAGAGCCTGAGAAAGCCAACACCACATCATGTAGCATCAGACTGTGGGCAAACATCTCCTAGTAGCCTCCATAACATGCACTTGAAATAGCATGCCACCCTCTATTGGCAATAAATGCCTTCAGTTGAATCCACACTACCAAGACAATTTCCTTATTTATAGGTTTTTGTCTCTGTAGGACTCCATAGACACTTGATGTCATGGTCTCCATATGTTTCAAGCTGCTTTCTCCCATGACCACTCTTTTAAGGTCAAAGACCCTTGCAGCACTCAAAATGGGTGTTGATACATTTGCTTCACTGTCAAACCTGTTATTCATCTGCAGCATGACCGTTTCAATCACTTTGGCATATGTGTTGCTGTCATCAGTCTGCACATGCATCAGTTCAAAGTTATATTGTTATGAGCCTAAAATTTGTTATTTGCCTGTTTTTCACCAATAAAGAGTGGTTGTACCATGTCAATGACTTTTCCATTTGATTCCTGATGTCAAAATTATATGAGAAAGTGGGTTCATTTGTCTTTGTATGTTGTCTGATTCAGGAGTTATGAAAATCAGTATTTTTCGCCACTCATGTGGACATCAATTCAAGATGGCCACCAGACAAACCCCATGGGCCATTAAGTTGACCTTGGCAGCATGAAAAAACCTTAACTAGACAACATTAGGGTCCTAAAAAACAGGTTACAAAAGAAAGTCATGCGGGTACATGGGAAGCTATTTCTCCTGCTAGACCATTCCCACCAGCTGCCCTTCCAATCATCAATTGCGTCATAAATTCCTTGGGCATGTGCATGTTTGACAGGTTGGAGGCTATAGAACACGGTTTTGGGTTCCCCATTACTGACATATTTGACATACATAATTTCTACCTCTTGGACACTGTTATCTGTTGTCCCATCAAATAAAATAGATATGGCTGTTGTATTTTTCTAGCAGGTGGTGACTGAATGCAAGATCTGCAATGTGTGGAGTAAGCCTATACAAAACACACAGAAGAGGTATATAAATTTTAAAAAATGACGATGAAAATGTGCACATTTATCAGATGTGTATATCTGAGTGCACCTGTAAAATAAGTACTTTTAGTACTTTTAGTACTAAAATCACTATAAAATATGGCCTGTGGTGGCTAATTGTTTTTATAAAATTGTGGTTATAGAAAAAAACGCTGTTAAATATGGCAAATATGTGTGTATTTCTTCATAAAAAAAAATATAACAGTCTTTGTCTGAATGGTTGCTCAAGAGTACCAAAAATATTATTGTAAATTAGTTTATAATAAGAGCAAACGTTTCCTCCTGTATACCTGAGCTGTCCTGTAGCTTGTCAGTCACACCAAATCTGATCTGTTTTTTATTTGAAGATCCAGCAGACAAAGTAACGCTGTAAAGTGTTCCTCATTTTTCAGAACATAATATGCGGTGTTGAAAAGTTTTATAAGGATCTGACAATCCGGTGGCGCCATTAATCTTGTGAATGGTGGTGTTCATCGGCCGGTCAATGGACGTGCCAGCTCTTGCAGCCTCCAACTCATTATATTGTTGAGCTGCCCACTGTGCTGCTTCAAGCTCCAGTGCTTGTCTAGCCCTGTTGTTCTGTAGGATGTGCTACCTTGAACTAGTGAACTTAATGTGTCACTTATCGAGGTGTAAGTTGTACATGCAGTATAATTTTCCATCCAGCTCAAAGATGCAGGGCTACTTCACCTCCCAAGACTTCACAAATTTCCTTTTTGTTTTTCATTCAGGTTCATCTGGTTCTTCTCAGTTGAATCAGTTTGTATTGTTTGTGATGTTGACGGGTTAGTCGAACTTTTCACCTCACAATCAAACAACTTAAATTGCTTCACCATTGTCTCTAAAACAGATGCTTGTGCACACGCAAGTAAACGCACCAACACACCCGCAGCATTGTCTGGTTCAGACAGTTCCGACTATAACAGCAATATTAAAATATCACTTATGCAACAAATATTAAAAATGTATTTATTTTGGGGTGCATGTTTTGCTGTTTGCTGTCCCTATTTTGTATGTTAAAAAGTGGATGCCACTGATGGCAATCAAAGGTCAAGAATTGGCTGTTACTATCAAGTCCTGGTAAAGAAAAACATTTGCTCTCCTCTGCTTCTCCTTTACTCTTTACTTGCTGAAGTGCCCTTGAACAAGGAACTTAAATTGCTCCACTGGAACTGCTTTCTTGGCAAGTATACAAAGACCCTGATATAAGTTATCACACATCATAGCAGTGACTCAGCAAGGAACCTGGAGCAACCCATTGTTTAAAGTAATCATGCAGGTATCAGAGTTCATGTGTGGATTCTACTTCCTACAGATGCTTTATCTGAAATCATCCCACGGTGTGCAATGGGAATGACATCAGGGGATTGTGGTGGCCGGGTCAAATTGGTTGTCATATCCCACAACTGTATTTTGATGTTATCTTTCATACTGTAGACTGGTGATTATTTCTTAAGGTCTGAGCCACCTAACATCTGTCATGCTCATCTCCCACATAGAGAGCATTTTGATGCAAGGTGTTTTGAGTCCTGGTTCAGTTTACTGCACAGATCTGAGACTATCTTTGAAAAAGGCCTTGAACCTGGCACCTGTGATTATGCTTTTGTCTCTTAGATAAGGCCCAGTCAGTCTTCTAACACAGTTAGAAGAAATGCTGTCTCACTAGGGCAGAATTATTTGAGAAAAATATCAAATTGCAATGTTGTCATTGCGATTTTACTTGTGGTTATTTTCAATAAATTAAACTACAGGACTGTATTTGTGGTCTACATTGTATTAAACAATATACAATTGTACCAAGCATTAAGTGTTAGCTGACTCAACTAATGTTAGCTTCACAGGACTTACAGGAAAGACTACTTCACAGTCGTAAAATCTTAGAGGACCAGTGTCAGAAGTTCTACAGTGATACATGTAAGCTTAAAACAATGATATGAATTATTTACAAGTTGAACAGAAGATTATGACAACTCTATATGTCAGCTGTCAGTCATTTAGACTTAACAACTACTGGCTACCTGCTAGCTACCTGCCTGAAATTGACGTGAGGGGATCACTAGATTGTTCTTATTTTCTCAAACATAAAAATTATACAAAGTTGAATACATCTTTGGTCGAGTGTAAATAGTACAGGCGCTGACACACGGATACAGCTTGTTAACACACTGTTAACATTGTTAATTATTTAAGTTAATAAATTGTAACTTTTGGGTTTTGAAAATTCTTTCAAATTAACCATTCAGGCCTCCTCAAAACCAAAAACTAATTCTTCATCGCTCTTGCTGCAAAATCAAACACTTCAGCTCTCCATACCTGCACAGCCATTCTGTCATCCACATGAGTTTCTCACTTCACTTTCTCTCCACAAATTATGACTGCAGCAAGATTTCGCTACTGGCCTGGCTCCATGCTTGTTTTGAGTTTGTCACCACACATTGAAAAGAATGCACATGTTTGCAACATTTGAAATGGTCCAATTTCCCAAATCCTATTTACAAATCCGAATGAATCTTGTAATCTGTCATTTCCTGTCCTTATCTCACGGCTAGGTGGGAGCTTCTCTTGGAACGTAAGACAAGGTTTCATGAGAGAAATCTGGAGCTGACGGCCTGTAAAAATGAGATATGTTCAGATTTTTTAAATCCTGCAGTCTGATCCCAGCTTAAGAAGCAACTCCTCATCCTGCTCTGCTCCAAGATGTCTTCATGCAGTACAGTGGTCTATTTTTATAACCGCCCAGTTTTTCCTGGACTGTGCTGTCACACAAAGGCGTAATGTTTTTGTGAGTTTCTTGTAGGCTGCACAGATGATACTCATCTATTTTATATGTGACCAGAAGTAGGGGACATGGTGAGTATGTTATTACCTAAGATGACGTTTCTACCTTCAGTGATGACATTGATACCTACAGTGACGACATTTCTATCTGCAGTGATAATGTTTGTACCCACAGCGATAACTACTTTACCAATGGAGAAGATGTTCACAGCCATGATGGCATTTATACATTACGTTCCTTTGGCATTGAAGATTTTTGATGATATGATGAACAGTGATGGAAACACATTTACTAAGTGAAACAAACTATAAGTTGAATTTTGGTGTGGCTTTCTGTGGCTGAGATCTGGGCTGGTATGTATAAAATCTCAAAGAAATAGTCTTAATAATGGTCCTAAACCTTGGCTTATGTGTCAAAAAATTCCTGGTAAAAATACGCTAAAAGTAACTAAGTATGACTCTTAAGTGCTGACTGTACAGTGTTGTAAATATAGACCATAATCAAAATGTCCATATTCAAGCACTGAATCAGCCAATAGCACGTTACAAGGGGTGATGTGTCAGGGCCACATCACATCAATCAGAGCTTCATGCACACCTTGTCATGATTAAGACTACCCATCATTCATTGTATCCAATGTTTGCATGCTTCAATATATTAAAACATGCAAGAGCTTATAGAAGATATTTAACAGTATTGTTGACAAAATCAATATATGTTGTTTGGGATATCATTCATAAAAATCTTTAATGAGTCAGAGGAGGATAGGGTGTGCCAGTAGAAAAAAAGGATATAGTAATAATTATAATAATATTATATTATTATTATAATAATTTTAAGTGCTACTCATCTGTGGAGGTCCCAAAAATATTTTACTGTATGTGAACTAAATACATATTTATTTGGTTTTGGTTTTCCACAAAATAGAACTCAGCACCGACCCAAAACAAAAACTACTAACTACTAAAACTAAAAATAGGCAAGTTTATATGTTAAGAATTTCTGTTTCTGATTGTTTTTCTGGTTCTGTTTTTTTATATTCATCGTCTTTCAAATTCAGCAGAATTCTTGAGTCTCACACCTAAACTGTATGTGGTTAATGTGAAACATTTTGATCGTATTCATTCTGAATCCATCATGTCATTAACTGTTTCACGTTGTATAAGAGTATGTGTATTAGGACAGACCTTGTATCTTTTATCCACCTATGGTTTCATCATACATTTAAAAAATATATAAAGTCTGTAGCTGCTGCTTCTGCTGGTCACTGACTTTAGAGACCTCTGGAGCTCTCATATATGATTTTGGTGAGACCAAGTATTAACTTTTAGGAATGTTTATGCACAGCACTTATTCTTAAAGGATAGGTTCACAATTTTTCAAGTCTGTCCTAAAACAGTCAGGTGCCCAAACAAACACTGACGTGTTTTTCCTGTTGTAATCATTCCTCTTGTTCATACTTGCCATTAAGAGATCCTTTCATAATGAACTTTCAATTTAAGTGATGAGACACAAAGAGGAAATTTATAATAATAAGACTAAATGTGGCAGCAATCAACTTTATTTGTCTGACTCAGACAGCTGAGCTTAAATTCATTTTTGCTCAAAATGAGGACTGTGGATTTTGGCCCCCATCACTTACATTTAAAGCGCATTTGAAGGGGATCTTTTAACAGCCACTATGAACAGGAGGAATGATTACAGTGAGCAAAACCTGTTTGTCTTTATATGGACACCTGACTATTAGTTCAAGACTTGAAAAATTGTGACTCTATCCTTTAAGAACAAGAACAAAAGTACATCATTCCTAGAATTTTGATGGACTTAAGACAAAAATTTTACTCTGAGTGGCTTTTTATATACCAGCCATGATCACCACTGAAGGTGACCTACATGGTCGAATTTCCTTAAGGTGTAAATGAGGTGGACACTGAAGCTACATTTGTTCTTTATGACTAACCTTTATACTGTGCACTAAGCTGAATTCTTGGACAAATGCAGCCAACTAAGGGTTAAAAGTAAAATACAGCACAATCCAATTCTGAGTGTATAATCAACCACTAATAATAAACCGCACATCGCCTTTAATAAAACAGACCATCCATAAACTAGAAGCAGCCTCGAGGAGAGAAGGAGAGAAAACAAAAAAACTTAAAATCAATTTCTGTTGCTGAACATAGAACAGCCAGTGTAACAATTACCAGTGTAATGTTCCCGGGATACTCCACTTCAACAACAATAGTAAACAGTGACAATGATTCAACTTGTAATTCACTTAGTGTGCCTAATGAAATGCTACATATTGTTTGTACCCATGTAAGACAAAGGGAAAAAATAAACGTCCCCTTTGGCTCTTGCTTCTTTACCTACACTAAGCTTCTCTGTTATATTTTATGTGAATATAATGAGTCCACAGAATGCAACTGGGTGGATATCTTATTTTAGTGCTTTGATTCTTGCACTCCATGTGATTGGTTGCTTTAAATATGGGCAACAAACAGGAATAATTTAAGGTTTTCGAATGCTTATTGTAATCAGCTTTGGCTTAAGACTGTCAGATAAAGGTCTGTAATGGAAATAGAAAATGGTAATGAAAAACCATGAAATTGCTGCATGCTTTGGTATTTATTTTAATTGGTATGGGATCATTATTTATATATATATAGGTGTATATTTATTTATGTATAATTACATGCAGATGAGTTGGTAGTTTGGATGCTATCTTCACTGTGTATCTGTAATTCTCATTTATTCTAGGAACAGGTGCCACTACTCTCTCCTACAGCCTGAGAAAGATATCTGTAGCTGTGCGTATAAGTGTGTGAGTGTGTAGGTTAGGGGCCATGTGTGTGTGTGCCGTGAAGTGTATTTGCCTCCTGTCTTTTTCCAGGGATTTCTTTTTTTAATTTTTTTTTTTTATACAATGAAGCCCTTCCCTTCCTGTCATCACCAGTAAAAAGATACTTTAATAGTTGTCACTATTGCTAGAAATACAAATCGATTTTGGGTTGAAAGCTAATAGCCGCACGCTGAGCACTGAATGAACCTGACCAACTTCTGACCTTGAAAAAAACATATATCACAATGTGTCCTACTCCTTTCAAATGCAGCCACACCAGGTCTATTCATCTACCTCTGTTAATTAAAATTCATAAGAACAGACGTGCCACCAAGGTCGAGAAGAAATGTTTGCAAATGTGAATGGTAAGTGAACAGCCTCCCCCACAGACTCCACACATCGCTCCGTTTGCGGCACGTTTCCCAGCTCCCCCTAGCCCGCCATCAGGATGTTTAGAGGACAGAGACCGCACCTTCCCCGGCTCACTTGTCTGTCACATCGTACGCTCAGGTGTGTGTCGCTTACAGTATGTGACGCCCTGAGGGTCCCTGTGCTACCATGCGCTAAATCAAACCTCTCCTCCCATTCCTCTGCACGCTGAGAGGGGCCCTCCTTCCGGGCGCCTCCCACCCTCAGCGCAAACACTGCCTGTGAGCGCTGGCCGGGGGAGCTTTCGAAACCACCGCTCCCCAAAGCCCAGTGCAATTGCCCTGTTATTGTCCACTCATCCACTGCTCAGAGGGTGGAGGATGGTGGGGGGGTTGAAAGAGCTGTGAACACTCTACATCCAAGATATTGTGATTTGACAGAGCTTCATATTAAATGATGCTTTCAGCCTGGTGGATAGAGAGAGAGAGGTGGTAACAGAGAACTGTCTTCACTTTGTTATCGCTTTTAAATTAAAAACATTATGCTTGTCAAGGAAAATTTGGGAGACTGAAGAAGCTGCAGAATGATATTCATTTGGTTATGTATTTCAAAAGGTTTTTAAAGAAATCTCCTGTTGACTTTCATACTTCTGTTTGCTCTTCAGTGACTCTGGACAGATTGGCCCTTTTTTTTAAAAAAACATGAAAAACATCCTGCAGGAATCTAATGTTGGAGCAACCTAAAAAAATCAATTTGAATTTTGAATGTTTCCTTAAGGTCTTTTATAGAATGAAGGCCTTTCTGGTGGTAACGGTTAATGTTTTATTTGCAGCTCAAGAAGAAGTTCTTTGTGGACCTAATTTAAAGTGTTTTTTGTTATTTAAAAAATAGACAATCCTGATGAAAATTCATACAGTGCACATTACATGCTGCTTTCAGCCAAGATATTCTGCAAATAATGCCTTTAACTGCTACAAATGTCATCATCAAAAATACAAATTTCTTTCTTCATACATCCAAAAACCATTAATCCAGACAGAAGAACCATAGAATCTAACATTACAGTTTATGAGTTAAGAAAATTGGTTTTTATTTTAGTGTTTCAATAACATTTTGAGGTTTGTCAGATGACTTGAATTGAATAAAACATCCAAAACTGAAATGAATATTATATTTAATCTGTTTTGGTCTGGGCCAGTATTTATCAATCTGCTAAAAGTGACATGTTGTACTTACATGAGGTATTAAAGTAATAATCCTTTACTTTTACTAGACTTACAGACATCTCTTTGGTTGGTTAAGAGTAGATCTTGATGTCTGTGGTACAGAAAAAGAGGTGAGCATGAATGTTTTGAGATGTGTTTTGGAGTGATTGTACTAAATATCATTGAATTATGTATGTTAGCCAAAGCAAAACAATTCAGAATAGGGTAGTTTTAGCCTATTGTTTGTGTGTGATATGAATATTTGAAAGGATATTACACCGCTTTTCCTTTCTTTTTTGCATTTATCAGGCAGCAAACAACAAAAATGAAGCTGGCACTGATATTGTTTGAAATCACTTTCTGTACATCTTCATTGTTTGCACTCGTCTAAGTGATGCTACGTTCTCCTTATTAGAATTATCTGATATAACAGCAGCACCATATTTGTCCTGACTCAATTTGGTTTTCTTTTTGTTATTATCTCAGCCATTATTTCATCCATATTTACAGAGTGTAAATGTATGAGATTATTTTTCATCCTTCATTTTAATTGCTACAGGAGATTTCATGCAAATAAAATTAATTGTTTACAAGTTAAAATTATATGTTTTTGTTGCAGAATGAACAATGGGGTGGGTTTAAGGTGAATCTCTCATTAGCTATTCCTGCTCTTACTATACATGTGGTTAATGGTGTGATCACTAGAGAGCTGCTCTTGCAACTACACTTAACTCTAAGTAGGAGTAAGTTTGGAATATAATATAAAAATATATAAAATGAAAATATAAGAAACGCTATAATGTTAATATTTAAGTGCAAAAAATGGGAAGAAAAAGTAAAGTAAAATAATTTAAAGTAATTTTTTGCAGTGTTTTTAGTGATGTCCAAGACTTGTTTCATTACTCATGTGCCCTGGCTGTGTTCAATGACAATAAAATTGAATTGAATTGAATTTATAACACTGAAATAATTTCTTGAGTATAGGTTTCTCCTTGTTGATCACTGATGGAAGACTGGACATAGACTAAATGCTTTCCTTTTGGTTAACTTTTGGTTGGTTGAAAGCTTTGGAACGTGATGTAGAGCCAGAAGGTGTCAGGTAGAGAAAATATGAATGGCCCTCTCATATCAGGAACTGTGCTTCAGGACTAAAGCCAGGATATCTACGCTCACAGCCTTTTGACCAGGACCTCATTAATCACACTCTTGCACATGACATAGAGTAATTACCCTCTGAGAAAGACACATACTGATACACACACACACACACAGTATATAACACACTTTTGCACACGGTATGTGAAAGTATGCATAAATAGGCAGAACAAACGACATGAATTGCATTTACATGAACATATTTTTAACAGGTGTACTTTGCTTTGCAGCCTGAGAACACCTGAGCTGCACCGCTGAGTATTCACACACATAACCGCACACACACAGAGTGAGTTTCAAGGGTAGATCCTGCCACACATACTGTAGAGGGGTGTGTTTTTTCGAGGTGTTGGGCAGGTCATGGATCCCTCCTGCCCGGGGAGGGAGTCAGTCTGTCTAGGCATGATGAAATCCTCCACCTGTCCTCATTCATCAAGCCCACTACACATATTAATTATCACAAACCTTCAGACTTACAGCAGAGGACACACACACACACACACACACATACACACACACACACACACATACACACACACACATACACATACACAGAGCCAACTCCCTCCCTCAGCCTCCCCCAGCAGACACCACTCCCTCAGACCTATACTTAAGTTAAATTTCAACTGTGGTGACCTGATACTGATGCTGGTTGTAAGTGCCCGTGGCACTACAAGTCAGCAGAGTATTTTCAGAGGACACCTAGATGTCAGTTATTGCTAGCAGGGGGTCCCAACCCAAACTTGACAGAGGGGGTGCAGTCATATCGATCACACTAGGGTGCAAAAGATTTCCTGGGTTGCATTTTTGTGTTTTGTCCATTTGGGTTTCATTCACCAATTACAAGAAAACCAGACCAGCTCAATAGCTTCTTTGTTGGGAAAATGGCCCTTTTCACAGCAGCAACTTTCCCAGGGACCTATTTGGGGTTACAAGTCTATAACTTGAATACACACAATAGGCAAACACTCATTGTTACTTGGGGCGGAAAAGGAACTGCAACTAACAATTTCTTCGCTATTGATCAATCTGTCGCTTATTTTTCTGATTAATCACTTCATCCTTTAGTCTACAAGACTGAAATATGGCCATCATGATTTCCCTGAGAACAAGATGATGCCTTTAAATTGTCTAACCAACCAAAGATATTTGATTCATTATATAATTAATATCATATATAACAGAGAAAAGAACACATTGCATTTTGCTTAATGGTTTAACATTTAATAAAATCAAATCAAAATTGTTTCTTAGTTAATTCATTAATTAATTAAGTTTCTGTCCGTTGACAAACTTAATCAACTAATAATTTCAGGACTAGGTGGAAATTTCAGATGCAGAAATGAACAATCATGAAACGCTCTTGATTGTTGCTATTTTAGAGACCAGTTGTTCTGGTGTTTCCAGTCTCTCTGCATGTCACAAGTGAGTAACAGTAAAGCAAAAAGAACAACATAACAACTCTGTTTGTTGTCACTGTGTGCGAAAATTGCATCTCAAACAATTTGCCTGATCTTACCAGTTCTTCAGATATTGCAAAAAAGCAAAATGGACTTCCTGCTCCTGATTTAGTTTAATCTCCTAGGACTATCTGGTAAAACAAACAAACAAACAAAAAAAAACAGCAGCAAAGGTTATGGTAAACTGTCACACTACCATGTTATAGGGTTTGGTAACAGGAGGATTTGCAGGGAAGTGGTGAGGGCGAAACAAATGTAGAATTTAGTTTAGCATCTCATGGCTGTGTTTTCTCTCAAGGGGTAGGAAATGGTGCTCGACAGCATCATATCTGTCCTTATCACGGGTCATAGTCAGTTCATTTTGTTATACGAGGCTTTATGAGCATGAGGAACTCCAGCTGTCAACATCCATCTCCTGATACACATAAAGCCTGGTGTTGTGGGGTCGTTTGATGTAATTGGTTTGGATTATAGAACCTGAACCTGCACTTTCAGCCATTTCACTGCCGTTTTTCTGTTGCCACTAGTGTTCAGATGACACAATTTTCACCTGTGCAGGCAAACTGGATCACAGTGAATGCATCAAATTGGAAACGTGATTGGTGTGCATGAACTGTAAGTCATTGTGTCTGTATGTGACAGTTGTCAAGCCTCCTCCCACACTGACTCAAGGATTCCCCCTGAGCCTGTCCTTAATTGAGAGGAGATCATTAGCTTGAGTATAGCCTTCTAATCTTTTTTTAAGCATTTTATAATAAGACGGAGACCAGCTTGTATCCGCTGAGAGCCTCTCTGAAGCCCACAAGATTAAAGTCCTCTAAATGACCGTCTTTGGTCCTCAGTTGAGATGTCTCCCCTTTAATCAGACATCAGTCCTCAGTGCTCCCCTTTTCCCTGACACCAGTCACACGAGCAGG
The DNA here is from genome assembly GCF_914725855.1 of Thunnus albacares. Taxonomy (NCBI): domain Eukaryota; kingdom Metazoa; phylum Chordata; class Actinopteri; order Scombriformes; family Scombridae; genus Thunnus; species Thunnus albacares. The sequence goes on from NC_058119.1 coordinate 6,789,742, forward strand.
GCTGAATGGCTCCAAAACCACTGGCCAATTAGAGGGGACACGGAAAAGATGAAAGCGCCATTATTGCACTGTCCTCAGCCATACGTCGAACCAATTAAGAACGGGGGCCTGGCGGTGAGTGCGGACAAAAAGGGGGGACACTGCTCCTCCTCCTCTTCTGCCCAGGGCGAAGCGAGAGTGAACAGAGGGAACAGTCAGCGTTGTGTGAAGGCGGTGACAGGACAGACACCGGGACAGTTAATTGATCTTCATTACGTTAATTATGGCTGTGATGTAGAGCGCAGAATGAAAAACGGGTCACACTGCCGTGCGATTCTCTCTCAATGTACCCTGTTAAGCTTTCTGCTGACCTTGAAACTAGCCGGGGAAGTAATGATGCCGCTTAAGCAAGCGTGTGTGTGTGTGTGCATAAATAGTTTGGCCTGTTTCACTACTTTTAAATCTCCAAAAAGCTGATGGTTATGTGCTGTAAATCTCCTGTAGTAGTCACATTTCCTCACCCTTCTCTTTTTATAGATTCTACTTTTCCTCATCGTGTTTGATGTAGGCTACCTTCTTACCTCTTCAGACTCTAGTGAACCAGCCTGGTTACCCTATCCACGTGGTTTTTGTGCCTAAACCTAACCAACGGCGTTAAATGACACACGCAAAGTTTAAAATGTCCTAAAAGTGGTGTGCTATTAATATGACACCCCATGAGATCACGTCGGAACATATGCAAGGTCTGAATGTGAGTTTGTTTGTTTGTGAGTTTGTGTGACTTCCCCTTGTCCATTCCAGTGCACGGATGGCTGCACTGTCAGCAAGCCTGGCTTTGCCCTTGCATTTGAATAAACACCATCTGAGTTGGCTGGTTGTGTATAAAATCTGTCAGGAAGCTGCCACCCAGTGATCCCGGGACTCTGACCTCCGTCCCCAGGGAGCGGCTGACGGGACGTTGCAGTGACAGGGTGTCTCCTCTGTCGATCCGCACACTGATACGCCTTACATCCTTGTCCCTCTCCGCTCGCAACTCAAACGGCTTGCCGCTCTGCCCTATGCATTGGAAATGAGATGGGGTGCCTTAGGATGCAACGAATAGTCACAGGGACAGGATAAACACAAGCTTTGGAGGTGCCTGTCGCAAAGATTGATGGTTCCCTGGAATTTTTGTTGTCGTCTTGTCAGTACTATAAACTTTTCCCTGCTGAATAATTGAGTCCTTCAGCTGAGGAGTCATGTCAGTACTCTTTCAAAGTTTACACTGAGGCTCATGTACTTTCAGGGGTGTATCTCACTTTCTGAAAGCTGTAAATCAGAGAGTCGCGTAGATAAAAAGGAAGCTGAGGTTGTGAAATTCCACAACATAAAAATAAATTGGATTGACTACAAAGACTGCAAGTGGCTTCACTGATCAACATATTTCAAACAAACTTGCATTTGTTTGCCCTTCATGTAGCTATATCCTAATTATACTACATGATATTCAAACTCCCTTACTTGTTGCTCTCTGCATGAAGTCGCTGCCATCTGTCACCCCTGCCTCCGAGCTCATCACACCTGTTTTCAGTGCAGATTTTCACATGTGGAAAATGACTTCTCTGCATGGCTAAAAATATCAATTACTTGTTTACTGGAGTCTATAAAATGTCAGAAAACTGCAAACAACGGCACGATTTCCCAGAGCACAAGGTGACATCTTCAAAGGACTCATTTTGTCTGACCAGCAGTTCAAGATATAAAACACAGAAAAGCAGCTAAGCTTCATGTTTGAGAAGCAAGAAAGTAGATTTTTGCTTAATAAATTATTTAAGTGATTAACTGATCATCAAAATTGTTGGCAATTAATTTTCTGTCAACAGACTAATTGGCTAATTGGCTCAGCAATGGATAGAAATTTTGTGTAATAGTCACTGACATACTAAAGCTGAAATAAAAAAACATAACACCCAGCAGCAGCTGCATCATTTCTTTGGAAATGAGTGCCCTGTTGTTTTTGGTCTCTCTTCATCTCTGTAGGTCAAAACTGAGCAACTGTAAACTATAAAATGGAAGAAGATAACTGTGTAAAACAGCTGTCATTTTTTAATACTTTGCCTTCAGATCTTCAGATGTGGTAGAAATGCAGTTTTAGGTTTGTGTAGTGGAAAAGGTTTGGTAAGGAGAGTTTCTCTCTGTCTGATAGCTGTAAATCAGAGTCTCGTGTGGATTAAAAAAAATGCTGAGGTTGTGCAATTCCAGCTGATGTACAACATACAAATGGCTTGAATTAACTACAAAGCCTGCAAGTGGACCCATTGATCAACACATTTCAAACAAATTCTTGTCCTTTCTTGGTCTCCTAATTATATTACATGGTATTCAAACCCTTACTTGTTACTCTCTGCATGGAAAATACACAAATCAGTGTCATCTGTCACCCCTGTCTCAGAGCTCGTCACACCCGTTGTCAAAACTGATTTTCACATGTGGAGCATGACTTCTCTGCATGGTTAAAAATATCTCATGTGCCACGACTGAAGGTCTGATTTTTTTATAGGTTACCAATTATGACAGCCCACCTTCACATATAGTATCACCACCACTGCTTGAGACTTTCCACTATTGGAAGAAAACACACGGCACACACACACACACACACACACACACACACTACTGACAGTTTTATCCCTGTTAAAGCCAAGGAAGGACATGATTCGCACAAAAGGCAAGTTGTTCCTAAAGAAAACCTAATTAGCTCTAGCATTGTAGGCAAGTTTGCTGGTTATTAAATTGCATGAGTTATGGTGTAAATAGATTTTTCCTCCAGTGCTGTGTGTAAGGTAAGATGTGGTTTATTTAATTTTGAAACGTGTGAATGAACCATGAACTCCCCGATGCAATCACCTTTATGGTAACAAGCTTGCACTTTCATATATTGAAACATTAAGATGTATTTTCTTCACTCAACTTGCTCTGATGTACTCATGTAAACTTCACATTCATTTGTGTGTGTGTGTGTGAGAGATGGAGAACTGCACTGCATCATGCCCGCCAAACCCTGTCCACTTCCCACCAAGCACTGTACTATAATTGATTGAAAAATGTACTGGATAAATGTGCTGGTATTTATATGTTGATGTGTGCTGATAGATTTGTCTGTACAATTGTTAGAATGATACAGACTATGTAATGGTGTTGCATGTAAATGAATGTTTTTAGTGTCTGGTGATTGTTCTGTGTACCTGCCCTGGGAGAACTGAAGATGGAAATTAGCTAATAGCTACATCTGGCATAAATCATCTCTTCTCATTTTGAGATGAATGTTTTTGTGCATGATCCTTGTTCAATAAACACTAATAATAATTATAATAATTTAAAAAGTTGCTCTCGCTCCAGTATCAACTTTCTGCTCACTCAGAGAGAAAACACATATTGCTCTGAATAATTTGAGATAATTGGTCTAACTTTTCTCATGCAGCCGCAGTCCAACACATTGGTCTAATCCTTCCCATAACCTTTGAAGACCAGAGCCTTGGCAGTAATTTAGTATTCAGATTTATACACAAGCACACACACAGAGGCCTAGATGTTGCAGCAAATCCCCCCCTCGTAGTATAGTCTATGGAAAACACCCATCAGATGGCCTTTTCTCTCACTCTTGATGGATTTAGTCTCACATGCTTTCTCTATGACTCTACAGTATGTTTGTATCTGACTCTGTCTCTCTGCCTCCTGGGAAATGGTGTTCACCCTCAAATTCTGCTAGAATCCTCCTTCCAGTGACTTTGTAAAAATGTAACAGAGGAGCAGGGTCAGTGCTAAGTCAGAACTAACCAGCCATGAGCAGCTAGTGTCCTGCTTCCTGTTTCTCCACTGGAATGACAGGGAGTCTGGCAGAGTTTTGACAGTCACTAGAAACACATTTATATGCCCCTTTGAGAGAGTGACTGTGTGGGTATCTATGTTGTAGCTGAGCTATCATCTCTCCCACAAGAGGTTGTCCCACTGTGTGTCATGGGGGTGTCAGTACATAGTCATAGCCCTGCTGTTATGGTGCTGTTATAATCGCTAACATTACTGTTTGTCAGGTCTGAATATCGAATGAAACTGAATATAGACAGTTATCCACAAACCTATGTATTGTTTTCACTGCCACAAAGGAGAAATTAATCTCTTGTTCATGTCAAACACCGTCTCTCCCTGGTGTCCGTAAAAATTACATTACCTATTAATTAAATTAACTAAATGCTGCTTCTCCATGTTTAGTTTTGACTCGGGAAACAGAAAGCAGACCTGTCCCAGACGACCTGAGAGGTCTGGATGGTTCATAACATAGCAGCAGATCAGAAATGTATTTTGGCCATAAACCATTCAGTGCTTTATAAATCAACAGCAGTATTTTAAAATCAATTCTTTGACAGACAGGAAGCCAGTGTAAAGATCTGAGAACTGCAGTTATATGATCCACTTTCATGGTCTTAGAGAGGATTCAAACAGCAGTGTTCTGAATCAGCTGCAGCTGTCTGATCGATTTTTTAGTGAGACCTGTAAAGACACCGCTACAGTAGTCAAGTCTACTGAAGATAAACGCATGGAAAGGTTTTTCCAAATCCTGCTGAGACGTAAGTCCTTTAATTCTTGATATATTCTTCAGGTAATAATAGGCTGACTTTGTAATTGTCTTAATGTGGCTGTTGAAATTCAGGTCTGAGTCCATGACTACACCAAGATTGCTGGCTTGGTTTGTGGTTTTTAACATTATAAATTGAAGCTGGGCGCTGACTTTTAATCATTCTTCCTCGGTTCCAAAAACGATTACTTCAGTTTTTTCTTTGTTTAATTGAAGAATTTCTGACATATCTAATTATTTATTTGTTCAATGCACTTATTCGGTGCTTGTATTGGACAATAGTCCCCTGATGATAGGGTCATCATGGTAATCATGGTAACATATTTTGTTGTTTTCCATAATCTGAGCCAGTGGGAACATATAGATGAACAGAGAAGGACCTTGAATGGAGCCTTGGGCAACTCCTCAGGTCATATTTATCCATTCAGATGTGTAGTTACCTTTAGACACAAAGTAGTCCCTGCCCTCAAAGTAGGATTCAAACCAACAAATAATTAAAAGAATAAAGAAATACATTTAAAAATTTAAAAGTAATAATAAATAGTAAAAAAAAAATATTCTTCACTGATGACATGGTTTATTACAGTACAATAATTCCTGTGCTTCTACTCATTTCATTCTTTTCAGAGAAAAGAAGTAGCATATCCAGCCTTATTCTGGCATATTTTAATGAAAATATTAGTGATTGGAACATATTGAAGGAACATAATGAAAGGAAAAGATGGACAGCAGAGAAATGGATTATGCTTCAGTGGTTATAGAAGTTTCTATGGATGTTTTGATCATTTTTCTCCACTGTGAAAACTTAAAAGTTGAATTATGTTGTAACCAACCACCTTTCAAGCCAACAGAGGATTAGTGATCCTTCAATACTCGAGATATTTCACTCTGAACCAAATGCCAATGGCACGAACCAAAAAGACCATCCATTGAGCCACACCACTAAATCATATGGAATAAATCTTAATTGCCTTTTTGTATGTTATGAGACAACTGAGTGGGAAATCAGTTGCAGTTGTTGTGTGTAATGCTGCACTGAGTACCTTGGTTTTGTCGAACAGGGCGTGGTTGTCCAAAAGCATCCGCCTCTCAAATCGAGCGTACCTCCTCAGGTCTCTCTCAAACTGCTGTGGAAGAAAAGAATCAATAGTCTGAAACCAAATATCTGTTTTACTTGCCTGTTTTTATGGCATTGAAAGGAAATTGTGATGCCTGAAAGCAATTTATCTTCCGGAGGACTTTATTCCTATTTATGTCATGAGCAAGAAGATATCAGACATTTCTGGTATTTCTCCATATTACTGACTAAACTTTCAAAGTATATCTGAAGGTATATTAACTGTCTAAAAAGTTCCTCTTAGTAAAAAAAAACAACAAAGAACTCCACCTTGACCTTGATGTTCTTCTGCCCAAGCACTATTTTATGACAAGATGTCAGTATAAACAAGAAATGATTAATCCTGAAATACAGTAACTTCTCTGTTTTACTTTTTTCCTACTCATGGATTCCACCTGCAGCTTCTTTACTGTCAATCAATCTCTATAATCCTTCATACCCTGGAGCCGGTCCAGCCCAGGAGAGCAAAGGCATAACGATCCATCGGTGGCGACACTAAGTCCACGCGCACTGCCCTCCAGCCCCTGCTGTCCCCTTCAGCACAGTTGAGACCTCCGTCCACTTGGCTGCCTTCCAAACGCAGGATCAGGAAGCCCTTTGCAAATTGGTCCATGGCCTCAAACTTGTGGTTGGGAAGCTTCGACATATCAAAGGTGGAGGCCTGGTAGTCACAGTAGAGCAGGATACCCTGGTGAAAAGGAGGAGGAGAGAATCAGGTCACTAAGTCACACTGTCTGTGATGCTTTATACCCACAATCGAAAGTGAATGAAAAACTGATGGGCCTGGCTTTCATATTATCCATCTTTTTATCACTTTTTCACAGAGGCCTGAGTTGTGATTTAAGTTGTTTTCACAGTGAAGACCAAGCTAGTGCCTCTTTAAACTACAGCTTTCAGTGTATCAATTATGGGACAGATATAAGATAAAAGTTAAACTTTGTATAAATCATTCAACTAAAATTATTAAAAGGTTTTTTTGCAGGGGTTTTAGCAAGTGAATTTAAGGAGGACAGCCAGTCTGTCTTGCTCAAGTGAGCACCCTAGGGTCCTGACAGCAAAAACCCGGTCACCTTTCATCTTTAGCCCAGACTTCAGAGCAGCCAAAAAGAGCTCAATCTGAGGATCAGAGCTTGCACACTAGCTCATAGAAGGTTAAAAGTTATTAAATATAATATGGAAGCCTTAAAAGTGATCAATAAACTCTTTGATCAGTTAAACAGTTGACTCCAAAATAAGATGCCACATTTGGATTATTATGGTCCCTTAGTCGTGGTCAAAAGCATTGAGTATTTTTCCAGATCTGAGTCATGCCTTATTAGCATTGCAGCAATTAAGCTGAGAGGATGTAAAAGCCTGCATGTTCATCTCTGTGTCACTGACTGGCAATATTTTAAAATTTGTGTTTAAAAAGACTCGATTACTGGAATACTGCTCAAGGTCTAAACTTTGATCAAAAAGGACAGTTACATTAAAATGTTTGCATGGCTTGATTTATTCTTTATGAGATCATCAGCTCCACTTTCCTCCAGCCAATCAAAAAAACTGCTGTCACACATTGGCTGCGGAAAGTCTGAAGACATCCTGTGTTGTAAATCTACAAAATAAGTAATTTTCATTCACTCATTTAAGTAAATGGGGTTTTACTGGAAGATGCCACCCTCTTATTTGACAGATAAAATGAGAACAGTTCCTGAACAGGGGAACCAGCCCCTTGTTCGAAAACCTTGGGATCATTTGTGGCCAGATGCTGTACTTTAATGCAGCAGCCCAATCACAGAGCACCTCTCTGCTCCTCAATGAATCATAAGATCCTTTAAAATCTCAACGCAATTCATATAAAATGCTTTCCATGAGCACTATTATTTGCTTTAATGCACATTCTTCCTAATCTTGGAGATAAAAGGCAACTTAGATATAAACCAGGAGGTATTGAAAATGGTTGAATTAAGGTTTCTGTAAATGAAGATAGTGTAGGTATTTAAAATAGTCATTTGAGGAATGAGAGGAATTCTTTGAGTATAATGTAGAGTGCCCTGGCGGATGGTCTGATTTGTGGTATGTTTGTAAGAAAAAAAGTCTGCACCCTCTTGTTACTTAGGTGATATAGCTCTGGCCAAGAAATTAGTGCAACTGGCAACCTTGATTGTTGTTTGGCACATTTGTTCACTTTTTAGTGAAATGTCTTGACAACTATTGGGTGGATTACCATGAAATTTGATACAGACATTTATGTCCCCCTTTAGAATGAATTGGGAGGACTTTGGTGATCCCCTTTTCCTCTAGCGCCACCATCAGGTAAAAATTTTGGTTCATGAGCTAATACTACAATTAACTATTTTGTGTTGAGTGCTAATGTGTTAGCATGCTAGAACACAAAACTAAGATGGTTATACCATTATACCAGCTTAATATCTGCATGTTTTAGCATTGACATTGTGATCATTTTAGCATGCTGACATTGTTGACACCGCTGTGCCTATATTTAGAGCCTTACGGAACCACTTCCAGAACTGGCTGTCTTGTTTCCATGTTTGTTTGTATTTTGTCCAAATGTTTTTGGGAAAATCTCCTTACAGCAGTTTGAACACATAGTTTGTCTATTTTCATATTTTTTAAAAACTCATACTGTATGATCACAAAGTAATTGATGGAAAAATCAAGCCAGCTTTGAGATGTAGCAGAGACTCATGTTGAAATTTGTAAAATGAATACATCACAATAAGATGCTCAGTGATTAAATCAAGAGCAAAGTCATTTTGGTTGGTTAAATTAAGCTTGAAAAAATGTGGCAACTATTGTCATGACTGGAAGCAGAGGTAAAGGGCTTTGGACGGCAGAAAAAGGACATAGACCACTGTGTTAACATCTGGTCAGACTTGTCATCAGTCTAATTTGAGTGGTGAAAAAAGTGGATGGTTGAGTGTTAGATCCAATAGAGAGAAGCGCCTCCAGTCAGCCATAGTCGATGGCTGAAGCCCATTCCCTGGTAAATGGCTCCACTCCTCAGATAATGGAAATCTCTGCCAAGTAAGATGTCAGTGTGTTGAAGAGAAAGAAGGAGAGGGGACCACTGATGGGAAACAAAGCCATAAGTGTAGAAAGGAGTGAAATGGAGTGAGTGCAAGAGAGTTAGAGTACAGGGTTGAATCTGTAAAAGAAAGTAAGAAATAGGTATATGAGTAGATAGTGGGAAAGACAGAAAAAGAGGGAGAGTGCGTGTGAATTGATTTTCTCCACGCCTCGCCCTGGCTGATTATGCTTCTCCCTGTATGCGGGAGTGTTGAGGCGATTAAGATTACAAATTGTCAATTTAATTCCAGCACCCAGCGTAATTGTTGGGATACTACTCTCCTCTCAGTGGCCATAAATCTGCTGCACTCTCCTTAAAGAGCAATAATTGGGGAAGCAAGTGCAGCAAGTAGCCACTCTGCCTGTCCAACCGATGACTGAGGTTAATCACAAAACATTAAACACCCTGTCAGCATAGCCCCAATAGCCTCTACTTAACAGTCCTGCCCGACCATCGACCCGCACAACTTATCAGATGAGGACAGCGCTTTCCAGTGGGCACTGAGAAAGAAAGTACTGAGAAATCCAAGGTGGTGACGCTGAAAGACTTGAGTGACACGTGGGGAGCAGATCTAAAAGAAATCGCCAGCCTCCCTTCTCACTTTCACTCCTCTAATTGTCTTCTGGGTGGGACTCATTTGTGGCACAGTTGCAGGCGAAAATTCCCGATGTCACCCACTGCTGCACCCCTGGACCGCTCTCCCTCTGCAATTACAGATAACCATTCACCTTCCAATAATAGGCAGGGAGAGGGACTCTTAAAGTCCCCTTTACATTCAGTAATAGCTTAGCTAAAGGCAGTGACAGTTCCCACTTAGATAATGAGGCCAGAATGACGGCATAAAAGCACTTAAATACTGACTAATCTGAAATTAAAATTCCCCCAAGCCACACTTGAGACAAGTTGTGGGAGAAGGTCTGCAGCCCATCGCATACATAAGGCCGCAAATGTAGGTCACTTCTCATTCCGGCAGATATTTCAGTCCCTCCTGGCAGTACATTTCTTTCAGCCTTGAATCATATGGATGCCTTCAGAGAAAAGTATTAATGAGTTATGGTGACAGTTGCACAGACCATTAAGTACCTGAATACAGATGCCCTTCATTCAATGAGGTTTGCGGCCCTCCTGCCTACGCACCTACATTAACAGTCGCACTGCTTCCTCTCGGTCTCTCTCTCTTTCTTTCTGACACACATACACTCACAAATCCACCATAAAAACAGGATGTCATGAAGTTACCGTCTCAGCATCGCCGGGGGCTGTTTAGCCCAATAGCGCTCTGTAATCATCGCCTACGCAGCAGGTAATGTCAGCGAGCATCTGAGAGTAAGCTTATTCCACCAGAACTGTTTACAGAGGGAATTACAGAGGAGGACAGCGGGAAGATAATCTTTTCCCCAAAGCTTCTCCTCTGAGCGTGGAAAAAAAAAAAAAAGTCAAGTGAACATGACTTTTGAAATTGTGATCTGAAAGCTGTGTTTTTTTTTTTCTATTTGATTATTTACTCAGGGTCTTTTCTTAAGAGCGTGATGAGTGGTCGCAGCAGCCGTCGTGGCCACCTGCATCCAGAGGACAAGCGCAATGTTGTCATGGATTCGAGGCACTCTGATCTCATCTCGCAATTTCTCTGACTCACAGAGAGAGACTTCAAAACCTGCCTTCAAGTCGCAGATTAGCGTGTGTTGGCCGGGACCGTTTGAACTGCGTTTTGACTTTGATATGAAGTTTGAATGAAAGAGACTGATCACTGAAATTAAAGTGCAGAAGTCTGTGTGTTTGTGTCTGTCTGCATATGTGTGTGTGTGTGTATGGGTATCCTATGAAGTAGCCATTACTGCTCAGATTTTATTTAGATCTCAAAGTGACTAACTCCATGTGACTGCAAAATAACCTCAGCTGTATGGGCAACTCTGCCTGAAGCGTTTATTCAACCAAAGGGAAAACTCTCGGATCCCTAACCGCATTGACTCGGACCGAATGCGGAACAATAAAACCGAGCTGAATCGCATTATAATGGCGGCAATGCATACAGAGCTTCAGAAAGCAGCACTTATACAGTATTTAGAGACAGAGATGATAGATGGATGGTAGATGAAACATGGCCCTCTCCGTCTCTCCGTCTCTCTGTTGCTATTACCAGGGCCAAGCTGAATCTCATCTGTCTGCCACTGAAGCTGGTAGCTGACCTTGCCTCTGCCCCCAAGTTATGCTTTCAGAATATCAGCAGGAGGAGGGGGGGGAAAAATGATGAACCCATTTTTACAAGGACGTTTCTAGATAGATGTATTTTTAACTCCCTGCAGGCTGGAGAGGGGTGCGCTAAGGGGTGGGGAGGGGGGAAGGAGGGGGTTGCAGGAACTGCCCGTGATATTAGGCCTGAGTGAAGACACGTGGGCCCCTGGGGGTTCGATTGCAGATGACAAGGTTACACGACTTAGAGTCAACCTCTGCTACCTCCACTTAATCACTGTCTCTTGTGTCCTCGTCCCTGCAGACCGGTCCCTCTCCATCCCTGTTCCATCCAGCATGCTGAGAAGAAAGCTTCCGGCCGTATCATGCTGTCCCTTCTTAAGCTCCTAAAGCCTTTTTAACACCTGCCTTACCCACCTAATTCACATCCATCCTTACTCCTTATTCCCACGCATTCACACATGCTTTCGCACCTTCACCTCGCTCTCTCTACCTATAGTGAACAAAAATGGCTGCAAGTGGTGAAAGCTCCACGATAACATACAGTAAGTAGGAGGTAATTATTGTCAGGAAGGACCTCTGAAGGAGCGGAGGCATGTGGAGGTGTGGAAGGAAGAGAGACAGAGAATGGAGGGATTTATTTTTATACCCAGTGATGACAAAAAAAAAAAAAAAAGAAGCTAGCAGCCATAGAGCCATAGTAGGCAGCGCGGTCCTGCTCTTCATCAAACACTTGTCTTCTCTCATGACCCTCTCCAACTATGCATTTATCTGAGAGAGAAGACAGTGTTGACAAAGAAAAGGCCTTCCACATCCCCCTCCCTTGTTTTTTTTATAGAATGTCATTTTGTTCAAGTGATATTGTCCATTATGTATTTACATTGGCCTGAAAGATCCAGGTTCCCTTGTAACAAGTGTCATCATGGAAAAGTATCAACTGTCTGCATGACATAAAACAAAAACTCAAAACTCACATACCATATGGACATTAAAAAGGTAAGTGTAATTGTTCCTCCATGAAAATCCATAGTCCTCTTTTTGCATTCCAAATTTCCATCAAACTTAATTCAATTAGCAAAGAATGAACAAGAATGCAGAAATTATATTCGATAAAACCTTTGGCGTTGACCTCATCAATTAGATGGATTTATAGGGATGGAGGCCTATAAATAGCAGCCAATCGAAGATCCCTCTATGGACCAAAGACAGGTCCTTCACACTGGTGGCAATAGAGTGGTAGAGGAATGAAGCTGCAAAGCAGCACAGCCTGCAATGACTGCAATGACAGCAGAGAGACCAAACAGATAAGGTGGTTTAAATGTTTTCCAGCTAAGATGATCTTTGGATGATGGGAAAGCCTGCAAAAAAATCCCAATGAAAATATTGGATAATAATGATAATTGTCTTCCTGCTTGAACTAGAGCTGCTTTATTGTGAGGCTTTAGCAGTCTGACTTAGCCAAAGTGGCTAATTCCCTCTTTGTGTTTATATAGACAGTAATTTCTTGCTCAGCAGTGCCAAAGGGGATACTTCCTGGAAGTCATGGGTTTATTGCCAGAACAAAACACCAGCAAACAGCAGTTGATACAGTTAACTCTGATGAAGCCTCATATTACCTTCAGCTGAACTTTAGAATACATTTTTCCACAGATTGAGGACTGTGGATTTTACCACCAATCTTGTATAGTGTAGTCAGTCTACAGAGGTATCGCTTCATGGCCAGTATGGAGAGGAGAAACAATTACAAAGACCCACAACTCTTTCAACGTACGTGTCAGTGTATATATCTCCAAAATGATAATGCGTATTAAAGCTAATCCATTTGGCTTGTTAATGGATTGTTTTGCTTAGGAAACAGCAGAATGTCCTCATCTCATAAAGGAACATTTAGTCCATCAGCTGAAAAAATCAAAATTGTTTGGAGATAAATGGTTTTCACTGAGCTGCGACAATATGACATGTGAGTTTTATATTCAGATAAACTTTAAAAAAAAAAAAAAGCCAACCTATCCTTTAAAGCAGTGGTTCTCAAACTGGAGTGCAGAGGCCACTGAGTGCACACATATTGACACACACAATGCAAGTATTACTGATCCAGAGCCGACATCAGTTCAACTGACAGTTTGACAATGTCTGCTGTGAAAAAGGCTTATGAATTTAATTCATTTGGGAAGGATAAGGAAACAAGAGTGCTCTGATGCTTTGACAGGGGGGCCGTGTTATCTTCCAAAACAGGGGGCAGGAGAGAAAAAGTTTACTGCTGCTGCTACTACTACTGCCTTAAAACCTGTTGATCCTCAAAGCTCACAAATGGCATAGTCATTACTGATGAATAAAACATCCAATTCCATTTGTATCTTCATTAGAATGTTTACTCCTTTATTTCTGATCCGTGTTTGCCAATTAGCTAATCAATATTTGTTTAACTTGCAGACATTAAATTGACTTTGAAAGCCTTGGCAATATTTTCCTCCCAGGGACTGCGTCTGCACGTGTAAATAAAAGTATCACTAACTGAGATTTTTCATTTTGTTTGAATTTAAAAAGGTGCAGCACGGCTGAAATTTCCATTCAAATATGCTCTTGCTAAGATTGAGAGGTGGATGAGGTAAAAGCAGTGGTAAAAATGGAACTAATATGTAAGTAAATATGAACACGCTGGACTTTTGTCTGCACAATTGTGATTAAGACCTCAATTTAAGGTACAGTAATTAGATAAATGTGTTTACACGCTCTGAGTTTTAATTGGACATTTCTGCAGCGCGCTGATATTTGTCATATAACTGCGATATTAGCAGCAAATAATTTTCATCATTTGAGTGCAGCCAGCGATGAAACCATTATGTGTATGTAAACATAGCCCGCCATTAACATCGCCTGTGTGTTTTTATCTCCTGCCTACACATTTTCTCTCTATTCTCGCTTTCTCTCTGCTTTAATCAGCCTCTATCTGTCTGTTTCTCTCTCTCTGTCTCTCTTTCACATTTATCCTCTCTTCTCCCTTTTCCCTCCTCTCTCACACACACCTCTCTTTTTGTGCCCATTTTCCATTAAAGGATCCATTTTCCATTAAGGGGTCTCTACTGCTGCCCATGGTCCTTAAAAGCCTTGCTGAAAGTTCTCAAAGTAACCTGTTAAATTGTACCATTTCTCTTTTACCTGATTCACTCACCTTTTGCCAATTTCTTTCCATTAAAGGCGGCTGAATCGGAGCAACCTGATGGTCACCTTTTTCTCTAAATCTTTATAAAAAGCCTTCAGTAAGTTTTCAAGGACACATTTGTGAATGATGGAAAAGTGACCGACTCCATTTAATTCCTTATTAGCAAAACATACTGCATGTGCTGCGGTCAGAGATATGCCCTTAATGCAAGAATTCTTCATATTTTACTCAAGGAAAAACCTGATGAGAGCTTGCACTGCAGTGGATAGAATTGGATGTATTAGGTTTTTCTCATATATCCAGATAGTGCTATCAATTTTAAATCATATTATATACCCATATTCAAGGACATTATGACAAATCCGTTCACAATCGCTTCTTCCATCTTTAGTGATTCATTCACAGTATAAAATCATTTGACAGCATGGCATGCGTGCAAAAATGACTTTCCAGTTCAATTAAGTTGAGTTTGGTGTTTTCAGCAGTAACTTTGGGTAAGAACACATGCCAAGACACAAATCAAACTCTTGTGTCTTCACTTGTGTGTTGGTATGTTTCTGTGTGTGTTTGTTGCCGAGCTCTGTCACATGTCATATATCAGCTAACTAACATTGTTGTTTTTTCAGTTACTTCCGTTAGCTATACAACACCTGGAAGTAACTGGATGTAAATATTTATAATAACTCAGCTCTACATAAGAACAAATGTTTGTGGTGTAACTAGATTTAATTTAGTGGTGTATGAATGTCCACTTCATAAACTCTTCTGTTATAACAAGACCAAGTTTAGAACTTACACACAGCTGCTGTAGCCGGCTCCTGTACAATATAATGCAATCAATAACCACAGCCCTGTAACAGATACTACCTTGTGAGGTTTGAAATATTATATTTCTATCGAGACTCAAGAGCTGTTATTTTGACTTAACTGTAATTCAAGGCTGTAGTTTGTGGACATGTTGTACTGGACTACATTACTCTATGTTGTACTGATGGTCAGGGTATTCTGTCTGCTCAAAGTACATTATGTATCCATCTAAAAGAGGGTAGGACATAAGCTAGTTTTAATTAAAAAGTTGATTGATTATGCATGCAGGACATGGCACAGATGGAACATGAACTTATGATATGACCAAATCTCATATCCCGATATGGGTCATTTCATATCCCGATAACGATACCTATCCTATAGCACATTTTAATTTGATAAATAAATAGCTGCTCTGTGCAAAATTAAATGTTCAAACAGTGCTCTGATCTCCTACTTGCAGTATAAACATCCACAAGCAACACTTAAGCACTACAAAAGTACAGGAAAGTAGTCTGCACTGTTCTATTATGTTGTCCACAGAAATGTGCTGTTGTATTTAGCTTAATCTATAATAACCCATGAAACACTCAGTGGTTTTTCCAAAATGTATCTTAAATCCATTCATTTGGATTTAAACCGTTAGAGCCTACTAACAATATAAACTGAAGGTAGAACTCTGAACTTGATTCACACATCATGGCTCAGAACATCTTCATTACTGTCCTCCAGCCAGTAGTGACTGGAGGAGTTGCCAAAATGAAAATATGCCAAAATGCAGCTTTAAAGTTTAAATAAATTAATTGGCATTGCCCTTAAAGGGTGGCCAAGTGATGAGAGAAAATTTCCTGGAACTTGAAAGTGTGTTTTGCTTTACCAATAGTCCATCAACAGCTCAACTCCAGCTCGGCTCAGCTGTCTGCTTGACATTAACAACTTTATTTATTTATTTATTTTTTTCAAATAAACTGACTGACTGAAGAGACTTGTGGGGATACACGCGCCTTTCAGTGAGTTAGTGCATAAAAAGGAAGAAGCCACATACTTACTTGATCTTTCAGTCTATCGATAACGTTGAGAAGCAGACTCTCTTCCGTCCCCGTCTCAAGTGCGGTCACGATAAAGTCTACGTCATGGCCAAACTCCTTCCCCCTGGAGATAAAGACATAGCACTGGTAACCACTTACTGTGTCCAGGAGGTAATGAAAAGAATTATCTTTTAGTCACAGCCCTTAACTGATGAAGAGGGAAGGTGGCAAACTGTGCTGTTAAAAGCACAGGCCATACTAATAGCAATGACTTTTTTTCATTATTCAAACAAGTCATTTCTCCTAGGTTGCTAAGTGTAAAAGATCTTTTTTTTTGTTGCCTCAGCTGTCAGAGCTTTAATTTTATGAGAGTCATCATTTTCTACTTGGATCAGTGTCATAAAGCAGACCCATATGGAGCCCGGGCTTACACAATGCATTTTCTCTGTCAGCACAACTGCAGGCAGGGAGTGTTTATCAAGTGATTATCAAGCAGGAACACAGTGAAAAGCTCAGAAAACAACCTCTGCATGTGCATAAGATATGTACACAAAAGGCATATCAAAGCGTCTGTCTGGGATCAGCTGCATCATTTTTAAAATCGCTGCTGTTATTCAGGACACTTGTGTCTCCATTTCTGAGGATGCAGCTTGAGATTAATTAACATCAGACTATTTATTCCGTTGGTTCTTTCACATACACTGGATTAGAAAGCTGACTTGGTTAAAGCAGGTTTATGATTTCAGGGTTTAGATATGTCTTCTTACAATATGTAATATCTATGAACACTGAAAACTTATTTCTGTGAGGATAACACTGTCAGTAATGAGGCAGTGTAAAATGTAAATCCGTGCCATTTGGTTATCAAAATCTTATTTTGAATTTCAAATAAGCATGTTTATCCCTGTGTGAAGTTGCCACACCCAGCCAAATCAGGAGGCTGTGAGTGTATAAAAATATTTGTGTCGTCTCCCTCAGCGGCGTACATTTCTGAGCTGACATGTACTTATCTGTGTATGTGTTTCACTGTGCACTATTATTTAACCTATCTGCCGTCTGCTCCTCAAAAGAAACATGATTTGTAGACAGTAATGAGATAGGAGTTCATGTGCACATACACCTCTAGAATAAAATTTATAGACTAGTTATAGCGACTAGCTTGCTAACTGACAACAGCAGTTGGCAAGCCAGTTATCTAGCTATTGTGACTTACTAGCGCCGGTGTTGCCAGATCAACCAGGTCTATGGAAACAAGCCCAAAAGAATCAACTTGGCGCTAAACAGGCAACCACAATGTGTGAGAAAGAGGCCACTTGATCAATTTATTTAAAACAGTAGGACACATCCATGTGTATCAACACTGTAAACTGGTGTCTGTGTTTGAACTTACATCCAGATTCACAAATATATAGTAAAGCTTGTTGACGTCTGTATTTTATGTTTCCTATGAAAATCTCACTAATACCAATGATGGATGACACATGACATGAATAAAATAAGAAAATGGTGGCTTAAAAAATGGTGACAGACACATGTGACTGATTGGAAACAGTGTAATGATGAGTGAATTTGTGTGTGCCACCTGCCCAAGGTGTTTTCCTGTCTTGCATGCTCATACATGCTCTAAAATAACGAGGAGGACTCTCAGATGAAATGATGAAAAGAAACACTGAGTTCCTCATATGGCAGATTTTTCATCCGTCATGAAAGTGAGAACAATGCTGGCACAAACACACAGCAAACACAGTCCACGAGTGCTAAAGTTGCCCCTCAGATGACAGAACCTTCCCCCCTTCAGGCTGCGATACACTGAGGTTGGCCACCGCCTCAGCTCTCTACACCACTGCTAAAAGAAATTAAAAAAAAAAAAAGGCCAGGCACCATTTCAAACCGATCATTACCTAACACCCACTCACACACAAGCGCACTCACAAACCTTTGAGAAACAATAGGCGAAATCATACAGACATAAGCACAGCAAACACAAAGTGGAATGACAAGAAATGTTGAGGCTGATATGGCTCCAAAGAAGCCTCAGCTGCTGCGAGGCTCCGTGTCTGATCTCTCCTTGCCGCTTCTAACAAATGAGTGACGGCAGCGGGAGGGAGGAACATTAAAGGAATGGAGAGAGGCTGTGAATGGCTTGTGGGAAAGCTTCAAAAGGTCACCGTGGCTAATTCAGGGAGCAAGAACGTATTAAAAAAAACAGCCATTTGAGCTCCACAAGGTATGATAATGTTAATGGTTAGCGTTAGTGGCAGAGAGCACATACCCCTGTGGTATTGACGGAACGAGTGCCTGACTCACAGGTTCACTCAGCAGATGCCGTTTCAGTCACAGTCATTTAATTTGCATTCTGAATGTATATAATTTATTCTCGTCTAAAATAATAGATGTGAGAGTGTTCACTTTCACACTTGTGTTTATACTCAGTGGAATTTTTGTAGGTCTTTATGTGGAAAGTTGACACTTCTTTAATGAGTTGACTGGTAGGACACAGCTATTTGAGAATGCATCACAGATTTCCATTTGCTGAATGAGCAACTTTTCCTCCAAACCTCCCAACTCTGTTAATTGGCAACGCTGAGATTCCACAACACTTCCAGCTTGTACAGTGCCCTCAAGTTGTTAAGTGAATCTCACTGCTAGCCTTTGCTGTGCTGGCAAAACTCACTCGAGTGCACTGCATAAATGTGTGCCATGAATAGCAAAAAACCAAAGAGGGAGAGAGACAGAGAGATCGTCAGCATGAATTCCTTTTACCTCCAATCAGCGCTTAAAAACAGACGGATGCATGTGTGTGTGTGTGTGTGTGTGTGTGTGTGTGTGTGTGTGTGTGTGAGGGGCTAACATGGGAATTGGCAGTTATTTGAGGAGAAGACACCCTGGCATTACACTTTTCATCTTTTTCCTGATTGCAATGGAGCATTAGTACACGCCAGGTCTGTGCAGATAGCAGCTCTAATTCAACCCCAGTCAGCGGAAAAGTAGACAACAGCATGTCAGACACGCTCTCTCCAGCAAAGAGGGTGTTTTTCCTCCTCCTCTTCCCTGCCTCTGATGGTGCACCTTCACAACACTGTTTTTATTTGAGCATGTCCTCCCAAGACCCTATAGGTTGTAAATTCAGTCACCAAAAATAACCTATAGTTACGTTTGAGTGACAGACGCCATCTAGCAACTGTAATAATTATGTAATTATTACATTTTTTTAAAAACATAACACGGTGTTTACTGTTGCCATGACGATGAAGATTGTCTAATTTCAGGAAGTAGTAACCACATTTCAAGCGATCATTTTAACCCAAACCATGATCTTTCCCTAACCAAGTGTTTTTTGTGCCTAAACCCAACCAGACTTTAACCACAGCGTTGTCACACCATAAAACAATTATTTATTAACAGTGATTTCAGTTTTGGAAAGCAGCATCTTACACTCCAATGGGTTGTTCTGGAGTGCAGATACAAACGACCTATGTGGTCATTTAATTTGGAGAACTTGTTTTATTTAACATTAGGCGTCCACTCCTGCTCCAGCGGGAAGATTCGGCTGAGAATATTAGCTTCGAGTGACTGTCAAGTCACTGTGCGCCATAACACCGCTTGTGTTCCTTTAAATTAAGTGCAACAGCAGAGCAACAGATCTGTCTGGTGTGAATTTAGCCAGTGTACTCTTTTATTGCGTGAGGGAAAATGTTAAATTATTGAGTGTTTTTGCACAAAGCCTATAAAATATACATGGTTATTTACAAATTTGTGTGGACGACAGGATGACATGTATGAATAATACAGATGTGGGAAGTGTTGTTGCTGCTGCTGCTGGAAATCTCACAGAATCTGCAGGGAGGAGGAAAGTTCAGTGGCAGTTAAAAGTAGCCGGTCAGGGAAAAGGAACGGCTTGGTTTGCAGCGATGCATCATTTCACCTTCTATCTTCCACCGCTATCTAAGTTTTCCTGCTAACAGAGAAAAACAAGGTCATAGTCGGGAAGATATGACATAAAAACAAGAAAAAGCGTAGTGTACGTGAGTTATAGCTCATGATCAGACAGCGTGTTTTGCTTGTTCCACTGCAAGCTGTTAATAGAGTTGGTTTTAAAAAATCATGACACCCTGAACTAAACTGATAAAATTTGCTTATCTCGGTTGTTGTTCAAGAGAAACAATCCAGTGAGACTCAGCCTGTGTTTGAGGATTTCAGAGCAGACAGCATTGCCCCATCATCCGTGTCACTTTGAGTCGTAGGCCTATTCCAGACAATCTGATGTTAAATAAGATCCACAGCGGGGACATGCCGGCTTCACACCGACATAAATACAGTGCTCCGCTGACACCGCGTGAGCCTTTCACACGCAGCAGTGGTAGAAGCTGTATTTTCAAGCCTAATCTATTTTTAATCCTCCCCCCAAACAAAACCGCTTAAGACTTGTCACCCGCCTTCCACAGCTGTCCTTTCAATAAGGCTAATGTCAGTGGCATCAACAAATCCTCGCCATGCTGTTTCCCTCTGAAGTGGCTGACAGCTTGAGTTTACTGGAGCACGGCGCTTATTTCATGAAACTTTTGGGAGTCGAGTTTCTTCTTTGTGTATGTTATCCAGAGATGAAAGATTTTCCAAAGCCAAGTATGTCTATTTAAAGAGGTATATAGTATGTGTGTGTGTGTGTGTTTCCATTTTTTGACAAAGGCTATCGGCTGGAAAGATGAAGCTAATAAGAGACTCGGAGCATCACGCTGGAAATGATAGGTAATTAAATCGAGCTTTGACAGGACTTTAGAAGGGAACATTTTCAAATATGTCACCCTGAAGAGAATTAGTGGGTTATTAGTGGTGCTGCTGGCATCTTAGAGAGCATATGAACTATTTTGGTGTAATAGGCCTTATAACAGCACCCGCTGTGTTTAAACCATGTCTGGAGAATCTGCTTTTCAACAAGATAAAGGTAAATTACTTACTTACTGACTAATAATGTACAAGTCATCATTCTTCAATTATAGCTCTGTGTGATTCCAGTTAAGTTTCACGTAATGCTCCCCGAGCCTGCGCCGAATATGAGATGAAGTAAATGTGTGCTTCATCTCTCTGAGTTTGAAGCCGTAAAAGCTCTCTCATAGGCCCCTTTACACTTTGCAGCAGACTCCTGGCCCATAAATCTTCAAAATCTGTTCCTCCCTTTCATTCTTGATGTTAACTATCCATGATGCTCTAATCACTTTCCTCATCTCTTTTACCACATTTTCCCCTTGAGGAGTGGTTATTTACATAATCAGATATCATTCCAGCTGTCATTTATCCTTTTGAAGATTACAGATATTGGATTTTTTTTTTTTCTTGTGCTCTTTGATACCATCTTTACTCAGGAAAGTTGTGGACGTATAACCACTGTGACAAACTAATATACACCATGATGCAGACATAAAAGCCACACTATGTGACTTTGAGAAGAAATAACACTATCTTACCTTTTGCAAATGAAAAGCTGAGTAAAAACGCACCTTTGCTCAATTTAATTGTTACTGCTACAGTTTTATTTGCTCTTACGTTTGATCCGACCTATATCTTTTGGTGGCTAATGGTAGTGAATGTTTATAACTTTATAATTGTCTTATATCCATAAAACACACTAGTTCTAATCAGGTTTTAAGTGTGGAGTGTGTTCACACTGGAAAAGTGACTAAATAAAATATAGTCAAAGCAGTCAGCATGCAGAGTAAGAAAGTGATTTTTAAATGTGCTGTTGATGGACACTGTTCTCCCACACAGCCACTCACAGCTGGAAAATAAACATAAAACTAATTGAGGATGGTGTTAAAAAAAGCTCCAAAAACATGTCAGAAAACAAATAACTATCAAATATTTATTAAAAAAAAATATTTTGTCATCTTTCGATTAGGTTTAATTAGCAGTAGCAGTGTAAAATCACAGATTCATTAACGTATGATTCCTCTTATTTCAGTTAAAGGTGATTTAATTAAGACTTTAGATATTTACTAATGATGAAGATGAATATCCACTATGAGGTGATATCACTGAGCAGTACGATCACTCTCAACCACACTGTGCTGCCTGTAGCCCTTTTGTTGTTATTTCTGCAATACCCTGTGTTGTCAAGGTATGGTCCAGAACTCCGCCCCGCCCACCATCCAGCCGAGGTTATAAAGTGGCGTGATTCAAACAGCGGCCAGACAGATTCAGCCAGGGACGGATGATCCTGCAGCCGCTTCCAGCCAGACCAAATCCGAAGCAGTACCGGTTAAAACCGAAAAGTCTGCGTTCCTTCGCACCAAGAGAGTGGAACAGAGATTGAGCAAAAACAACCATAAACATAGGTTTGGCGTTTGGGAGACATAGAATTAAAGGAGCCAAAGGACTGAGACTAACTCTGTCTCTCCTTCCTCTCCCTCTGGCAGCTCCACCTCACTGTCTTCCAGCTCCTCGCCATCCCCCATAAGGGATCAAGAGGCTGGAAGGACCCTCGCTGGCCTCGCTCAACTCTCTGTAACTCTGAAAATAAACACAACACAGTCTCTTCATCTCTTGTACATATTTCTACAGGCTTAGGAAACAGGACGGGAGGTTTTAGTAGTGGCTTACGCTGAATTTGTTTTGGAGTGTCACTTACCCCCTACCGGCCAGAAAAGTTAGTTGTAGATGTTTTAAGTACGTTGATTTCTTGTATACTAACTGCAAAAACAGTATACCGTAAAGATATAGCATAATATATTATTAGTATTATTAGTATTAGTGTATAGAGTATATACACAATTAGCATGTAGCATAGAATTGGGCCACAGCTTATGACACTTACCTATTTGTGCTACTGTTACAACTGCTTAGTATTTTACTGTAACCACTTAATAGTGGTTTAGGGTTAAGGTAAGCATTATCTCATTATTGTCCCTTGTCTCAGTGGCTGTTGTTTAGCAAAAGTTAAGTTTTCTTGCTTTAAAAGTCAGTCTGACAATTTCGTGCCAGGCTTTGACAAAGTGGAATATGTTAGAAAACAACAAATACAAAGAGGAGAAACTTTCATAAGGTTTTTGGAAGAAAAAGAAAAAGAGAACTCTCCTGGCAACGTGTAATGTTTGTGGCCGAGGTTCTATTAAAGACCATCAGCTAAGCTGTGCAGCTCTGTCACCCCTGTTGAGAAGCAAGCGCCTGTCCTTACTGCCAGACTGCTTTTGAATTATTTACTGCACACGCCAGTGGTTATGGCTGGATTTTTACAACACCAGCAAGCAGAGTGCTCCTCGCTTACTCGGGCACAAAGCACTGCATATAAAAAAAGAGCAGCACAAAGAGGTGACGGCGGAGGGAGGCGCCGGCTGTGAGCAAATAGCCGCACTCAGTAGGTAACTCACCATGCACTCGGGAGATTGACAATGTAATGCATTTCAGTGCGTTAATGTAAATTCAAAACTATGACGTGAATGACCTGTGTACTCAAGGTTCTTTATGATAAAGAACAAAGAGACTGTGCTGCTATGGCGTCAAACACATTTTATCAACTATGTCATATCAGCTGTCGGATGCATTTAGGCATCGACAGCTTTCAGTCTAACCACACGTATGACTTGCTATGTGTGACAGTAGTTATAAGAAATAGCCACATGGGATTAAATCAGATCTCTTGAGGAGACTTTACATTAATAATAATATCTAATATCTTTACATTCCCCTGTGCATAACCAGTATGAGCTTAACACAAGTGAGAAAAAAATAAAAAGCACAAAATAGGCAGTGCTGTTCTATTTCAAGTACCATATCAACACTGAAAGGAGGAGACAAGTCTTGTACCTGCGAAAGCCACCTGTCAGCGCTAGTATGGCGTCCGGCGTGATCGCATGGACAGCTTCGTCAATAATGTTCCCTAGGGCTCGGGCCTCCGCTTTACTGACAGCCCTGGAGATGTCTCCATAATGCAGAAAACCTGCGGGGAAAAAGACCACGTGGATATTAGTCTGGGAGCCGACCATCAATCATAGCCATTTGCTCTGGGGAAGTGGAGAGTCAGGGTGAATTAAAAGTAAGGTAAAATGTGATATGTTCTGCCGGCTGATAGAAGGCGACTACCGGTGCACGTCTGCTGCAGACACAGGAGGATTTCATCCACTGTAGAGACTGAGCTAAATTATGAGTGATTGATTGATGGGCATCCACAGTCTTGTTGATTTCATGCATCTCACTTTTTTTTCTCTCTTTTTTTTCCCCTTAGATGAACAGATGCTACACCACCAACTAATTAAAATAAATCTTGGATGATATTTCTGTCTTTACTGCAATAAAAATAAGTGTTTCTATTCTTTTAGGATTTCCAGAAAAACAGTGGAGAGATCAGGGTTCAGACACATTTTCCGTGTCAAAAACTCACATTATTTCTCTGCACGGAGTGGAGACCGCAGTGTTCAGAATGATGGATTAAGACCAGTTTGATGAAGGTGTCTGTCAGCATAATACATTATCGGATGGAGTTTCCAAACTGAATGGGGAACCTGCGAGCAGTAGTGTAATATAATGTCTTGAATTACCACTACATGCGGTGCTACATTATATGCATCCAGCGACATCCTGAGCGGCGGAAGAAGCGGGAGAATGATGCAGACAAATGAAAAAACTGCATATCTGTATTTTCCTTTGTGACATTTAACCACGTACGTTAAACACAGAGAAGAATTGCGGCTGATGTTATCTACATGTCTGGATGCTCCTTTATTGCTGGATTACTGTTCACTCAGCTGTTTTCTTAAGATTTGCAGACAGCAAATATGCTCTGAGCTATGATTTTCTACAGTTTCCATCCAGGTTTTTAAACCAAGTCAAAAACCTTAATCTGTAATTAAACATAATAACAATATCACAAAATTAATGTAGGACAGTTTGCCCACAGATAGAATATGAGCCACAAATCTTCCTTTACAAGTGCCACAAACAGCTAAACAAATCATAACTCTCCCACAGGAAGTCAGAGACCTCTTGTGGTCTTCTCTGCCCAGCTGATTGATGAGAGCTCATGTGAATTCCACAGCAAGTGTTCCCCTTCATGGTCACTATTCATTGATTTTTATTAAAAATACTCCTGCTGCCTTTTCCATTGTGTTTTCACTGTTAACTCCCTGCTGCTCTCATCTCACTTCAGAGAAAACACATTACAGCTAGAGCCTCCCATAAGGAGCCTCCTATGGGACCAAAAAGGACAAAAAGTTCCAAATAACATGCAGGCCCCCCCTGAGAGAAATTGAACGATTAGTTCTTTGAGTCTTTCTTGGAAGCAAAGTCGAGTTGTATTTTTCAGTCTATAATTTGCGGAGTGGATGAGTGGGGATGGTGTGATGTTGATGTACCATAGTGCTGCATCCGGTTTAGTTGAATGCTGGGATCTGCCAGAATGTCGTTGAATGAGCGCAGCCCTCTGTGGTACCACTTCTCCGCCGTCTTAGGTCCAACCCCAAACACACTTGTGAACAGCTGGCAGGAAACGAGGTAAGGGCGTAATCAAGAAGACATGCTCTGAAATGACAGCTCTTCTCAGAAGGGGTTAGCTTTCAAAGTTTTGAAGAGCTCTATGTCCTTAAGAGACGGCAAATGCAAATCATTTTTACAGCGATTTCACATCACCGAAATGGAGAGAAGGCAAAGTGAGGCCAGAAAAACTTGACAACAATGGATTTGTTTTCTGTTTACTGACCTTCAGTGTTTGATACCTCTCATTAGACAGTACTTTCTCCACTTCAAGCGAACGGCCATATTGAAGGAACTCCTGGAAAACATAAAAGCAGATGATATTATTAAAAACAGTATTGGTGTCAGCATCAGCATGTTTTCCCTTGGTTTTTGTTCCATCAGCAATTAACTAATTGCCCGAAATTACAACTCATTTAAAAACAGTTTCCACTTAAATCAGGTGCTCCTTGTGTTCTCATTTCCATTTCTTTTCAAGGAATAACGACTTGTTGTTGTAAAACCTGGGATTAATACCGGTTTTATAGCGGTCATAAAAAGCCCAAGGTAATGTTTTCCCCAGCTTCTATTGTTTGCTCTGAAACAACTTTGTTCTATGTTTAATTGTCTGCCGCTCTCAGCAAAGAGATTTAATTTGCTGGTCACATATTAAATGTCTTTATTATATGAAGGTGTAGAATCAGGCAAGTTAATATCAGCCATCTTCCACAGGGAAACTGTAAAAGTTTTAAGTGTTGACAATAAGTCTATATATTTGCGTTTTACAATAGCTTTATGTGTGCATTTTAAGCTTGTGCATAAAAGGATGACATCTAGGATCAATGAACCGGTGAACCTAAGATCCAGACTGTGAGTACAGTGCAGTTTAAAGCAGCCTTCACTGCTCAATGATGCATCCACCCGTCCACCTCTGCTTTTCAACCGTCAAGCTAAGGCCAACCCCAAACGCAAGGATAATGCTTCGACACACTCGCTGCTCCGGGGGAGACACACTTCTTCACATGCACGACGATTCTCACATACACACAAAACACATACTGACTACTATTCATCCCCAACTCTGCCTCAGTGCTCCCAGACTTTCATGTCAGTAGGTTTATATCTTTTCCCCACTTTGGATGTTCAGTCAGCAGCGAGCGGCTCAGTCGCTGCTGACAGTGTGTCACTCCGATGTTCACAGGCACATCAAGCGTTTTGTTTTTACTCTGTTTGTTTTCACTTTGTTTTTCGTGTCATGTCATTTTCTTGTTTTGAGCCGCGATCTGTTCAAAGAGACAACCTAGCGAAAAAAAAACTCACCGTGGGTGCACGTCTGAATCATGTAAAAACAACAAGAGGGAGAGGTCATTCACAGGCAGTCTAATTTGGTCTCTCTGGGACATTTATGTTATTTTGGTTAATGACTATGTCTCAGTGCTGACAGATTTGACAGATTTTGAATCTTGCTCTGAGACCCACAGTGTGTGAGTTAGGTTTAATGTGTCAGAGTCTTGGACTGCTAAGCTCAACTTGTTCTTCTACAGGGACTCTACGTTCTCTTCAAGCAAGCATTTCTCAACACTTTCCCTGACAACCTGCCATGATTTCTGCCCTGAGCACGACAGTAGGTAAGGGGATGATTACCAAGTGACCCAATGAGATTTTTTTTTCTCCCAGAGACGAGACACATTTGTGCGATGCCTGTCCGAGTGTGTGCTTATGTGTGTGGGCAAGTTTTGTTAGTGTGTTGAGAACTTTAAATTTCAAAACTATTTTTGATATCTTTTTGAAAGACTGAATTCAGAATTGCTTTTTTTACCTTCAGTAACTCGCAGATAATGTGTTCTGCAAGATGAAATTCCACTTCGTTGTCACCTCCAGAAAGCATATTTGTGCAGATTGGTATTGTAAGAAGAAGAAAAGTTCAGCAAGATTCTTTCTGACAGTGCTCTAAAACAACTGGCATGATATTTAGGAATACTCTACCACACTGAAAATGTTTTGAGTATAAAATATTCAACCCATGTAGGCTTGAGAAAAGTTTGTGTTGTGGTCCTTCACAGAGAACTGCAAATACAATGGATTCTAATTGACTCCTTATAGTTCTGACTTTCTGCTGGAAGTACCTTATTTTAAGGATAAGGGCTGGTGTTATTCTACAGTATGTTTCTTGTTATCAACAACGACCACAACCAACAATGTGTTGTGGCTCATTGGTGAGTTTTCAATAGTTTTTGGAAAATTGAAGTTTATGGCACAGGAATAAGCTAAATCAGGCTTTGGCTATACAGACCAATTCACTGTTCCACTTTTAATGAGATTTCTTGAGAATATCA
Source organism: Thunnus albacares (assembly GCF_914725855.1). Taxonomy (NCBI): domain Eukaryota; kingdom Metazoa; phylum Chordata; class Actinopteri; order Scombriformes; family Scombridae; genus Thunnus; species Thunnus albacares. The sequence goes on from NC_058119.1 coordinate 6,817,482, forward strand.
CCAGACTTTGCCTTTTTGGCAAAGCGATGATTGTTGATGATTAAAGAAATTATATGATTTTGTAAAAAGCATTAATTATAATTATATAACCTTATAATTTTTTTCTGCTTTTAGTTTCACTAACTAAAACCCCACAACCTCCAACGTTGGCCAGTCTGTAAGAATATATAAAAACAGGCACACAAGGCGGCAAAAATAAAGTTGGAACATACTGGATATGCAATTAAAGAGTTGGATTTTTGCTGCAGGAGTGGTTAGAGAACTTTATGTGCACATTTTGAGATGTTTTGACATATTTGCCATGGCTCTCACTCACCAATTTATAGCGCTATAAACTGCTGTAATTGTTGTTTATTCCAGCTGACTGTATTGCAGCTTCCATCCTCCATGAGGGAGGAAACTACAAACTTAAGAGCCACTTTTCAAGACTACAGGGGGTCAAGTGGTTGATACTCAAAAGATGGATTTTGGTTGAAATAGCTTGATTTACATTTCTGACAAATAGTGAATCATATCTTGAGCTTGAAGTGAAACTAAGTTATAAAGAGATTCAATTCTGGTATGATAATATTTTGTGTGATGACTGAGTTATGAGCTGTTTAACTTTCATTGTCTCATAAACTATATTACTATTTTGTACAGGAGTTAGTCACACAGTAATATAGGCCAATAAAGATCATGGTTTACTGCTACATTAAATGTCGATGCTGCTTGTTTTGTGTGTTTTAGTTTGTTTACTACAGATACTATCACATTTATTATAATGAGCATTTTTCAATGCATTTTTCAAAGTGATTAGCTTGACCTTCTTTCATTCCAAGCATCCACTGGTTTTAGATCATTTCACTACAGTGTGAAAATCAAATTCAAGAGACCTGAAAGTTGCATTAGAGAGGTAATCCATCCATTAATTATTTCCAAGCATGGACTGATCTATCTCCTTTGTGGATAATTCAGAGTTTGCTGCTAAAAAAGACTTTGCATTCACAAGCTGTTTTGTAAGAAAATCAAACCCAGACAACCAATGAGCTATTGTGTATTTTGTGAAATGATAACAAGAAAAATGTCTGTTGTAGTTTGTTTAGTATGGCTACTTACACTACTTTCAACACATAATACAGAGGAAAGCTTGCAAATGGTTGGCTGACAGCTGGACTGAAGCTGTGCTTTACCTCCATGACTGCCTTAGTGCGTTCTCCCAGGCAGGGCAGGTCTTGAATGGCCCCCATACACCGCACCTCCCAGGACAGACTCTTGAGGACAGACGCTGCTCTCCTGAAGGCCAGACACGAACCTTCATTCTCGTTGAATTCAGAGCTCTCAGCCAGCACTTCAAAAGCATCCTACAGGGAGAAGGAGGCAAGTATGGGTGAAGGGTGAGGAAAAAGAGATGGAAAATAAAATAATAATATAGCAGATATTAGACTGCAAAAATACTTTTCCACCAGAAAGGTAACAAGATGTGGGAAGATGCAGGAAACACCTAGAAACCCGTGGAAAGAAAGCAAGGCCAAGCAAAGATGTGTCAGGTGTGCATTCACGTGTGAGATGCAGTGACCCGTAGAGGAACCAGACAGGGAATGGAACTCCCTCCATTTCCTTCCTGCCTCCTCTATCACTCCTCTCTGTCTGTGTCTCTGTCCCTGTCACTGTACAGTAGGACCTGCTGCATGTTGATTCTCTTCTGGATGACTGGACAGAGACATTAGTGGCTAGCAAAACACCAGACAGGAACCTGTCATTTTCCACTTGTTCACTACAGGCTCCCCAGAGATGCAGCCATGGACTTTCCCTCTACAAAGGCAACATGTTCAAATGGGCTCCAGCCAGGATCATGAAAGGAATGAATAAAGGAATAGGTATACTAGAAAGCACTTAGAGAAAGAACAAGTCCACACAATCCTCTAACTTGAATTCTAAAGGAGTTTATTTTAACAATAGGGAGTGTTATGTTTTTAGCCTTGATGTGGATTCATATCAAAAAAGAAATACAGCCAGACAATCTTGTTGAATTTTGTAGAACACCTAAACTGTGGTCATGCTAGGATTTAGTACAAGAATAAACTATTCAAGTGAGTTGGACTCATGACCACTGAATTATGGATTTTCAAATTCATCATAATTGGTGAAATGCAAATGAAATGAAAATTTGTACAGTTGCTCTGAGTGGAGAGGTGCAAGAGTCCTCTAAATATAACTTTTACAAAATGCATTCAATAATTATGGAAAAAATAAGCCATAACTACAAGAAATTAGCAACTTGTTATGGTACATGGTACAGCATTTAAAAAAAAAAAATTGACAACTTTTTTCAGGGTTGTCCTAATCTGTCATGAACCAAATTTGGCAAAGAATTTGGATTAAATATTTGTATTAGGTCAGGTTAAAACATGTTTTCTTTTCTTATTAAAAAAATGAAATGGAGGAAAATCAGTGTGGATGGAAACGAGTTTGACCAAGGATTCAAGAATAAAAAGAATTTTAAGTCCCCCTTCACTCAAAAATATGTTTTTCTTCTCGGATGTTTGAGCTTCACTGTGCATAATGATGTATGTGCAGTTTGACAGTAATTTGACACTAGAAGGCTGTTTTGCATTCATCTGCAAGAAGCAGAAAGTTTCTCTGTGCTCATTGAAAATCCGATTTTAAGAGCTGGACCAATAGACATATATACGGGGGCCCTACATGTTGCTGCGAGGGTTAGTCAACATCGCCGCCATATTGGACCAGGCAAGACTGTTCTGTAAAAAAATACAAGTAAACAGGGGAGCAGCTGTTTTTCTGGATAAAAAGCACCATAACGTTTATATTTCTCAACTGAGGTAATTTTTAAATTCAAGGGTTTATGATCTCAGTGGAATAGAAAGATTTTGAGAAAGCTGTGATGTGATGTGTGCCATGCTAGCTTGGTGACAGATGCTGTACCCCATGAGCAGCGCTAATAAGAGTAAATAAGAGGCTAGAGGAGGCCAAGCCTCCCCAAAATGATTCAAGTAATTCACAAAAAGCTTTTTGCCATCATTTCATGAAATCTCAAGTGGCCCTTGAGTGTTGCACAGTATCAGTCTGTTCTGTTGTTTAGTACTAATATACATTGCTTTTCATCCCATATTTTCAAGAGGAAAAGGAAAGCCCTTCAGCTTTTTTTGTACTCCACATAGATCATAAACTCTTAAATATAAAAACAACTCACTGAAATCAGTTGAGAAATGTAAACCAAATGAAATGTAATAAAAGCTTCCCTTTTACTTGTATTTGTTTAGAGGCCAGTCTTGCCCAGTCCAATATGGCAGCGACATTGACAAACAATCTAGCGGCAAATACACCTTCTACGTATTTATGTCTACGGGCGGGCCTACGAGCATGATTTGTGACATCACAAATAGTTTGGAAGCCAATCCTGGTCCAATATTCAATTTACATAAGTGTGATGTGGAAACATGAAGTCTCCAGTGCACAAACAGTGAGAATAGACTTTACAGTGAAGTAGGAGACATCTTGTGTCCAGCAGTTAAACTTCTGAAATAAAATATATCTGCATATTATGGAATTTTTAATGATTTTTAATATTTAAGAGTAGATGCCATTTTAAGGATTTTACCATAGTGATTATACTTTTTTTGTTGAGAAAATATATCAGACACACATTATTGTTCCAAGCAGAATATTCTTATATTTGTTAATACATGCCTATAGGGGACCACCTCATATTTCAAAAGTTATTAGAATGTGAAAACGAGTGTGCCATATAAATGGCCACATGGTGGCACTATCCTCATCAAACCTTTAAGTCCAACTGAAGTCATATTTAATCATCTCTCTATGCTGCTTGGCTCCTTTCTGACTCAGCCGGTTGGGGGGGGGCATGTAAATGTCTTGCTTGATTGACATTAATTGATTTGATTGAAAGGCTGCCAGAGTGCTGGTGTTACACCAGATCGAAGACAAAGTAAACAAACTGCTGTAGTTACAAGTCATGTTGTGTCAACTCACAAACAGGGATATTGATGACCAAGCATCTACAGGTCCAAAGTTTTCAAGTATGTTTACATGCTGTTTAATGTAATGCAGCTAAGCAGCTAATTAGCTACCTAGTCCGCAAACTGACGTTAGCAGTGCACTTTTCCCCAGTGAATCAGTGTATTCATGTTTTTAAGCTCTTCCATTCCCCCCTTCCTACCATAGACCTATTTTTGTCTTTTTTAAGGGGTAGAAGGGGGATCTTTAGGGGGAGATAGCAGGTCAACAGTATATACCACATAGAAATGGTGTACATCATCTGAGAGCTGGGAACTTGAAGATTAAATTGAAATGCTCAGCAATGTGTGTCAAGTTTTTCTAGTCATAAATCTGTAGTAAACATTGTGTTTTGGTTAGGTGCCTATTCAAATTTTGAAAGTTTAGAGTACATAAGGGCTTGGAACATTACGATGGAAGTATATGATGGCCATTCACATGCTTATTATGTATAATAAGTTGTTGGAGCAATTTTTAGGTTGATACCATTTGTTATACAGATTTGGTGCAAAATTTTACCATTTTTGACCACTCGACAATTGATAAAAATGGTCAAACATCCCTCCAAAATGCCACATTAAGATACCAAGACCTTTTGGAACACCATAGAAAAATTCATGCTGTGGTTTGGTATCAAAAACTTTTGACATTTGGAGATTTCTGTAAGAATTGCATTTTTCAGCAATTGGATGGCAAACACTTCTGTTCTGGAAATTGCTCAGAATCCCCCTTATTGTAAATATACCTATGAAAGCCATACATCCCCTGAAAGCCCTAGGTCTATAGTTTGTGCGTGTAAAGTTTCATGAGGCTGTGATTACCCTAAAGGTCACAATAGGTCATTTTATATAGTGAGGTCAAGTTTCAAAAAATGGTCTCACTGCAATGCAGTGGCTACTATGGGGACACATGAATACAGTTGGGGTCATTGAATCCACAAGAGTCTCAGCTTTCCAGTCAGACCCAATTTATGCAATTCCAAGACTGTTTAGGGACCCCAGTATGCAGAGATATTCAAATACATCATTTTTAGAATAGGTGAAAATAACATTTATATTGCATGCAAAAACAAATGCATAGTTTTTGACCAAAGCTGCATGGGAGTAGCATAAAGTGGGCATGTCTGTAAAAGAGAGACTCATGGGTACCTATAGAACCCATTTTCATTCAGGTATCTTGAGGTGAGAGGTCAAGGGACCCCTTTGAAAATGGCCATGCCAGTTTTTCCCTCACCAAAATTTAGCCTAATGTTGGAGCGCTATTTAGCCCCCACCCCGACAAGCTATCATGGCATGGTTGGTATAACTTAGGTTGGTATGATGCCTTAGGTCTTCTAGTTTCATATGATACCAGAATCCTCACTCTAGCTTTGAAACTGAGCTTGCTACACCCTCCGAAAGACAGTAATGTCGGCTGAGGACGCCAGCATCCTTGGGGAGTTTAAGAGGTTAAATTAGACAAGAGGAAAGAGACTTGACCAGGAAAGCTAATGTGAGTTTTTGTGGCTCTTGTGTTGTGTTACAAGATGCTATCAGGCTCAGTGTGACCGTCTGCTCTGCCTATGAACGCCGTATTATTGCTTTATTCAAGATTTGATTTGGTGTATTAAAATAAGGACCCCAGCTATGTAGGCAGATAACAGAACATTTGTTGAATTTATTGAATCAATGAAAAACTAGGAGGAGCCATCATGAAAAAGAAAGAATTTAAAATATAAATTTCTCCCTTTTGGTCTCTGATATTTTTCTCAAGGGAGAACATAGGCCAAATGATTTACAGAGCAGATATGTATGCTGTAGAAGACCAAAACAATGCATTTTCAGTTGGATTTTAATCTTTTATTCCTTTAGTCCTATGTTGGGTAATTTTTGAGATATTCTGCTAACTAAAAGTAACTTTCAGAAAAACAGACTAAATGATTCAATGATAAAACATCAAAACCATTGGCAAGCAATGGATTAGCAATGGATTGTTATTGCACTTAAAGCGATTAAAATGAGAAGTACACTTCACGAAACAATGTCAGTGTCACACTTCCCAGTGTTGGCACACAGCTGTACGTTTGGCACTGTGTTCAGCTGGACTATTTGACAGTTGGTGTCACTGCATAACTGATACTGTTGCGGAACCAAGTGGAGAAAAACATGTCACAACAGGAGAGTTGAATCATCAGTATAGTTATTTAGTTAAACAGGTAATATTTGTTTGTGGGCTATGACCAAACATTTCAAAATAAATTGCGGTGTCAATATCTCTGAGATGGAGCAGGCTGGTGCAGCGAGAAATAAAGAGCTGCAGGTGGGTTTTGTGGCTGTAATGTTTCTCCCATTATGTCTAATAAGCAGCCTGAAAATTTCTGCTAGTTATTGAAGCAAAAAGATGGAATTATATGAAATAAGATGCCAGGTGTACTTCTTCATATTCAGCCACCATGCAGCTTAAAAACCATCAAGAAAGACATTAACAATAAATGGTTGGAAAAACTACAGTATGTGAACATTTACGCCACCTACTCAAAAAAAGAATCATGTAGCACATAACATATAAAATTTCATGGAAGAGTGGCTTCATACAATTATCACATTTCAGTCATTTATAGAAGCATAACACAAAATGCTAATGTGTCGCTGCATGAAAATCCTTGGGGTATTGTTCTTGCCAAGACCCCTTAAGCATGTTGTGTTATGTGCTTCTTTAAATGAGGAAAATGTGATAATTGCAAATTGCATTGGGTTTTTGCATTGGGGTTCACATTTTTGATACGCTATGTCACTTTGTAGCTGATATTTGGTGTTTTGCTCTGTACACCTCCCACAAAAATGTATTATTATTAGCTTCAAAGAAGAAACTGTCTTGTCATTTGTCTTCTATTATAAAATCCAGTTTCATAGACCAACAATGCCGTCTTCCTACCTTCTTTATTATACTTATGCTACTGTCCATTTCCATATAACTACAATAATGTAAAACATAATGTTGGTGGTATTTTCATTCAGTTCATGCCATTTTAATTCAATTTTTCTAGAGGGTGTATTTATTTAAAGCCGCTGCCTTAGTTGATTTTTAACCATAAAGTGGAAAAAATCTCAAAAAAACCTTACCCTACAGACTACCAGCTAGCAGCTTAGGAAGCAATTGCATTTTCCCACTGCGTCAACAATAGTGCACTCATAGACTAGACAGTTTTGTGGCATGCTCTTGTTGTAATTACTGAAACATGGCCACTGTGTGTTGCTGTACTCAATATAAGGTTGCAATGAAGAAATGCACTCCTGCATACACAGTGCTCTCTTCAAGTTGCTTCATTTCTAAAGCTCAGCTGCAGATAACACAACATACATTTGTAGCAAAAAAGAGCAACATGGGCATTTCAATGGAGTCCTTATTTTCCACCACTTGTCATATGTTCAAATTGTCTTTTTAACTTTCACTTATTATCACTTATTTTTTTAATCCTGGTTTGCTCCACTGACATCTGAAAAATAACATAGGTCTACTTTGTTTTGATGTTTGACTCGCTGCCACTCTTATATCTATGTAGCGTTTTATGCCGGGCTGGTGTTCTTGTGTGAACTCATGAGCAAGGAGTGGCTGGACTTATATGAGGTGTCAGTAGGAATAATGAGAACTCTTTCATACACCTTCCAACAGAGCTGCAGACATGGGCCTGACACCTTGTCTACCCTGGACAGCCATTTTAGCCCTGTTTTTTTACAGATTTCCATCTTATTAAAAAGATACACTTCCATTTTAACCAATCCTGCTGTCTTCACCTGCCATGTTTTTTCACACATAACTGAACATAATTTTTGGGGGGCTTTTCAGTGCAGTATATACCTAAGCTGAACAGATTCATTGTAGTCACTGACAGAGGGAGCAGCTGCTGCCGACATGCTGGTTTTGCTATGCTGCTGGAGTAGACAATGTTTGACTGTCATTGGAAAAGAAAACAGGCAACTGAGTGTGTTGGACCTTCTCTAAAACCTCAGATAGCACAAGGACTGCAGGAATTGGTTGGTAATCTCTCATGACATTTGGGTCAGCATTTCATATTATGCTAACTCTAGCATGCTGCTACTCTGCCCTTTATGTAATGCATGAATCAGTAATGTTTAAGAACAAGACACAATAATTGAAATAGATATCAGTGAAATACTATACAATACATATTGGAGGAGAAAAAGAGTAAAGCTGAAGAATTCCAAATCCTGGACCTGGACCTTGATGCAGCCAAGTATGACCCTAGCTCAGGACAGACTTGGCCATATATATGCTGTGGTTCCTCTCCTCTGGCCAAGCCCCACTCTGAGGTCACTGCACCACCCGCAGTCTTGTGCAGACATGCAGCCTCAGGTCAGTGAACAGCAGACTTAAGTCCAGCTCACCCAGGAGACGCACTGACCCGTTTACTGCAGCACATGGAAAAGGAATGACCCTTTACATCCCAGCACGTACACACAAATACACACATACACACTTACACACACAAACACAGCGGGGCTCTCCTCACAGCATGCAATGAATAGGAGAAGCGAGCTCATAATTGGAGAGGTGAGAGGGCACATTTGTGTGCAGGGTGTGTTACAAGTAGTTTGTCTAGATGTGTTAGAGCTACAGTACGAGTGGGGTTCCTGCCTCTTCACAAGTAAGAACAACCACAGGGTCATTTGGTGATTGATTGATTTTCAAAAATACATATATCCCAAACACAAATGCCTGACACTGTGAGCCCAGGACAAGAATTCCCTTCTCTGCTCTATACTGACTGTAGATGTAAAACCTGAGAACTTGTGGAAATATCATGAGAGCACATAGAAAAACAGTGTAATCCGTACATAATGTTCATATGTTTATGTTCTAAATTTGGAGTCACATACAAACTAACACAGGTGTAAATCAGTGTTTAAACAATGTATTAACAGCTACAATACACTATTTGTTCTATGTATAGTATATTTCCAGTCTTTGTGCTAGGCTAGGCTGACGCAATCCTGGACTAATCTCTCTACTGAAATCACAGAGATTAAAATAGTATTGGTCCTCATATTTAAAGCTGCTCCAATTAATATTTTAATATTAACAATGGGTCAGATGACGATATATGTGTACTATGAAAGGAGTCACTCATAGTGACAAAACTACAAAGACTCTGCAATTCCCCTCAGCTCTCTGTAGAATTTTAGCATCTTTCAGCTTGTTTTGTTTTATAGACCGTAACTTTATTGTTTTGGTTCACTCTCAGTGCTCTCATCAATCTTGTTTCCAGTTGCACGCAGCAGGCAGCTGTTTGCTGTGAAAAGCTCTGTTACACCTACTATGCACCACCTGCCTTGTATCACGCTGCAGACAGAGAAGTTAGCGACTAGCTGGTGAACATAGTGGAGGATATAGCTGCTAAAAAGCCAGATTTTTTTCTCAGGAGTTAGTGAGATCAAAAACAGAGCTAAATTGAGAGTGAATATTGAACTTCACACACGACAAATGAATGCTAATCTTGCTCTGTGTCTGCTGGATGTGTAAAAAAGCAACTGTTTGCTAACACGGTCGGCGTATTACTTTATAATAGGTGAGTGTTGTGTTTCCAGTTTGTCGCGCTGCCCCAAAGTGACAAAAAAATAAATGTATAAGTTAGTACAATAAATAAATTAATTCTCAAAATGATGGTTTATTTTTTTAAATCTGATGTTATTGTCTTGATACTAATACAGCGTTTTAATTGCTTATTGGGTCTTGTTTCAAAATGTTCACCTTCAAGAAATGAGGGTCTCCTAAAATGAGTGGAACATTGGAAATAAGTGGAACACCCAAATGCCACACATAATTTCTCACCTTTCCAAAAACTGGATTTTAAGACCTTACACACACACACATACACACACACTCAAACGCTCTGCAGCCAGTCTGTCAACTGTCATGTTCACGTAGCAGCTGCATGGAGTCAGCGCTGCGGGCTCGAAAAACCACCCTGCATATGGATTCATCTAATTAATGAGAAGTTAAGGCTGGTAGGGGGACTTAGTGCGCAGGGACGTTGATATAGCACGCCGATTTACCCCCCACCACCGGATATCACGGACATGCCTGTAAGTCATGTTCACACAGCAGCCCGCCTCGCTGCATGCGCAAAAAGAAACCATGAAAGGAGGTCAGAGAACCCACTGAGAAGAGATTCAACACGATTAACAGCTAGGAGATGGATTTAATCTATCCCTTATCTAATTAATAAGTAGTGGACATAATTTGGATTTTCTTTTTTTCCATGTCATTTTAAGGTTTATCTCAAATAAAGAAAAGGAGTGTGTCTAATTTGTTTTTCTTACAATGGAGCAATTCAAAAGAAAGTTGAAGGCACTTTGATTTGAAATCTAACATTTGGGGATTTGATCTTGAAAACAATATGAAAACCTGAACACAGAGAGCAAAGGTAAATGTCTTGGGACAAGATACCTTTCTCCCAAAAAGTGAAGTTTGACCCTTTTCTGATCTTTATAGGTTTTTATCTTTTGGCTGTTTAAGTCATAAATATTAACTCCACCGGGTGATGTAGGGAATCAATTTGATTTGAGGTTCAGCGCTCCCATACCATCACCACCACCCTACCCCCACTCCCCGACTCCCCTACCCCACCCATCTCCTCCTCTGTGGTGCTTGTCCTATCAATACGTTGCAGGCCTTGTGCTGAAGGGAAACAAATTCATGATGTTTCTCTCACTGACTCTTTTTTTCCCTTCCCCTCATTAGTCTGGTACACTGTGTGTGTTTGTGTGTGTATATATATATATGTGTGTGTGTGTGTTGCCATCAGAGAAAAGGCATTCAGTGCTGCACGTCAATCAGCCTAGACACAAATGTCAATTTTTGTGTCTGCGTATGTCAGGCTTATGGTGAAATTATGACAGTAGAAGACTCAAAGCTAAGCAGATGAAAAAGAGAGGGTGTAGGCTTGACTTGTATGTGTGTACATGAACACTGATAGCTTGGATTTCCCAGTCACAGCAAGAGCAAGAAACAACAAGAGTGAGAGAAACACAGTAAGAATGGTTGGGGGGAGGGCATAACCAAAGGGCAGGGGGAAGTGATACCAGAGTGAAAGAGTGTGTGTGTTTTTTTTGGGGGGGGGGGGGGGGGGGGTTATAACAAAAGGGGCAGGGGGAACTGGACTGAAAGAATGTGAGGCAGGGATGGTGAGGGATAAAGAGGAAGCAGCGATGAATAAATCAGTAGTGCGTGGTTGTGGAATGAAGGGCCGCTTGCTGCCAGTGTGTGATTGACACCTCACTGGGGTGCTGCTGCTGAGATGATGCTCATCCTCTCTTCCTGATCCTGACGTCTCTCTGCACCACCTACATCCTCCTCCTTCACCAGCACACCCTGCTGAAATCATTGCGGGTTGTTACTTCTGACACTTTGTCTGTCCAACGGATCCCTCTAAGTATACAGTTGTATGTACATGCAGCATACACACCAAGATGCAATGTGTACACACACACACACACACACACACACACACACACACACAACACATACATATCATTTCAAGCCCTTGCTCCACTACATTTTATCATTTTTAAATAAATTGGTTAAAAAAATAAGCTTTTTTGGCAGTGGTGAAAATTGGTCAGTTTTATATGTTTATTCTTTGTCTTTGAGTATTTCTGCTAAAACAAGCAAACAATTCCATTTGAAATGTTACTTGTAAATAGAAACACGCTCACAAATCCTGATGTTGAACAATCGCACTGTGCCCACAGTGTACCTCGCCATCTATAAAGAAATAGTTCAACAACTTTCATATCAGAATTAGATGAGAAGATTGAAACCACTTTCGCCTGTGCGTTAAGAATGGAGCTAAAGCCTTAAAGAAGGGGGAAGCAGCTAGCGTCGCTTACTCCAAAGTTCAAAAATATGCCTAAAGCCCAATAATAAATACATTCTATCTTCTTTGTTTAATCTATACACAAATTACAAGTTGTGGTTTATGGGGAGTTACGTGCTGTAAGTATTTCTTGAGGAACAGCAGCAGTGACCTTAATAAACAAGATACAATGTGTTGATAGTGAGCTCTAGAAGTGAGCTAATCTTTATCATTTCTTTCCTCTAGTTCAATTCTTAATGCACAGACATGAGAGGGGTGTCAGTCTACTCATCTAATTCTCCACAAGAAAGCAAGTGTATTTCTCAAAATGTCCAGGTTACCCTCCTGAAATCCATTAGTTAATTCAATGTTTCCTTCATCTGTGAAACCTGTCCCTGTGTTTTCTATTCTTCTGTGTTTCTCAACTCCGACTCACCTCATTCCCTGGAGCTGGCCACGTTTAACTTTCAGTGAATGCTTTATGTTTTTGTAAACATTTAGTGATGATGCACGAAAAAATATTACATTGATGCTGGTGTGAAAGTCCAAGGGTTTGATTTTTTAGAAATTTCTCATTTCAGAGTGTCACCATGAATAAATAAATAAATAAGTCACAAATTAAATGAGACATTAAATATATAAATGTTGAATTTATTTGTGTATTTATTCATTCATGTATATATACACACACATTTGCATATTTATTTATTCATTCATGTATGAATTTATTTATTTACTTATTCATTTATTCACACATGTATTTATCCATTTATAATTTTATTCACATATATTTTCATTTATCCATAGTGTAACTTGCTGCAGCGACAGAACTAAATAAACTTCATCCATCAAAAGTCAGGGGGCAGTATTACAGTAGAGTATTACAGACCCAGCAGGATCTGGGATCGTGAATACAGCTTCATTAATTTCAATTTCTGTCAGTCAAGGCTGATATCATTCCAATTCGTTCAGTGAAGCCCTCAATCTGATCTAAAAAAAGCACAGGAATTGGCATTTGCCTCCATCTGTTCAGCTACAGCCAACCTATCTACCATTGTAGCACGCAAGATTTCATTAAGATCCACACTGGGTGCTGCCATCTTGAATTAGGCAAAAGCAGTAGATACAAGTTCAACCACCGGCCGCAGGGCAGAGTCTGTCCACTGACTTTTGATGGATGAAGTTGAAAGATGTTTTTATTTTGCTCGAGCAAGTCACAATATGGATAAATGAAAGTATATATAAATAAATAAATTATAAATAGATACATAAATAAATGTGTGAGTAAATGAATAAGTAAATAAATTATTGAATATATGAAATAATAAATAAATATACAAATGTGTAAATATATATATTAATGAACAAATACAGAAATAGATTTAACATTTATATATTTAATGTCTCATTTAATTTGTGATTTATTTATATACGGTGACAATTAAGCATTAAATTATAAAATCATATTTTTCCATTTATTTAAACATTTAATTATATAATTATTTTTGTATCTATATGTTTAGTTTCAGCCCTTTGAACCATCCATAGATGTGTATTCACTCTGCAGCCTGCATTATTCACTGCATTATAATGTGAAAGTCTACCACTAGGGGGCTCAAGAGTCCTCTGCTATCAATCATATTAGTAGAATCTGCATGAATAGGAAATTTATTCTGTAATATATGTTGAGTCTTGATTTTCGAGCTCAAATGCTGGATTGGTAGGGGCTTTTCTTTCTTTCTTTTCTTTGCAAATGATATAACCAAATACATAATACAAATAAATAAAACAAAAGACATCAGGACTTCAAGACCACACCGTTGTGGTTGCTAGGTGACAGTGGCACTGGTTAGCTATGGCACACAGTAGGACAGGTACTGTACCAGAAATATCACTCAGCCATTATACTGGACTGCTGTATGTTTGAGCCAGATAAGCAGCATGAAAAGAAGCCAGAGAATAATGTAGCCCCATCACAGTTACTCAACAAGTAACTGAATGATCATTTTATCCATGAAAGTACAGATATTTACCAATGTGGTTTTGTTTGCTGCAGGCCCCTAGTCAGGGTTTAGAAATGAGTGAGGTCCAGAATCTCTTCTTTTAATGGAGCTTATTTACTGCATTTCTGGACAAGCAAATGCCTGATGGGGATATCTATGCTGCTACCTATTTCACACGATCGAAAGGATGTAAAATGACTCCTGTTTTCCTGTCTATCCTGCTCCCCTCTGTGCTCCTCTTCTCTTCTGTCTGTTCCCCTCCTCTCTGTTCTCTGTGTGTTCCTCCTCTCTGTTCTTCTGTCGGTCCTGCTCTTCTCTGCTCTCTTCCTCTCTGTGCTCCTCCTCTGTTTTTCTGTCTGTCCTGCTCCTCTCTGTTCTCCTCATTTCTGTTCTTCTGTCTGTTCTCCTCCTCTGTTCTTCTGTTTTCCCTGCTCCTCTCTATTCTCCTCTGTTCTTTTCCCTCCGTTCTTCCCCTCTGTTCTCTTCCTCTATGTTCTCCTTCTCTCTGTGCTCCTCCTCTGTTCTTCTGAGTTTGTTTTTTTTTAACAAATAAATCTAGCATATTCTGCTCTCATCTTTTTGGCATTCATCCTCTCTTACTGCTCTGTCTCTCACTGTTCTGTGGGAGGAGGGACCAGGGAGCTTGATCAGACCTTACCGATTACATCATGTTATGTTGCTTGATGATCATTTTAAATGAAGGGTTTGAATTATTGGATGTAGTTATTATGAAAATACAGTAAGAGTAATACAATGATAACAAATAAAACAAAAATAGCAGAAAAAACACATTCTGAGTCTGCTATATGGCCATAGGTGCACATTTTAAATAATGAGCACCTAGTTTATTTTCCATGCTTTTAATTTCTGTAGTTGTTAGATTCCTTTATAAATTTGTGCATTTGAAAATGTGAAAGGCATTTCTTAAGCCAAATCATTTTATCAATGTAAAAAATATTAATTACAGAATTTCATTTGAGAAAACCAACTCTCAGCCCGGCCTCTCTCTCTTTGCTATTAATTAGTGTTTACATGTTAACTGGCTAGTTAGTTATTGTAGCCTCGAGCCAGCTAGCCTAAGTGAAATGCTGCATACTGTATCAACAATGATGCTCTAGTTAATGTTGTTAATGAAAACTTTCTTTTTTTTTTCAATGGAAAAAATTAACAAGGAGCAGACCTCTGTGACCTGATAGCTGGCTGCTGGGTGCTGCATACTGTATAATTCCTGGTTTGAGACAGTCTTAGAATTTTTAAACTCTACATCTGACTTGCTAATGTGTGAGAATGAACTATTGACAACATTCATGAAGGAGCAGCAGTAATCCATATTTGGACACTTTCCCACATTGTGACGACTGGTTGACGGCAAGATCACAAAACAAGTATTGTCAGCATAATTGCAAATCCAAGATTGTGAGTTTTCAATATCATTAAATGTGAATTTCGAAATACACAACCACCTCAATAAGTGAGAATTATCAAATCAGCATAAATTAATTAAAATGAATCAACAATCACTGAAATGGAGGAGATGATTACCAACCTTTTAAATTGCCACTGCTTCACAAAGACATGCAGAAAAACACATTGAGTGCAAAAAGACAGACAAAGACAATCACACATGTAAACATATGTACATACTGTACATATTTCCTAGTCTTGCCGCATCCTTAAAAGCTTTTTCATTAGATATGTATTCACAGTGATTACATCATTACTGTGATTTGCGAATAAGCAGACTGCAGGACAGATCAAGGACAGGTTTACCATTGTGGATCAATAGCTTACCCCTCATTAGCACTGCTACGTACAGTAGATCATATCCTGTCTTTTAGTTAGCTGTTGCCTTTTTTTTAAACTGACATTTGGTTTACAGTCGAAAGGCCGATGCAAGAACTTTAACTTTTAAATCTCAATCTGACTTAGATGTTTCAAGTAATTGCATTTTATCACGCTGTTTTACCTGTGGCTTTCTCAAGACCACATCTAGAACAACCTTTCTCTCTAATCAGAAAGTCTTCTTTGATGTGGCTTTACGTGGGGATAATGAGTTAATCATGGGGATAGAGAAACTGAGTGGGATTGCTAATTATGGAGTTAATGCTGTGGAAAGAAACAGGGGATAAGAAATTGAACAGCTGCCCTCCCCAGGTGAGACATGTGTGGGTGTGCACATCTGTATGTGTCTGTCCATGTGGATAAACGTGTGCGTGTGTGTGTGTGTGTATGTGTTTATAGTGCGTGAGAGTTTCAGCACACGCATGCAAGCACATGTTGGTGAATTTCTGTACACGTGTGTGTATGTTATGTACATTTGCCGTTACTGGGAACTAAAAAGTCATTATGAAGCAGATGCCTCACAGGCCCTCAGTAAGCTGTGCTTAATAGGTCTTACAGAAACTCATCAGCGGGTCTCCACACTCCCACACAAACACACACATAGGTTTGCCAATCACCTCACATTGATAGAGCACATTTTCAACCTCAGATTTCATATTCTGTGGCATCAAGCGAGTGCTTCCGAGACAGATAACAAAGAGGAAGATGGAAATTAATGAAATGGAAAGAGCACACCAAAGTGTGTATTTGCACATATCTCTTTTTCAGGAAGTTCTGATTGTTCCTTTAGGTCAGTAAGTAATTACGGTTTTCATTATGAATTAATTTGACAATTTTTTTATGATTAATTATTTTCTAGATTAATCATCAAGTCTATAAAATGTAAGAAAATAGTGAAAATGTCATCACAGTTTCCCATAGCTAGAGGTAACGTCTATAAATAACTTTTTTCTGATGAATAGTCCAAAATCTAAAAGTATTCAACTTATCATAAAATAAAACTGAAAAAAGCAGCAAAGCTTCATAATGACTGTTTAGCATTATTACTTAATAAATAATCAAACAAAAATGTTATTTTTTTTTGTGGATCAACTAATTATTTCAGCGCTGTGTTGCCAGGGTGATTTATTGTTTGTTTGTTCAGTTAATACAACTACATGAAACATGCATATGCTGCATTGTTCCTATTTTCTGACTAGTTTCAACATTTCCCTTTTCTTTCACAGTCATCTTCACCTGAGCCAATCAGCTGATTAACCACTTCTCCCTTCTTGCAATGTGAGAACCTGTGTGTCCTTCCTCAGCCGCTCCCACCCACCATATCCACCCCATCCACCCTGCCACACCGCCCACCAGATGGCAGAGGGGCAGATCCATCATTGCTCGTGAGGAGTGTCACATCCGTCGCCCATCTTGGCGTAGCGCGCGGCGCCTTAGGGCGTGTCCATGCCAGCCCCGTGCCAGGGATCGTGGGCATGTCAGCTGTCGCAACTCCAACGTGCCGCAGCTGCAGATGCTACTCATTTGCAGGTTAATGTATTTTGAGGGAGGTTTGTGTCAGAGCGCTGCTGAGTGAAGCAAGCCAGCCATCTAATTAGAGCAGAACAGATTAGGGGGCTTTTTACATCGCTAAGTCAGAGCGGAAGTCTCTGGTGGGCAAACATGTGAAAGTGCTGTTGTGTCCAGAATGAGGTTAGATAATAGTTCCTTACTGTAAAAATCTTGTTGTTGTTTTCTATAGTTGTCCGTCTCTGGCAGGCGTATTGAGAGACTGCGGCCACAGGAGTGGGTGTAGAACCTTCTGGCAATGTGGACAAGGTGTCCTGTGTACAAAAATAACCAGACACTGATAAACACACACATATATGTGCAGTCATATATCGTTTTAATTTCTGAGCCATTGCAAATTGTTGAGAGGCTAAATGTGTAAATGCGTGTAAGGCTATTCCTGACTAGCACAGAGCCAAGAGTTCAAATTGAATTACATAAAAATGTAGCCATTTGCCTTGGAGAAGTTATTTTTATGACTGTGTGTCTCCAGGGCAACAGGCTAATGACACTCATCTCACAGTCTGGTGGCATCCAAATCCATTACGCTACCTAACCCGTGGCATTACAAATCTGCTTGCCATCATCCAATTTGCCTCCTGTAAATTGCCTTTTCATTCTATGAAGAAATGGTTCCCCATTTGTAATATATGTGTCAAAAGGATTACCAATGTAATATTAATATTCTTGCAGACAATTAGATATCACAAAGGGAACATTGCGTCCATAAAATTACCCGTGGATTGGGTAGAAGAACGACACAGAGAGAGGGAGGATGAGGAGAAAGAGGAAGATGGAGAAATTGTCACCACACAGTGTTGACTGAGACCGATGCTGCAGGAGGAACAGGGGTGTCTCAAAAAGATAATGAAAAGAGCTAGTACCTCTCACACTGCTTGGCTGAATCAATCAGTAAGGGATTCAAAAAATGTTCATCATTTATTCTCTGCCAGGAGCCTTTCCCGTTGTCAAAAAAAAAAAAAAAAGAATAACTTTGAATATATTTCACGGCACAATTTTTCTGCCAATCAAAAGTAAAACTGCCTTAGAAACTCCCTGTGCTCCTCTAAATACAACAGGGGGTTCTCCATCACTTTTCCAGCTCTACTGCAGCTTGTTTAATCCAATATGGGATTGTGGGTCCATGGAGACAAACGTCTGTGCATCAGCATGCAGGGGTTGGTTTTCCCCATCTGGGCTCTGTTATTATACAGGCCTATAACTCTGTGGAAGTTAAAGCTCTTACACTGATCTCAGAGGCAGCGTATCCCCTCATGGCCTTCTCTCTTGTGTCCTCTCCACCTTTGCTGTATGGCTTACATGTAACTAAACTAATGTGTGCAGTCTACGTGCACATGCAGCTTCATTTCTCCACATACCATCTGCTGAGATGATAAGATACAGTAAGTGTTGCTGGACCTCGCCCACTCCTGTGCCCTCCTCCCCCCGTAGAGACACTCCAGGCCTGTTCCTGTCTCCATGTTAATGCCTGTCACGCAGGCAGAGAAGCGCACTCAGGTGGGTTAATGAAATCCTCTCGGGCCACTGAGCAGGGCAAAGGTCACCGAGGTCCCACCTCTTATGGGAAGCTGCTTGCCCCTGCACCCACGCACCTACACACTAAAATACAAACATCATTCTCAGAAGGCCAGCCCACCTGTCTCCTTACAGAGGAGCGATGGGAGACACATGTTCACAGGCCAAACTCTAAATCCATTCCCTGGCAATCACTTCAATTTTCATTCCTCATTCTCACCACCTCTCCATTTAAACAGGCTAAACAACCTCTCTGAAAGCCAAGAAGTAATGGAAAATATTACATTTCAATGGGTTTAATGCTTTAAATTCCTCCCTGACTTGGTGTAGAATATTTATGATAGTAAAACAGATTGCATTTCCAGACTATCAAGAAGAGCCGCAGGCAAATGTGCCCAAGAAGTAGCATGTTTGGGGAATATTTTATTTCTACATGGTAGCTCCTTAAATGGATTGATGGATGGATGCAGCCAACTAGAAGAGCACTACTGATGTGCCGCACTCACATGGCCATGTGGAAACAATACTAGAACAAGACAAAAGCATTTTGGGGGTATTTCATTTCATATGAAGGCACAAAAACGGCAAATGTCATCCTGACCGTTAATGCTGTCACAGGCTGTTAAGAGAAAACATAGACGGAGCCTGGCAAATGTGACTTCAGCAGTTGAGTGTTTTTTTCCTCTCCACTGTGGGAGCAGGCAACATATTTCTTTATTTTGGACTCATATGCTGCCAAGTCCTCGTAGTGTCATCCACAGGGGGAATATATGTGTGTGTGTTTTTCAGTTAGTAGGCTGCTCTGAGCCCTGACGTCCGGCTGATGGGTTTATTTGACACAATATGGGGGATGTTTCTGTTGCTATCAGCGAGGTGAAGTGTAGTAACATGAGCAGAGGATGAGGGAAGTTAGATGTGTCCTCTTTTTAAGAGCTCCCTGTCATTATAGATTTGCAGGGAGAGAAAGAAGTTGATGCATGCAATGTCTAAACACTCACACATACCTACATATATTTGCATCACTTGCATGAGAAAATATAAAATTATCTGTGGGTTCCCTCAAATCATCAAATACTGCATGGCTCTTGGGTTTGTTTTGTGGTAACACACTCAATGAAAAACTTCCTGTTTGGTCCATAGTGCCATCTAGTGCTTACACTATAGCTATCTAGATGCTAGATGGTTCTGTCTTATTTGTGACACACACAAACCTGAATGAGGTGTCTGGTCTCCACAGCAACAGGTCTCCCCGCTCCCATGCTGTCAGTGAACCAGCTAATGTCCAACACGTGCATTGTGGGTAGATTCTTCAGGCCACACCCTTTTAACCACACCCACAGGGATGAAGCTTCGCTGTCCTCTGACACTACGTGAGTGACCTCATCGCTGTAAAAGGAAGATGAGAACAGATGTCAGAAGGTTCCTTTTTTGGTTTTATTCAGTTCTGTCGAAGCTCAAGAATAGTGGCGAGCATTATTTATTATTATTATTCAGAGGTATGACGAGTTCAAGTTCCAGTTAATTTCATCTCTATAGGAACTACAGGAATCTATACAATTGCTTTCTTTGTGCTGGACAATAGGTTTTTAGAGAAAACACAACATGAGACTGAACCAAACAGTAACATTGTGAGCCATAAAACCAAAACAATGACCTCAAAGACACTAAAAAGCATAAGATTCATCACTCAAATTTTTCAAAGCCACTTTCCCCTTTCACATTCAAGTCGCAATGTGATCCATTGGTATTATAAATAATATTGATTGTTGCCGCTTTAAAGCGCCTGAAAACTTGGTTTCAAATATTAAGTATTTCTTTATAGAATTTATGAAAATGAAAAATAAGCAACAATTAACATTGAAGTTTTGATAAAAAGTAGGCCCTATTATTTATTACTTATTAAGAGTGAAGAAGTGAAATCAGAACTTCCAGGTTCTGTTCCAATAGTAAGAAAACATCATTAAAAATCCTGCAGACATTTGTAATAACGCAAATCATTTAGAATCCAGCCTTGAAACATGGCCTTTCTCAACCGTATGTCATGTGGCTCACTTAAACGACTGTTGTTTGTTCAATATTTTAAGCAGCCTTTAACGAATGTCATTTCCCATGAGCCCTAGACCCCCGCGAGTTAAATGTTGCAGCTTGAAAAAGGAGGCAAGCCCATTTGCAAGTTTTGAGATGGCAGAGATTACAGCTTTGTTGCAATGTTGCATGTACCCGCTCTGACATGCTGGTAAATTTTTTAAACGGGAGGTATAGTTTTTGCAAGTTCACAAAGTAATCATTGTTGAACTTCATTAAAATCACATAGACTTATTTAGCAATTTAGCAAGTGCTATAGTGGATGCCAACTTGTCTTAGAATATGGAAAGTAAACCATTGGAACACACTTATTTTTTTCAGAAAGACTGATGATGACTGTTGAATGAGACATTGCATTGAGTTACAGAGACCACAGAGGCTAGTTGGGACACAATGTCAGGACTTTGGCTCTCTATAGCTCAACTGATCTGCTTCACCAGAACAGTGTGGGTGTTATTTCATCAGATTTGACTGACAGTAGCCCAACAACTCAACCTCAACCCAACCCAACCAACTGCCACCAGATTTTGATTAAAATGTCATTAAATTCTGACTGGTGCACAGTGTGTTATCTTTTTCCCACCAAGGCCCACCTGCTTCAAACCAATGCGAAGAGCACAGACAAAAACACAAACATATAAATCTCTTTTCAGGGCCTTTAAGTAATTAAATGATCTTAATGCAAAACATAAGTAAACAAAAGCCTCAATACCATGTCTATGGATTAGTAGGATTTCCAGAACACCTTGAACGGTTTAATTGAAAGATCTCCTTCACTGCTGGATCTAACAAAACAAAAAAACATTCCTGTTGTAGAGTGGAGGTGTTCAAGTGAGGCTTTTGAATGCAGCTCAGCTCTCAGCATCATGGTCTTACTGGTGATGTTTGAGGATCAACACTGGGTGAACAGCAATCAGTACAGACCCTCATTGCCTCCCTTCACTGTTTGATAGCTGACTCATTCAACCAGTGCTTCCTACAGCTCCGCAGAGACTTTGTCAACAGACTTTTTTATCACGGCCTCCTTCCCTTCTGCTTCCTGCCACGGAGTATAACTACCATACCCAATCAGGGCACCCAGCCGTGCATAATTACCCTCAGCATGCTCCTCCTCTTCCTCTCTCCTGGGCGTGGGTAAATCGGTGGAACGACTCCTTAAGGAACATCCCAGCAGAGCTCAGGCTGAGGCCTAATTGGCCAAATCACTGGCGAAACTAATCCTCTATCTGCTTGGCATACCAGTCTGGCCACCAATGGTCCATTTTAAAGAAAAATAAATCCTTACCAGGACAAAGACATGAATAAAGAATTCACTTGCAGTGAACAGTCCAACCACCAGTCTGGCCCTTTGGTTTGATTCCCCTCTAAAAATCACACAGCATTGCTATGTGGGAACAAAACTGCGCATCACAGAAAAAAAACACTGTCTCCTCTTGCCATGTTTACCTAGATATAATCCATCCCTGAATTTGGATCCTTATCTTATGCGTAGCCTCACTGAATGTAAAATGGCAGATTGGCATGCAAATGAGCGAGAATGCAAGCCCAGCACCAGATTGTACTTCCCAGAATCAGTGGGACTCTGAGCCCAGACACAAGGACAGGCTAAAGTCAATGGGCTTTGATATGGAGAACTCTCTCGAGTCGTCTCTCTGCCCCGTTCCTGTCAGCAGCTCGCCTCCCATTCCTTCCAAAAGTGAAAACCAACAGGCAGATCAAAGACAGAGTATGTCCAGAACAGATTTTAACACCATGGCAAGGTTTCATCTGTTTGCCTTTTTACAGCTGCTCTCATGAGGCATCTTCACTGATATACATGATCACTGTACCCAAGAAGAGCATCTTAACTCCCCCATCCTACCAAGATAAACCACATGAGGAAGTGGCCAGTTACGTCACCAACAGTCTCTGTGCTATGAACTCCAACATGGCACCCCAAAGGGTTCAATGTTATACAAATAAACAAGACATTATGAAATCATATGAATGTGTGAAATATGTGGTGGTAATACATATTGTGTAAAATACATAAATGAATTTTGAAATCATTAAGTGTTTTTCTCCTCATTCTTACTTTCATTATAACAAAGTTTTAATGGAGTCCCTTTTTATCTCATTATATACATTTTTACTTGAAAATGCCCTTTTCAGAAGTTTAAATTATACACTCATTCCACAATGAATTTCACTTGAAGCTCAGTCACATGTCCGCCTGCATCTCCTAAACTCAACAACTGAAAATTTAGCCAGTTAGCACGTGTTAGCTAGAGCAACAACAACTCCATAGTAATTCTAAATAACAGCAGAGAAGAGGGAAAAAAGCAGACAGTCTTTCCCTGTAGTTACTCGAGCCAACAGGAGCCTGGTTCTTCACCTGGATGCTGAGTAATAATAAACAACTTACAAGGCGTGGTCGTCCCATTACAATTACAGCACGCAGCAGCAGAGCATGGATGTATTATAAGAGCTGGATACCGGACTAAAAATGGCGCCCATTCAGTCCTATAGGTATTGCTCGCCTGGCGCATACGCCAAAAAAGGTTTCTAGCTTCCGGGTTTGCTTCCGCGTTGTGCGGCCCACTGAATGTGCGTAGTAGTGTTTCCCCCGCTGGCCCCGCCCACGAGTTCCCGCTTGACCCATAGACTTTACATGGTGATGACGTCACGGATTTTTAAATCGCTTTTCTCGGCTTAAGGAAAGTTTTACAAATATAAAACCTCCATGAATCAAAAGTTCATAATAGAAAGAGTCATAATTGACGTTGTTTGCAGTTCGAGGTGTCCTGTCAACAGTTTTACAGACGTCTGTTTTACAATGTTGGTCTATGGGGAAAATCCTTTTTGGGCCGCAGTGGGATTTTTCGCTGCAATACCGCGAGTGGCCACTCTGAAAAACTGGCTGCGAGGCTGAGCGGCGACGCCCTATACAGCTCTTATTATACATACATCCATGCAGCAGAGCTACGCGTCCGCCATTTTGGACTGAAGGAACTTACAAAAGTACAACTCAGTTCTTTCTATCCTGTTGTCATATGCCTCTACTGAAATTGCCTGTGTTGTACAATGAAAAAATATTATAAATATGCATGCAAATATTTATTTATTTATTTATTTATTTATTAAATTTATGAAGAAAATCAAAGCAGAAATTTGTAAAATTAATTCAGAATTTAATTTATTAAACAACAAAAACTTTCAAAGCATGGGTCCAATTTTTCAGTGTTTCAGAGTGTTCCAAGTAGAAAACATAACATAACATAACATAACATAACATAACATAACATAACATAACTTTTTGCCCTGCTTCCCAGAGGAGCAAAAGGTTAGCAATGGACGGAAGCTAGAAAAATCCAGCACTCCAAAATGAATGTACACAAGACCACAGACCCATGTTTGAGAGTACTTTGTCTTAAAGAATCCCCTCTAAGAACATACATTCCTTAGAAGTTAGTGTAATAAAAGAGAAATTAATCTATTTGTCCTTTTACTGGGAACCCCATGCAGCCTGTCAAGGACCCCTGGTGATCTTCTGATCCCAGTTTGGGAGCCATTCTTCTAAACAACTCGATAACCACATTACGAAGTGGTTAAAATCAGGGATGTCACAAGAATCAATACAAAGATACCATAGATACATAGATACCAAATCAATGCCAGCGTTCTTAGTTATCAGTAGTATCAACAGCTCCATCTACAACTCAATGTTATTATTATAATACAGCCGGAGTGTGTTTGTTTAAATGCTGAAACACTTGAAGTGTCAGTCATACTTACAAGAATACAAACCAAAATGAGAGCACATAATCACACAGTTGTATTTGTTGTTACAGCATGCCATTTCATACAGTTCCTCTAATTTGAAATGACTTGAATTTTTTGGGCTGCTTTGCTTTCTACTTGAAGGCTACAGGCCAACATTTAATTTGTAACTCTTATTCTAATGCAGCCTGTATGCTTAAATAATGAAACATAAAGTTTCTGTTCAAATGTTAAGGTTTACAAAAAGAGTTTTACAAAACTCAAGAAAAAAAACAAGACTTTCAGACCAATTACTAGAAGTTCCAGCAGAACCACAAAAAGGAAAAATGAGCTGCGGTAGCATATGGTGAGAGGAGGAGACATACATACATAGTATGTCAAATACCAGGATGTCCTACTGCATCTGGTTGCATTTTGCAGTATGTAAGCCATGGATGTATGAAGAGAAGTGGATACAGCATTGGAGGCAGGGCTCCTTTCATTCCTATGGAAGTTGCTCAGTGGCGCACAAAGCCAAAAAAGTTTGACTTCCGGGTATAAAATTACCCGGATCTTCCGGGATCATGTGGCCCATAAAGCCAGGAACACCAGATACTTCCACCAGCCGAGCCGGCTAACTTCCATTTTAGCCCTCTGCTAACTTGAATGGGGTTAAAATAATTCAAGATGTTATTGGACCGAATGGATCAAATTCTGATGGTGAAACAAATCATTTTGCAGGGTTTGTGACACTCAAAAAAATGTATCCGCTGATCTTTCACAACACAGTTTGGCCACTATGTCAAACTGACCTTCAAGCCCGGCTTGATGCAAGCCAGCATGCTTTTCTGGCTTTTCCACATCCTCTTTACAGCAGTCACATCAACGTCACTTCGACTGAACCATGATGAAACCACAGATAGATGACAATGCATTGACAGTGCACTGACAGTGCAGTGACGGAAGCTGGTACAACAGTTTATGACGAAATAGTATGTCCCAATTGTTTGCATACCGCATGCAACAGTACATACTTTACAAGGGCAGCTGCAGTAGCCTACGTACTACAAGTAAAAAGAAAAAGTATGCGATTTGGAACACAGCACAAGTTTTTGATTGAAATATGGTCCAACGACAAAATATGGTGAACTGGAAAAAACTAAAATGCCAACACTTTCCAGGTGTTTTTGGAGAGGATGAGAGAGCAATGCCAACTGAAGATAAAGTAATGCCATAATAATATTATTATAGTGGCAACGAAATTAATCTGTTCATTCATTTTTTTATTCTTTACCATTAATTCAAACAGCAAAGGCTATTCGCCAAATCGACAACACGGCGCACGCCCAACCAATCAATAGTATAGTGAGACGCAGCCCACATAGGTGATGACAACAGGATGTAGAGTTCCTTAGTGCACTCGCATAATAGCGATGTGAAACCAAAACAAACCGGATTAAATGTATACAATGTAACAAAAACATGAACCTCAGTTTGGACATTCAGGTGTGAAAAGGCCCTTAAATTATTTCACAAAATTATTTTGTGAAATAATTTTATATGTGTATATTTGTATTTATAAATTTTACATATTTTATTTATGCGATTATTGTTTCATAGTCATAGTATTGAATATTTGGGGCTCCTTAGTGAAAGGCCATTATGTGTCTGTGTGTGTGTATGTGTTTCCTGCCATTCGTGAAAGAGTATTTAATACAGCTCATCAATCAGCCAGGACAAACATGTCGATATTTGGATCCATGTTCATGTGCATCAGACTTGAAATTAGGACAGGGGGAGACTGGTGTGTGTGGTGTGTGTACCAGCACATACCTTTATGCACGGAGGAACGCTCACAGTGTATCGGACCATATGCTCAAGGCAGTGTGCCTATAACTTGTGTAAGACTAGATATGGGAGGTGTTGCTATCAGACTGCAGCTGATATCAGTTTTGTCGGCTTGCAGAATTAATGTCAGTTTGAGGCAGGCACGCTCTACTTCCTGTCGTTGGTTTCAAACAATTGTATCAAGCCAAGTGTAACCGTAGGAGCGCTCAAGCTGTGTTTCTGGGAATGCTGCCATGGCCAAGCTGGCGCGCGGCTGGCAGGCACACTTAGACACACATTTAAACATTCACACACACACACACGCACACACACACACACACACACACACACGTTAGTTATACCATACTGATGGGGACCCTTTATTGACTACATATATGGGCCCTAAATCACATGCTTAACTTCCAACATTTTATAACACTACAGTAACTTTAATTTGAAAAACTGGCCCCACTCTGAATGTCTAAAAGTGAAAATAATTCTGGCAAGGATACAAGCAGAGGAACACACATGCACACACATACACACACACACACACACACACACACACACACACCTGCTCAAGAGGAGCTCAAAGCCTGAGTTTTAGCTGCCCAGCACCGAAAACAAAGTTTACTCTTAAAAAATGGGAGGTTGCATCAACAGTATCACTACAGCCTCAAAGGAACCTGACTCTGAAGCGTTGCGGGTGTCAAGCAGCGGACTTCTGCTGTGTTCACAGTTTGTGATTTAAAGATACTTTCAATTAGAGACAGAAAAAAAAGGATGAACGCATGCTGCTTCCATAATTAGCGCACAATACTGTAGATGATTCATCATCGCAAGGAACAAGCTCACAGGCTCCCTAAACGTCTCTCCTTAAGCGCAACTTAACAAAAAAGACTTTCGCAGAACTCATTAAAAAAGTTTGTGTGTGCTCTGTTACCTTTCTTCCCATGTTTTTAGCTTTCTAACTGCTATTGCAAACAAGTTGTAGCAGGGTTAGCCAATTTCTTCTCCTTCTTAAATGTATTTACTGTATGTAGGAGCTATGAGTTATGGCTCAAGTGGGAAAATCCACTAAGGTGTTGCAGAGCCAGGATGGATGCCCTGAACCTGGTTGATAAGGTATTCATGAGACTGTAGTGGCTCTCTAATTAGCTAATTGGACCATACCTTCTTTAAAAAGATAGTTTTTAAGAAAATAGCACAAAGTAACTGAGCCTGAATTGTCTTTTTATGTAAGCAATATTGGGTTTGGGTTCATCTTTGATTGCTATATCCAAAATTATGTGCACAGCTTATCATTACATTATCTACATCATTTTAACTGCTTCTACAGACTATAAATGAATGTTTATTTGAGCATGTAAATGAGCCTCATTTTGCATTTACTGGCCTGGCTGTTAGTCAGTACAACCATGCCCAACCAGGCATTTAATTAGTATTATAACCTTCCATTTCACTGGGGTTATAATGGAGGCCTTGAAGGCTGACCAGAAGGTCAAACCATTCTTGCTGGTACCTAAAAAACCCTAACATAGAAAATACTCCTGCATCCCTCTATGCTCTACATTAGTGTTCTCTCCTGAACTTCACATTCAGAAAAGCTTTTAAGCACCAAGCCCTGCTCAGTCAGTGAACAACAAAATGGCAAGCTTTTTTTCCAACCTGAGGACGTCGTCCACAATAAAGCCCTTTGACCTGGCCAGCTGGGTCAGAAAGCTTCTCCTGCTGCGGCCCATTTTCCTCTCCACCAGGTACAGTCTGACATCCTCAAATTTCACCTCTTCACGCCTGGAAACGCCGGCTTCCACTGCTCTAGACCTTTTCCTCAAACGAGGCACAATAGGAGTGTGGAACATCTTTTTTCCAAAATATTTCTGCACCTCTAGGAATTTCTGCTGCTGTGAGTTTCTTCTTGTTGTGTGCCATGTAACTTCCATCCAGGAAAAGCACCCACTTTGGTATTGCTGCAGTTATTTATTTCACAGCTGAAGCATTTTTTTTGTTGTTTTTTTTTTTTGGTTTGTTTTGGTTTGTTGTTTTTTTTTTGCCTGATAGTGTGTCAGTTGGAGCAGAGTTGGTGAGAGATGGCAGACAAGAAATGCTTCTGGCAACAGGTGTTGAAGATTTGGTGTTTACCAAAAAACACCTGCCAAGATCGAATGATTAAGGATGGGAAGAAAAAAGATGAAAAACACCCTGTTGGCATGGCTTTATTCACTTCCAGTTAAAGTTGTTCTCTAAACACACATTTGGAGGAAGTAAACAATGCCTGATGCAGTTGCTTCTTATAAAGCTGCTCAAAAGTTTTCATGCAGTTGTAAATCCTCTATCTTGATCGGAGTAAAGCCTCACTCCAGGGAGATTCCTGAATTTTGGTCACCTCACAAACCCCTCACAGCTGTCCTGCCATGTCCGGTTCGTCTCGCCACTCACCGTCTCATTATGTCCAGACCAAGTCTGCACCATCTGCTCCACCGCTTTAATTAGCTTACTGCCTAAAATGAGAGCCTTTGTGGGCATTTCCCCAGAGATCCCACAAGCGCATACACGGCCTTTGCACACATGCAGGTACTGTATGCAAGCCACTGATGATAAGAAATATTTATATGGGGGAAAAGAACTACATATGCAGTGGTCAGGAACGCTAACTGAAAACAGATTTAATCTGTTTAATTCATCTATTCCTTTTGTTTCCAAAAAGGTAATTACAACATGAGCCATTTGGTTTTGATTTCTCTGCTACTACGGTCAACAATGTGAAAGAAAGAGTTTAAATGTCACTGTGCTGTAATTATCTACAATAATGCTTCTGCTTCAGTGGACCAAATAGGAATGATTTGTTGATTTAGTTGCGGGGAAAAATCATTATAGGCCTTGATTCTACATCTAATTACCAAAGCCTCTGTTCATTTTTTCTCTTTAATACGAACACCTTGTCTCGGTCCGCTTGACAGAATTTATTACGCTGCTCTCATTAACATGGAGTTCTGAGGGTTAACTGGTGTCACAGGGCAGACGCGACTTATTGTTTGACTATTTACCCCCGCAGTCACTCAGCTGTGTATGAAGGTGCTGGCCTGCGTCCAAACTGAGACTGATGAAATTCTAACATCACTAAGACGAATAGCTCCTTCACTGCCAGCAGCAATCACCGAAAGAGCAATGAACCCAATTTCTCATCTAACTTTCCTCGGTAGCTCTATGGATGCCTAATAAAATTGTCCAATAATTATTTACAATCATTCAACATATTCAATTTGGTCTTTAGAGGGCAACTTGAATTTTGCTCTTGTGAGCCAAACTCAAGCTTTACAGCCAATTCTTGTTCACACCCAGAACTTTATTTTGAGTGCTAGAGGAGTTTCCAAAGTTTCCTAACATACCAGATATGTCAAGCTGAGTTCTTGGGACAAGTGTTTTGAAATGATGCACAAGACATCAGGAAGATTACCATTTGATGCAATGGTGCTAACCCTAACCCTAACCCTAACCCGGACCCTAACCCTTGGGTTTTAATATTTCACACAGAGTAAACATCATAACTTAACAAAGAAATGGAACAAGCAGATACAGAATAATATGTGATACTGTTTGACAGTGTGAATAAGATGATTTTACCAACATTAAAGCAGCAACATTTTTCATATTACCAGTCAATCACATGACCACTTGCATGTTAAGGATGTTGCTCATACTGACAAACCAACTCAGCTCCACAGTGTTTCAGTCTTTTTCAATATTTTTCTCTACTTTTTTACTTGTTTTGTTTCACTCTCTCAGTGACATTTCAGCAGCAGCATACAGCTGTTTTCGGTGAAAAGGCTCCGAAATCCCACTTTACACTACCTAGTACCAGTTAGCAGCTAGTGGCTAGCTAGCTGGTGTATGGTGAACATAGCAGCTAAAGATTCCCTAAAAATTAAGATTATTTGCCCAGAAGTTGGTGGAGACAAAAACAGTGTTAAATGGAGAGTGAATATTGACTTAGATTCAACTCCAAGTGAATGCTAATGTTGCTCCTGCTGAACATGCAATAGGCAATTGTTTGCTAACGGTATAGTTTGTACTTGCTAAATGCTCTGCTATGTGCACTGATAGATAGATAGATAGATAGATAGATAGATAGATAGATAGATAGATAGATAGATAGATAGATAGAATGTTTATGATGACACACTGAAAATACTGAGAATAAAAATCAAAACCTCAATGCTTGGAGCAGACATTTTTGTTTTGACAGTACTCCTGTGGTGTCAGAAGACAGTACCAGGTCCAGTCGGCCTTCTGCATTAAACATCTTGAAATCGATAGCCAACAGAGCATCAAAATAGACAAAAAAAAATACACACAGCCTGAAGGTAAGTCTTATTATCCAGTTTTCTCGTTGAAGAGTTGCTGTTTTGTATCATCAATATTTCAGGTTGAGGAAGCTTCCTAACAAAGTTGAAGGCTGTGCTGAAGAAATGGCCCACTAACAAAACAAAGTGATATAAAAAAGTAATGGTTTCCTTTTGTTTTAGTGAGTGTACTTCTTCATTGATTTGCATGTATTAAGGAAGAGTGTGGCAGCATTTAAAAAGTGTATTCAATATCTAAGCAGTTTTCAATTTGCTGTTAGGTAATGAGAGGACCAAACACGTGCACACTATCACTGAAAATAATTGGAAAATGTAGAAAAAGTACTCTTCCATTTTAAAAAAAAGGCTATTCCATAGTATTGCTCAAATGTTTACACAAACGCTGTCTCCTAATTATCATCGTCAGCTCTGAATAATGGAATAGTTCGACATTTTGGGGAATATTCTTACTCCCTAAAAGGCTTAGAGTTGAATACAAAGATTGACATGACTCTCATGTTCATGCATTAAGTATGTAGCTGGAACCAGGAAGTACCTCTAACGTTAACTAATTTGAGGTCACACATGCACCCTCCCACTCTTCAGAAAGAAACAGTTATGGCTCTCTCCACAGGTAACAAAATCCAACTTTCAGCACCTATAAAGTACAGTAATTAACACGTCATGACTTGTTTGTTGAATCCATAGTGTAAAAACAACACATGTTGTTACCTTTAGACAGAGTTGTGCTAACTGTGTCCTCCTTTTTCCAGTCTTTATTCTAAGCTAAGTTTCTTATTTACCATACAGACAGGACACTCATCTAACCGTCGGCAAGAAAACAAATACCTGTATTTCCCAAAACTATTTGTTTAATATCTATTTTAAATCACAAGGTTGGTTCTTGTCTGTCTTCTTTTAAGTTTGAGGCAAGAATCAGACAAAAGATCCACATACTTTACTGATAGCTCCAAGGGATTGTCAAATCAACATGACAAAGCAAAACAAGCTGGACCAATGATTAGTCCAGCTTGAAAGCAGACTGACTCTCAATCATGCAGATCACAATCATCTGAGTGATGAATGTGTTTTTGTCTATATGTGGCTTGTTCTGCTTTGTGATGGTGATTTGACAATGCCTTGGAGCTATTAGTGCAGTGTGTGGATCATTTGTCTTTTGATTTTTGATCCAGTACCTGTAGACGTTTTTTGAATGTGCGTACCGTACACCCTGTCTTTCTTTTAAGTTTGAGATATGCAGACACACTTACTCATATTTTGACTGGCACATCCAAAAATAACATTAAAATTCTCAACTTTGGAGGCAGTGTATCTGTTGTCTCTACACCGCTCAGTCTGATAAAATAGGAACAAAATCATCTTCATTTAAAGTGAGTTATCATATTTTTAGATCTCACGGGTGTGTTGGCTCGATCTTGACATGCCTGATCACAGTCATATCAGAGACATTAATCAACAAAAAACACTCCATTTCCTGTCTTAATGAAAATTTCAGAAAGTTGAATGAGCACGCTCTCTACACATCACTTTCATTAGAGATAATGCAGCGCTATATTTACCACTTCAGCAATCTTTCCACCCACTGTAAGATTGGAGTCTTAATAGTCTTGCACCTTAAATAACATTATACACTGAAATAAATATAAATGTAAAGTATATTACACACTCAGCCTGACTGAAAATGACACGTGCCTGAGCTGGGAGGTCGAATCCAGTCACAGTATATTATGACACTTTTGTTTCTTAAGGTTTTTTTTTATGTAGAATGACTTTGAGGAAGTCCCTGCTTCCCTTTTGCAGATCCCTCAGTGCAATTTGGGGGACAAGTCTAGATATGTGAAAATACCATGAATTGCTGCATTACTTATAGATGAAGGAGAGGGAGACAGAGAATATGTGTTGGTTTTAATGAGGTGACCTCCCTGTGTGTACTTCTCCCTGTTGAAGCTGACTGGTGTGTTGGAGCCGTGGTGCGTGACGGGTCAGTCTATTACTGTACTTCCAAAAGCACACTTGCTCAGAGGTTCCCTGTTGAGACAGAAATGAACCTGCCGTCCAAAGAGGAGTGCGAAGGATGGGACCAGGCTCAAGTAGCCTTCTTTATGTGCAAGGTGAGTACAAGAAAAATGGGAGACATTATAAAACACAGTGAGAATGCCAGTGGATGCTAAAGAGGTGTGTTGACCTACTTTCTCACCATTTACAAGTTAATCCTAGCTAATAAGGGTGTGTAGATAATATGTCATCTCTTGTTTGTCTCTTCATACATACTGTACATGTGCAACACAAGCAAGTGTTAGATAAAGAAGACAGCCAAATTCAGATAATCTGTGTGCTTAAATGTCAGTTCAGAAAACTAAATCAATATGTTTACTACCCTTAGAACAAAATGCAAGAGTGTGCTGTCACCATCAACAGACTGAAAATGAATGGACAGAAATTTCTGGTGAGTAGATCCCCTCACATATCCTTTTTTTTGCCTAAATTTTCCAGAAAAATACTCTTTCTGCCCCTGTTGTGGTTATATAATCTGCTAATCCGTTCAGGATCATATCTGGGTTGTGGTTGTTGTTCTAATTACATCAAAATAGACAAATCCTCCCAAGCAATTATTATTATGATTATGGTATTAAAAACAGCAGAATAATTACATTCCCTGGAGCTATTTATGCCAGTTTTGCTAAAAAAAAAAATTATAATAAACAACTGTCAAACTCAGTTTCAATACCAAGCATTTTGTACAGTTCTCTCTACTATTTTAAAGTCAGCTGATTTGAATACACTGTATCGAAAGCCTTTCAACCGAAACTGAACTTTAAAATAGATGTTGTGTTGCAAAAATACTGCTAAAGCTGCAAAACACTGCAAAAATCCAAAGTTAATAAAACAGAGGAAAGTTTACAGGATATGAAACTTGTCTCTACTGTAAACTCACCCACTTGTTTTACTTCCCGCACTCACAGTGTGTAATCAGTGACTCCCCTAACATGGAAGTGTGTGAATCAATTGCAACTTCTGCTTTGATGTCACCGTAGTATCTCATTGCTTTGTCTCGCTCATCCACATTCTGTGTACAATCTCTGAGGGCCTTTCTGATGTTTCTGTGAAGCACACAGACTGAGTGCAGGTGAAAACCGACTGTCTGTGTGTGGGTGAGAGACTGTGAGAAATGAGTCTCGGAGCTAATAAAGCTATGATCCCTGCTTATTTAAGTAAGTATCATTAGATCTGTCCCGGTCTGTTTTAAGAGGAATTTATGCGCTGAGATAACTGAGGCATGGGTTTAT
The DNA here is from genome assembly GCF_914725855.1 of Thunnus albacares. Taxonomy (NCBI): domain Eukaryota; kingdom Metazoa; phylum Chordata; class Actinopteri; order Scombriformes; family Scombridae; genus Thunnus; species Thunnus albacares. The sequence continues at coordinate 6,851,584 of NC_058119.1, forward strand.
AACTTCCTAATATTCATTTTGAGGATCCTAATACCTCAGTAACACCTGCGTGTCGGCATGCGAGCATTCATTTATATGCCTCTTTTTAGTGGCTACCTACAAACACCCCTTGTCACACTAGCAAATGAGAGCAGCAATATATTTATTAGTCGTTGACCCTGAGCTGGATATTGCATCATTAAAATACTCCTATATCTCCCATGTGTATCTCCACCAAAAAATTCTCAGTGTGGATTTTTATCAGTCAAAATGATTAATATTTCAAAGCTGGAGGTTTTGGTGTGAGAGTTACCAGTGCATATCTGAAAAATACATGTGCATACAATATGTGTATTGACTGATAGATCCCATAGCTACAGATCCGGCTCAGGTAAACCCATGCTCATATTGAGCAAGAATATTTAACCATGGCTGCACAGCTGGCTACACACGCCTTCAGTTCAACTGGCTTCAAGGCTGCAGAGTCTGACAAACATTCCCAATCATACCTCTGTTCAAATCCAGTCAGGTGAACTTTTCATTGCCACATAGGCACCTGGTTATGTATTAAAATGGCAAACTTGGAAAGATACATAATTGGTTTGAGGGTCTGGGGGTCCTCTCCCGCATAAAAAAATTGTAATTTAAAACAAATTTCCTGCATTTCTACAACACCTAACCTCTTGGATTAAGTCAAGAAACAGCCACGTGCACTGGTCTAGATTAGTTAGATTGAAGGTGCTATGAAAACCAGGAATGCATTGAGAACAGTATATAATTGGATGGATCAGGACAAGAAATGATTATTAGCAGAATGGCTATTTCATATTTGAAATTGTATTCATAAAAACATTATATAGCCTAAAAGGTTGCAGGCTACTAGGCCATCTTCAAGGTTAAACAAGGACAAACAGTTAATATAAATGAAATAGTCACACATCGCAATATGATTTGTATAATTAAACCTTGTTAAACAATTTTAAACCTGAGGGTTGCTATTCTCACTCACAAGGCCATCTTCAAATTCTAATAATTGCAACAAAGTACAAACAGTTTGGATGAATGAAATGGCCTCACACACAGGTTCTAGTGGTAGCTATTAACACCACTAGCTGATGTAGTTGTAATGTTATACAGGAATGAATAATCATAACTTCAAAAGCAGATTATTTTAACCTACATTATCTCAAATCAAAGACTATTTTAATGCACAACTCAGAAGGTGATTTTTGCTCCCCAAGACTTTAAAGTGCTATTGTAGTTGAGGACTAGACGTTACTTCCCTTTATAACTTGAGCTCTTATTTAGCCTGTATGAGAAAATGTGAGAATAATCATAATAATGAAAGCACAGAACAAAGCACAGTCATCATATTTATAATAATTCCATCCAAAGTCTGACTAAAACTGAAACTAAAGCAGAGTATTCTGCAGAAGTCTAAACAAGTTACTGCCCACTGCTGAACATTTGACTGTTTGTTAATTCAGACACTTTGGTGCTCTGTCTGTCTCGCTCTCACGATGGGTTGGACTGAACCAACTCAAAGGGTATTACTTGTTTTTGCCAGTTGCTGAAAATAGAAAAATGATCATTGATATAGGCTGCTTAAATATAAACACCTGACTGTGGGGACTATATGATGATAAGTTTATTTTTAAAAAGACAAAAAGTGTTGCTGTATTTTTAGCCATGTTAGTGGGATATCAGTCTGTTAATCGATCCACCACATTGGTCTGGACTGAAATATCTCTAACATTCCCATCAGCTTGAGATGTAGTTTGTGTTTAGTGCTAATTAGCAAATAATTACGGGCTAAACTAAGATGGTGAACCTGGTAAATATTACCTGCTATCATTAGCATGTTAGCATTGCCACTGTGAGCATGGTAGCATGCTGATGTCAGCATTTAGCTCAAAGCACCCCAGATGCCCCAAATACAACCTCACAGAGCTGCTAGCATGGCTGTAGACTTTCAGTCTTGTTTAGGAGTTAGTGGAGACGCCTTGGTATTGAATAAAGTATTATAGTGATAAAATAAGTGACAGTAATGTGATATGTTCGCTGATGGAATACTGTAAAGACAGAGCCCTCTATGTTTATAAAGAGTGATTTGTCTCTTTGTCCTTGTGTGTCCTTGTGCCTTGTCCTCACCATGTGCTTTACCTTGTATGTTTGACAGAATAGTGTTAATATTTAATCTGCAATCTGCATCCTTGTGGATTTCAGTGTTGACATCTTTGGCTCTAAAGAAGTGGTTAAAGGAGCAGGGTGTAGAATTTAGTGGCATCTGGCAGAACAGACTTGGCAGAAATGGAATATAATATTCATAAGTGTGTTTTCATTAGTGTATAATCACCTGAAAGTAAGAATCGTTGTGTATTTGTTACCTTAGAATGAACCCTTCATATCTACAAAGGGAGTGGGTCCTCTTCCACGGAGCCCGCCATGTTGCACCAACCAAACCAAAACCAAATTTCTGTAGGTGGCACTCTTTACCTTGAGTGTTATTTCTCACTCTAACCATCCAGTTCCTCTTCTATCTCTGACAAACCTGCTGTTGCCTCTGGCAGTGAAATGTCATTTCCTGTTGCAAGAGGATTTGTAAAACAACAACTGCAAAATCTTTTTTGCTTTAGTGTAGATTGAATCACTATTGTGTTACAAAGCAGCATGAAATAAAACAGACTTACTTACCTGTATATTTACATGTTTTTTGTGTTCATGTTCATGTTTTTTTTTACTTCAAGAACTTAAAGCTCCCCCTACACTCAAAAATATGTTTTTCTTCTTGTTACTTCAGTTGGATGTTTGAGCTTCACTGTGCATAGTGATATATGTGCAGAGTTTGACACTAGAAGGCTGTTTTCACATTCATCTGCTCTCAAGGGGGAAAGTTCCTCTGTGCTCACCCAAAATCTGAGTTTAAGGTGTGAACATAAGAATATGATTTTGTTCTTATGATTGATTGACTAGATGTGATCACATCTAGTTTGGAAGCCAATCGTGGTCCAGTATGCGCACAAGTGTTGACTTTTTAACGAAGGAGGTTCAATTTTGAATGAAATATATTTGCATATTCATATATTCTGGATTTTTTAATGAGAGAGAAGGAATAGATGTCATTTTAAGAATTTTTAGCGAGGTAGTTGAGCTTTTTCGTGGGAGTATTCCTATATGTCTTAAAACATGTATAGAGGGGGATTTTTATGTCTCTGCACCAGTGCCATTAAGACACATTCCTGTGAACTTATCATCCACGCATGATCACAAACACTGTTTTAAACCTATGTAGGGCAGCAGCATGCCGTCCGTCTGCTAAAACCGCAGCAGAGAAGGAACAAGGATCGTTTATAATAAGTTCATGTTTGACTCATCAGGAGCTCAGCATGTGTCTAAGGGCAGAGAGGGCCTGAATGTCATGAGCACTGCCTTTGGCTTGCTTTGCATATTCATGTGATTTTTTTTATACAATAGATGGAGCAAAGGTCACGAAATCCTCAAGTAAATGAGCACGAAGAAGAAGAAACACAGATCTAAAATGCATCTCTGTTCAGATTACACCTACAATGTCTGTTCATCATTCAGTGGTTTAGAATGAGGTCTGAAGAAAAACAATCTAAACCTGTCTGAGTGGTGGGTGGCTGTATATTACAATACAGATGGGAATGACAGTCAGTCAGCGCACCACAGATAAAGGTAATCACCATCTTTTTGATGCCATATTCGCTCACACAGGTAGACAGGTTAAAAGAGATATGTAGTAGATCAAAAGAACTGTCAGCCTCCATCTCTGTGACGCTGCCTGTGTGTGGCTGCTATGTAAGGAAGTCACTTTCAACTTCTGTGTATGACATCAGCACTACAAACAAAGGCCACTCAAAGTAAAGGACAGTTCATGCACACATCTGTGGCAATATGCTATATCACATGATTACTTTGTTGTTGGTATCAAACATCTATGGTGACATGCCGAAATGATATAAAAATGATATAGGCTTTACAAGGAAGGCTTGTAAAATGTGTATGTGAGCAAATATAATTTCCAACAGAGATCAGGCATTACTGTAATTCAGTCCAATTCCAGCCTTACTAAATCAAGTTTGCCTCCTCGTAATAGATAATAAAGGAAAAAGAGCAAACTGTCAGAGCCTTAAAGGGGAAAAACACCTTAAACCAGAATTAGCTTTTTACACCGGTGACTTTGGAAAATGTAGTGTAGATTTGTGAACATGTGGGAGGTCTCTCACCAAATGACTGTAATGAGACCTCGTGCAGCTGCTGTGAAAGAACCACAGGTAATTTTGTGGGGATGTAGCTGTGAAGCTGTTCTCTCTTTTGTGAAATGAAACCTTTTTTTTTAAAAACCACCAACAAATGTTGTATGTGTTACACGCTCTGCTTGCTGCATGGCATTTCAACTTCAAACCGCGTGTGAACTGAAAGAAAAGTGGCCCACCATGTGCCTGTTTATGAGTGAAACTGAGATCTCACACTGATGTAACTCTTGCTAAAGAGCTACAAAATGTGTGTACTAGCTAAGTTATGAGCTATAACTTTGGCACCTGTATACCCAGAACTTTAAGTGTTAGCATTACCCAACATCTGTAGAGATGTCTGACAGCTAAGCCCCCGTAGATCTGTCTGTTACAAATATGCTAATGTTTAGCATACAGAGTATATTATCTACTATTTTTTAGGCATCATGATTTAAAGCTTTACTATACAGCATGTTGAATTTTTACAAGATTATATCATCAGTTTATTCAAGATTCAAGAGACTTTATTGTTTATTTATTATCCTTTGCACAGGCACAGGGTACATGCACAATGGAATTCTTGTGCGGTTCACTCAGTCAGGTAAAAAAAGAAACAAATCTGCAATAAATTAAATTAATATTCAATTAAAATTAAATATGAAAAAGAGAAGCAAGGTCAGAGAGATATTACATTGTTTACAACAATTATTTACAACATTCACCTTTGTTTATCCTGATACTGTATGGTTTTGTTTGTGGAAAAATCACTGATGTCCGAGTCTGTGTCTTTTTAATACCATGGCACCAAAGTCAGAAATTTCAAAACCTACACATGGTGGCTTTCAATGAAAACTCTGACATTTTTGGAAAATGCATTTATTCGCTTTCCTGCCAAAAGTTAGATGAGAAGACTGAATGTTGACTGAATGTCATATCTGACTGTTCAATATGAAGTTTGAGTGAGGATGTGGTTAGCTTTGCTGAACATAAAAACTGCTAGCCTGACTCTATCCAAAGCTAACAAATTCTTCCAACTAGCATCTCTAAAAGCGCACAAATAAACATATTTTATTTCTTTGTTAATCTGTAAAAAATTTGAAGAGTAAAAACAATTTGTGGTTTTATGGAGGGTATTTCTTGGCCAGGAGCTGTGACTTTCTAGGCTAGCTGTTTCCCCCTGCTTCCATCCTTTGGGCTAAGCTAAGCTATCTGTCTCCTGTCTCCTGCTTCATATTTAACATACAGAGAGTGGTGTCAATCATCTCATCTAACACTCAGCAAGAAAGTGAATGCACATGTTTCACAGAATGTGAAACTATTCCTTTTAACAAAATAGGAACAAACACCAAGTCTATCGGTCATGCATTCCTCATTGATTCACTTCCTGTTTCTGTTTTATGGCCTGTAGGGTGATAACATCTATAATAGTGAATCATTCATTTGAATAATCTACTGCTCAAAGCTTGACAAGCAGCATTTGACACACATTGACACAAATCATGCCACAAGGAAAGAATTCAAAAAACATCAGACCATGAAAGCAATAGATGTCTGTTCACATGTTAATTCAACTGTACGTACATTTTAAAATCGTGTGAAAAATTACGATGTAACACTATGAGTGAGGGCATCTGGTCTGCGATACAAAGGAGAGGCTGCAGCTTGTAGAGCTGTTGTGTCTCATTTGAACAAGCACAGACACTCCTATAAATAATTCAATGTGGGAGCAGTGCCTGAGTATCCACTGGGGCAGACTATTTGATATTTTATTCGGTGTCAAAAGGCTAAGTCGGATTTTATACAGATACTTTTTTCTCTCCTGTAAGCCAGTGGGATGATCAAGTGTGTATCTGCGAGGCCAAGGTTCATTTCTTTGAAGGAGGTAAAGCCTTTCATATTAAGTGATCTCACTCTTTGATTTACAAATGATTAAATCACAAGCTCTGCTTAAAGGGCTTTCACTGTGCTATGGGCTTATTCCTAGAGGTAATTCATCCTTTTGTTGCACAAAGGTTCCCATATTCACACACTAAGGTAGTGTAAGTTGCTTTATCAAGCCCCACCCAGTGGAATGTATAATACATATTATAAACAGCTTTGAATAACTACTGTAGGAATCTTACTAGTACATCACTGCACTTGTTTCACAGGAGACTCTGCAGATAAAGGGCCATACATACATTATTCATATTCAAATTAACTATCCATATCAGGCTCATATCTCGTACATGAGCCTCTTATCACAAGCTTCTCTCTATTTGTTCATCTGACATCTTACAGACTTGAATGCGCGATTCCAAACTTTCGCCAGCATGGATCGTTGTCACAGACACCGTTGTCATGATTCCTCGTCATGGATCTTCATTACATTTCGACAAATATAAAACAGGAGAGAGACAGAGCAAGTAACGACCTGGAGCAATGAATTATGAATGAAGAGGGGAATACATAATTTAGAGGGATTTGTTGCATATTTTATGGTAATCATTTTCCTTTCATTTACAAATCACAATTGCCTTACTGCACAACACACATTAAAATGCAACAAAAAATTACGATGCAGCGGGCAGTAGGATAAACTTTTTTACAGTGTTAGATGATGTATGAAATTGTGAGGTATGATGGTGGTGTGTTTTTTGGTTTTAGGGGGTCGGCTCCTCACCTGAAGGTCAGCAGTTTTAATTTGCAAAATGGAAATCAAGCAGCAGCACATAAAAAAGCAGCTTTTAAACCTCTGCTTTACTTTTTAGAGCCTCTGTTTTGTGTCCTTCATGATGTTGGTTCATGAATTGTTAACTAACAGTGTTTTTTGTGTGGTAACATTGTTGCATTAAATGAACTACATGCATCACATAAATAAAGTGATTTGATTTGGTTCTCCCATCTAAGAGTTTATACTATCACTGAGCACGGCAGCCAACCCCCAACTTCTACATGGAGCTGCTGCAGCTTATCTGATCAACAATACTGATAATTGTGAGATTGAAGTGCTAATATATGCATAAATGTAATATATATGTGACCCTGAAGCTCCTATAATGTCCTTCAGTAACAGCTCTCCTCTGTTTTGGTTCAGTTTAGACTAAAACCTGAGTGTGGCATGAAAACAAAGTGTGCTCTTGAAATAGCCCTTAGTGAGATGCTGCCATCTCCTGTTAGCTAAGAGCTGGTGCACATATGTAGATGTATATCTGTAGTATTACAGCTCAAATGCATGTATTTAGTAAGGGCGGCATACTTGCAGTGTTATCTCTGCCATGAGGAATTACAATCATCAATGAACTCTCTACTTTTTTTTTCATTTATCCCAACTTGTATTTACATTTGAGCTCTCTCATGCCTTCACAGAATCTGTCTGAAAGCGACCTGAGCAAGTTCAGTCTCATCCACCAACCGTAAGTGATACTTTAATAATGCTGTCATCACACAGCTAAACCCTCCTTCCTTCTCGCCCTGCCTCCCTCTAACCCTCTTTCCATTTTTTCTCGTCTTTTATCTCCTTTTCATTACTGTCACAAAAGTAAAAACATTTCAGGAGCACTGAAGTTATACTCACAAAAATATACCGAATCCTCTTCATACTCATTGATAGCCAGTTTTTTTTAATTATTATTATTATTACTACTAAACAATGAATTCCAAGTGACAGGAGGCGACTGGAGCTGTAATATATACAAAGCTCGACTACTTGAAAATACGTGGATGCCAGAAATAAAATTACTGTGTGTACATGTCTGTGAGTACATGCATTCAGTCTGTTTGTTTGTTCTCACATACAGCTGGATTTGTGTGTGTGTGCGTATGCAGATGTGTGACGTGTGTATGTGTAGAGAGGGTTGTTTGCCTTCCTGACTGCACCTGCACATTTGTTCTTGTTTGTGGTGTGTGTTCCTGTTCATGTATTCCCATGTGTATGTGTACGTGTATGTGTGTGTGTATGCGTATGTGTATGTGTGTGTGTGTGTGTGTGTGTATGTGTGTGCATGTGTGCCGCATTAACAATAGCTCATGGTCTGACAATAATAAACTGAAATCAGTCAGTCAAATTTAAACTTAATGTTCAATGTCTGCATCATTTTGAATTATTAAAGGTTCTATATGTGGAATTGTGAAGAAATATACATGTGTTTTTTATTGCCAATGAATGAAAAGGTAGTAATGTAATGTAAAAAAAAATTAGACCTTCCCCAACTTTCTCAGTTGTCTGTAACAGCCTATGGACTGATTTCTATGTGAAGGACCCAGGCCAGATCGTTTGTTGACGTTAGCAGGAGAGAGGCAGGGCTGTTAGGAGCATGCAAAAACATCACTCTTATTTTCCCGGAAAATTCGGCCCGGGTCCTTCATATAGAAATCAGTCCATAGGCTGTTACAGACAGCCTATGGACAGTCTAGTTAAGTGAGACTGAGAAGATAAAATGCCATTCAGTGGTCAGTAGGGAAGAGAGTAGGTGGCAGTTTGCTGTGAGGCTGCAGATTTTAATTGATTGCTCTTTGTTTCAGCTTGAAGGTGCAGTGTGTAGAATTATGTTTTAGTTAGTGTATAATCACCTGAAAATAAGAATCATTGTGTTTTTGTTGCCTTAGAATGAGCCTTTTATATCTACACAGAGAGCGGGTCCTTTTCCTCGGTATTCAGTTGGTTGCAATCTGCAACCTCACCACTAGATGCCACTAAATCCTACACACTCGTCCTTTAAGTTATTTTGGTGAATTTCCCAGGGTTCATTGTTACCTCTGTTTCATTTTTTAACATCCCTTTAAAAGATTCCGGTGCAAAAATACCATCTTCTACACTTTATATGGGGTGGTGGCACTACAGTCCCCTTAGACAATTAAACTCAATGCAGACAAACATCATACTACAATTTTGAAAGGATTTGTAATCATATCTACATACATCAAGGCTACAGAACTGAGCTTTGCTTTGAAATGTTAATTTCATACATTACATACAGTAGGTCAGTTATAACATAACAAGGATGTACAGCTCATAGAGAATGAATGGAAAACACATAGGAAGTTGACAGGAGATTGAATTTCCCATAAGTGTCCCCAGTGGTTCCACATTCATTTCCAGCCGAGCAGCTCCAGACTGAATGATGAATAAAGGCTTTCTTTTTTTGTCATCATGAATAATGCACAGTTGGTTCCTTAAAGATCCAAACTGTCTCTTTAATTCTTGAACAGTGTGGCTTTTTCTCACCACAGCAGACAGCTTCCTGGTTTCCACACACACTGCAACGGACCATCCTTCTGCCATTCTAACAGGACAGGCTGCACACTCTTTTTTATTTGCTTTTCCATATAGAAAGTACCCAGGATTACAATACAGCACTTTCCATGACACATCACACATGACCTCACCCACATCCTAAAAACAGTGAAGGATTAACATGTACTTACTTTATATTCACACCCATCAAGATGTGTTACTAACAATAAATCTGGTGAGAGAGTTGCACAACTCTTTGCAGATGATGGTGTGTTAATGATGCAAGAGGTTTGTTGAAAGTGTGTGTGTGTGTGTGCGTGTGTGTGTGTAAAGGGTGAAGAGGAGTGGAAAAGAGAAGTGAATTTTCTTACCAAGGCGGCTAGAATGAATCCCCTCCCCTTTATGACAAGACAAAGACGTGACTAGCACAGACTTAATGCATGAGAGGAGTGACACTCAAAGATGTAGATGCTTGCATTAAATATGAATATGGATACGTTAGGTAAACTTGCTGCTCCTGCCACAGCAAAGATTCGGTAAGCACTTTGGGTTTTATTTGACCTTTTTACTTATGCTTTTTAATTAGAAAAAGAACAAGTGGCCACATCTGACGGCAAAATGAAATCACAGTTTCCTTTCATGTTTGCATTACAGTGTCAGTAGATCAGATTAGTGTTACATCTGTTAACTATACAACAACAAAAGGGTTCAAACTTGGGCAAAAAGTTGGCATCATCATTTTGAGTGTAAAAAGTGCTTTTGCCATTTTGTAACTCAAATCTTTAATATAAACATTGTCAGAAATGTGTGTTTATGGAGAATTCACCCATCTGAGTAACTACAAATAGTTCTGAGTGTGACTTTGCTTGTGAGTTAGCTGAGATAATAACAGTATCTACATGTTTAACACTTTTGTTCAGCACATAAGGCTGCAAAACTTCATTTTCCGAAGACTTGAATCTCAAAGCCGAACAATGTGTTTTCCAGGCAGATTCAGAAGATTGTTCAAGACATCAAGAAAAATGACGGCAGCTTACTGAATAAACTAAGAAGGTAAGTCTCTAAACTTTTAGAATCTCTAAAGCATTTTGGAAGTATTAGGCCCCTGTATTAGAAATATAGGTGTATTTCTAAGTAGGAGGCAAGTTTGGTGATCTAAAAATTGTATGTGGGGGGAATATATAGAGATATACACATATACATCAGTGGAGAGTGTTGATTCCTCTTTCACAACCGTTGGAATGAGAGAGTGAACAACAAACCAAAAATAACTTAAACAGATGGCTGTTGTCTCACTTTCCTTTCCTGAAATGAATCCCCTTAAGACACATGAGGATAGATACCGTAATGACACATGTTCAACAGAATCTATTTATTCTCATCCTGTCACGTAAATATGCATATCAGTCTGTTACGTTCAGCTATATAAATAAAGTCCTTTCACACTTCTACGGCACAAGTAACACATGCAAAAGAAATTATGTCACCAATACAGAATTATTAGTCAACCATTCCACTTCAATACTCTAAATCTCAGATCTTATCTTGTATTAATAGTAAATGTTCATACCATAAAACCTTTGTCAAATCACTGTTAAATCATTTATGTTGACAATCTCTCTCTATATGGCAGACTGAAAAGCAAACCACTTCCAAAAGTACCTGCAAGAGATTACAGAGGTAGGCACTGTGTCTTGACCACTGGTTTCACATGAAATGCTTTAAATGAAGAAGTGAAATGACATCCCACCTTAGTGAAACTGATGTTTCCTTTAAGCTGATCGCTTGAAAGCTCATAAATTAATTATAATAATGTACTGTACATATAAGTATTTGAGTAATTGTATTATGACAGTCATGAAAATATGTTAATCTATCCTTTAAAGGTGCAGAGAATTTGGGATTCTTATACCCCCCACTTTTCCTTGCAAAGCAGTAACACACTCTACATGGAAAAAGTGTCATGATTTTTCTCTCTGCACAGACAATTTTCAAATATGAGTATTCAAGCCAAGCAAATGTAAATGTGCTGCAGATACACTATTTATTTATCCATGGTTCGTGGTTCTGCTCATTTTTTTATGCTATACAAACCTAACATGCTTGAAGATCTTTAATAAAAAAATAATTCACTGCCTGCCTTATAACCATTGACCTCTGTGCTAGAGGCAGGATGATATTTGATATAACTAGGCCATGTATTGCAACTTAACGTTATAGCTTTAGTTTGTATTATCATTATTTATCATCGTTTGAACAACATGCATACCAGCATGCCAGTAAATACACGTTCATAAAGGCAGAAGGTGCAGAAAGCAATGTCTCTTGGCAAAGACAGAAAAATAATCAAAAAGTCAAGGTTTTGAAGAAAGTTGACAGTTTACATCTTTTTTAGTAGTTAAATTGTGTCTTCATATTGTTTCTTGGTTGAAAAATGACATATTTGGAAAGATTTTTAGCTTTTTCACTTATCATAGAGATGTTGTAGATGTAGAGATGTATTGTATATTCAGATAATTCCACCCATGATAATCACAGTTTGCAAGTGTCATAACAGCCCAAATTTATCTGAACTTGCCAGGCCTGTTCTGGAGTGTTTCTTATTCACTTGCAATTACGACTTTCCCAATTGTTAAGGTAAGCTTATCTGTATAGCACCTTTTAAAAACATTTGAAAGTGCTTTACATAAGGTGAAGAAATGCATTAGAGCAACGATTAAAAACACAATAAAAAGGGAACAATAAATAAATCAGTTAAAAAAGAATAAAAGGACTTTCAAAATTGAGATAAGATAAAACTGAATACAAGTAAATGACCAGTAATCAAATCAAATCAATCAAAGGCACAGGAGAACAACACAGTTCTAAATTTAGATTGGAAAGTGGCTGGAGTCGGAAGTTGGTTCCATATGCGCAGCATAGTAGCTAAAAGCTGGTTTCGACTTTAGATGCAAACAGCTGACTGCAACGTAGCCACTGGATTTATATTGATGAAGCAGGCCAAAAATGGTCCAGTGGAATTAAGTGATCTATAAAGCAGCAGCAGCACTTTAAAATCTATAACTAACAGGAAGCCAGGTAAAGATTTAAGAACTGGAGTAATGTGGTCAGTTCTCCTGGTTCTTGTTAAAACTCTGCTGCAGTTGTCTCTGAGTCTTTCCACGTTGTTGCCGAGCAAAATCATTTCTGTTTTGTCTTTGTTTTATTCCGGGAAAGTTATTTAGATGGCCAACTAGAACATCCAGTCAATTTCACCTCAGTACATTTGCTCCAGCTTGATCAAAGCCTCCATACTAATAAAATGTACAAATTGTTCAAACATACCATATAAATACACAGCAGCTGCAAAAACAAGTGCTTAGAGTGCATAAAAGATCAACTCCTCCCGTTTCCAGATGTTTTGAGGAACACACTGTGCTTAATTATGTGAAGCTTCAGTTCAAATTGCATCATGAAAACAGCGATAATGTAAGATAAAGTAATTTGTTGAAAAATTGAAAAATAGTTCAAGAGGTGAGGTTACACGGTCCACTGCTTCCTCAACAAAAAAACTGACTGAGAGACAGGATTTCACTCTAAAATTAGACAAATGTACTCCGACACCTGCTCAGATGAATTTATGGCTGGTATTAAATATTATTATGAAATCCAGAATTAGAAGCGTAGCTTTTACATGTTGAGGGGACTCATCACAAGTTCTTCTTTCCACTCTTTGTCATGAAATCACTTTCAATTATTGTGTTTACAGATGAAGACAGGGAGGGTGATGAACAGCTGTCTGACCCTGATTATGTAAGTTGGGAAAAACTGAACGTCAAAGTGATTTAAAGTGTTTTTCTCTGAGATATTTGTATCTAACAATATGGGACTGCGTGTTGCCCCCAGGATAATGACATGTATGAGGATCTATCTCGGGACCAGGATGACAGCTATGAGCCTCCTCCCAGCCACAGAGTCTTCAACACAGCTTCTTCAGCTTCCCTACCAAGAGGGGAGTATCTTGGTCGGTGTTCATTTTTTACTGAAACTTATTTTTGTCACTATAAATAATTAAATATGTGGCTGCATGCTGACTTTTAAAGCAACATAATTAGTTCCTCTAATGATACAACTCAAAGTTCATACATGCTCTGGTTCACGTGCAGTTTCTATAACTTCTACTGCGAGGGTTTGGTTGTTTTGCAGTTATCATTCTCTTCCTGCAGAAGAAGATTTGGTTCATTTTTGCCCTTTCAGTAAAAACACTGTTGAGCCAAAGCCACAATACACAGAGGGCTACAGATTGGTGCTTCATGCAAATGCTGACATTCTGTTTCTGCTTCTGCTTCTCCTTTCCAGACAGCTGCCGTAACCGGCCAGACCGGCCACCCAGGAAGCCCCTCCGCCCAGGCAAAGCCTCCAGGCAACTGCCCCCTGAACCCACCCACGTGGGGAGTGATGAAGTAATGCAACTTTGATTCCGTACCTAAGTTATACACCTCAAGCTCCTGTTCACACTGTTCTGCTGGCCTGCCTGTGTCTTCATACTTTCACTGTAACATATATCGTGCCTTGGAGAATTTCACCATATCCTATGTATTGGTAAATACTTTCCAGTGAGAGTGGACAACTGACAGACTTTTTTTTTTAAAATTATGTCACTTTGTAGGAAGACTACATTAGTCCCGATGGCAGTAACGATGATGACAACTATATTGAACCTTCAGAGAATCCACCTTCTAGTAAGATAGACTTTGGGATTACAATATGTGGGAAAAACAGCAATATGGATACTACTACTACCATAAAAACACTGTAATAATAATAAAGATAATAATAATTTCCTCAGATCCTATGATGCATGGTGGACACAGAGCAGGGAGGGACCGTCCCATGTTGCCTACACCTTTACCAGAGCGTCCACCCAGTCCTGGTAGGTACAACCATATGTCACAGGTTAAACATGCTATACAAGGGGTCAACCTCTACATTTATTGGCCCTAATCATCTGTACACAGCACAACTATCATGCAATTACACTCTGTGTTGAAAACCTAATCTGAAAATGTACTTGTCAAACAAAAAGAAACCCTCTCCTTGTATAATTAGATTTAATTACCATTGGGTTGTTGTTTGAAAGATTTTTTTCCAATGTCACTTATTTTAAAACGAGGCTGTCCATGAAAAGTTGACATTTTGGGAATAAATGGATAGTGATGATATATTTTTTATTCCCATATAAAAGTGTTAACAATCCAAAGAGTCTATATGCTGGAATCTCTGCAAGGCTGTACTTATAGGCATAGTGGTGCTTTTAGCTAAATACTAATGTCAGTATGCTTACATGCTCACAGTGACAATGCTAACATGCTGTTGAGCAAGTAATGCTTACCATATTACCATGTTACACAGTACCAGTCAAAAGTTTGGACACACTTTCTCATTCAAATGAATGGGAAAGTGTGTACAAACTTTTGACTGGTACTGTATATACCATATTGTTACCATATTACTCTATCTTACTTCAGTATGCTAACATTTGCTAATTAGCATTAAACACAAAGGCTAATGGGAATGTCATTTGTTCTGAATTTATTTGGTCATAAACCAAAGTATTGGACAAATTCAAATTTTGACATGATGACTGTAGCAGCTTTCATGGGAATCCATTCAATACATGTTGAAACATTTTACTAAAAACTACAAAATGTCAACGTCACAGTAGTGCTGGAGTAAAAGTCAGCAAATCATTAAAGTCATTGTGATTCATCCTGTGGGAACCATGACTGCTTGTACAAAATGTCATGCTGACAATTGTTTAGATATTTCAGTCTGGACCAAAACGATGACTCGATCAACCGACTGACACCACTAGAGCCACACTGCTAGCATGGCGAAAAATGCAACAAGTCTGAAAAGTTCCTGAAAAGTTGAAAATACATAATCATCACTGGGCAGTTATGATATATTTTACAATATGTCACAGATCAAACAGTTAACCTAACCAGAAAAAGGAGGTTGTCTATAGTATTGAATAAGCAGCATATAGGCCAATGCATGGGACATCTTTGTAAATACACAATGAGAGTTGGTCAAAAGCAGTCCAAACAAAAAAGATGCTTAAGGTACTGTTGCATCCTGAGGAGATGTGTGTGTGTGTGTGTGTGTGTGTGTGTGTGTGTGTGTGTGTGTGTGTGTGTGTGTGTGTGTGTGTGTGTGTGTGTTTGTGTGGTCCAGGTATTCCTCACGTTGTGGGGACATAAATTTGTTTACACAGTCATGTTATAGGGACTTGCCTCCCTTATGGGGACAAAAAGCAAGTCCCCTTAATGTAAAATCAGTAATTTTAGGGTGAACGCTTGGTTTAAAGTTAAAGTTAGTTTGGGGTTATGTTAAAGTTAGGGTTAGGGTTGGGGTTGGGCATGTGGTGGTTAAGGTTAAGGTTAGGATAAGTCTCCAGGAAATGAATGTCAATGTAATGTCCCTTGAAGTGATGGAATCACGACTGTGTGTGTGTGTAATCAGACAATGCATTACAATGCAAATTCAGCACCAAAAAGCGGCTTTTGTGGTTCTACTATATGTCTAATTGTGGTTTTGGTGATTCTTCAGATTTTTATGAAGTTCCTGACAATGAGGTAAGCTTTTTTATAACTATAACTATATAACTATATAACAGCAGTCATAAAGAATTTTAAGCTTATTTATGGCTTTATGGCATCTTTACAGGGGAAATCATTGCCTCTTCCAGCAAGCAGGTCAGTTTGAGACTTTCTTACAGTTGGTTAGGTTCTCATATATTAAAATAGAACTAATGTTCACTACAATCTGAGCTTAATCCTTGCTTTTACCCTACAGACTGTGTCCAATCCCCACACAACAATCACCTTCTTTACCACCAAAACCCAGCCCCAGGTAGGACTGCTGACACTGACATTAAATTTATTGGTTTAAGAGATATTATATTTATTTGCAAAGGGAATTTTATTTCAAGTGCAACTGACTCTACTTAAAATGAAAGTCCAAATAAGATTTTGAGATTTTAAGTTTTGCTTTTTTTTCAGAATGAATAGGAGATCTCCCACTGTTGTAAGTGATGACAAATGAACAGGATTTGATTTGACATACACTCCATATTTAGGAAAACACTAACTTATTAGTTTTGTGATTATGCAGGTCCAGGAGCCTACAGATGGTGATGAATATGAAGTGTGTGATCCAGATGATAGTGGGTATTAATTCAATCAGTTACTGTTGCTGTTTTACTTTTGATTTGTATTCAGAAAAGAGCTTTACCATGAATCATTTCAGCATGGTGCGCCATCTAGAGGACGGCCAGTGGAATGAGAAAAACATAAACTGGTAGATCACTTATCGTTGCATTGTATGCCCCTCTAGGTTCCAGTGATAAATCTGCAGAGGGGCCGCCTCGACCTCTACCTAAACCTTTGCCTAGAGAGTAAGTATCACTTCTCTAACTCTTCCAATTATATATACAGTCACCTGTTTAAGATTTAAGAAGACAATGACTGTTTTTTTTTTCTCTTCAGGAGGTCACCAAAACCACCTTTAAGGCCGGTAGGAACATAAGTGCTTAATTTCTGAATACCAATTCATGACGTATTAAATCATCATCGCTTTACTGTTTTTACTTTGCATTATCAGACTTGTTTCTTTACATGATCAGCTGATTTCTGACAACATTATGTGCTTATTTGTTTATGATGCTGAAAATCATTCAACATGACTCCTATTGCAGAGGCCAGACTTAAAACCCAGAGAATTTGAAAGTAAGTGTTTCTATCCGCTCTGACGTACGTATTGCCAGTAACACCAGACTGAGCTAGTATTTAAAATAGCCACTTATTGTTTTTACTTCACCACAGTTTAACCTGAATTGAAATTTATCAGTGCACATTGACATCATTTACTGATTGAACTGTGTTGTAAACAGATTCTCATTGTTAAAGTCCGTTACAGACTTTAAGTGACCTGTAGCGTCCCATTATAGTGTAATTACATAGATATGTACATGAGGCAGTACAGATTTCCCTCATTAAATTTATACAAAGGAGATGTAGATGAAAAGATAAAGCAGATTGTTTGCGACAGATGTATAAGCCTTGAAACAACTGAAAACCCTATTTACAGAATCCATTTGTGGAATTTGTCCTCAAATTCTATTTAACACTAAATAGCAAACATAAGCTAATAACAGCATGTGTGGATTTCCGCAGGCCGAACGCTGCCTTTGATTCAAACTGAGCAGAAACCTCCTCCAAGAGCATTCACGCTGGACTTGAAACGACCAAAGTAAGAAATGCAACACTCTGCGTTATGTTCATACTGTGCCGATGCATTTTTAATGCTCCTTGAATGAGGTAAAGTGCTGGTTTACACACAGCTTTGTACTGTGTATTTACTGTGGTCTGCTCTGTTTGTGGCCTTTCCTGCAGGATCCCCCTTCCACATTTTACCTCCCCCAGTAAGTACAGTGTGACTCTCGCTTGTGCATCACAGCAGGTTAACAACCATATGCAGAGGAGTAAACAAAGAGAAACAAATTATTACCATTTTTATCACAAAACATGTTATATTTATTTAAAATGTCTTACACTAAAAGCTACATTATTGCAAAACACCATAATTACAATGTTTGTGTCTCTGTTGCCCCAGGACAAACTGACAGAGGAAGTGTTTCTAATGAAAATGGGTCAACAGACCAAGATAAGGTTATCCTCTTACTTCATTATGCTGTAAAAATCAGTAAATGAATCCAGAAATATACAGTACTGTACTATAATTATTCTGTTCTCCATTTACTTTATTTCAGGACGCAGATGTCTATAAGAAACCGTGGTATGCCAGTGCATGTGACCGCAAGACTGCTGACGATGTCTTGGTTCGCTCGAATAAAGTGAGAATGTCATTATTTACGTCAGCACTGTTATTACATATCTATCCAAATTAGCACTTTGCAGATTTTTACCAACACACCCATATAACTCCCCTGCAGGGCTTGACTGTGAGTGTTTTCTGTTTCAGGACGGGGCGTTTTTGGTGAGGAAGAGCTCCGGTCAGGATGTACACCAGCCCTATACATTAGTGGTGTTTTATAAGGGCAGAGTGTACAACATCCCAATCCGCTTTATACAGACAACTCAGCAGTACGCGCTGGGGAGAGAGAAGAAAGGAGAGGAGGTATAGTGGATGACTCTTCATTTTGTTCAGACAAACTGTCACTGCCGGATTGTGGCCTACATTCCTTCAATGAATAAGGATTGTAAAAACATCCATGTTTATAGCTGTGTGGGCAGGCGTGTAAATCCAGCTGTTTGTCATTATTGAATGACATGGTGAATTTCAAATCCAGTAAATAAATTACAGCTCATTTTTTTTTTTAAAAAAGGATTTAATAATTTGCAATGAGAAAAGCCTCTGAAATAAGAACACTAAACACTAAAACACTACATTTGAAAACTCACACTGATGTAAATTTTACTAGATTTACTGCAGCTTTGATTGTTGTGAATGATTGATTGTTGACTATTGTAAATCCTATACTCATGATACCAGTGCTGGGAAATACTGACCAAGACAATATAATTTTTTATTGAAAGGCCGATATGTATCTTATCCGGGTTGGGACTGTTACTTAGATCTCGCTGTTTGTCACTGCTTTAGTTTTGAGTGTGGAGATCACACTGTAGTAAGAACACTTTCATTCTAAAATTTTGGTAATACCTCATCTTGTTTGGGAGTGGATCACAGTACTTAGTGTTACATTCTGCTGGTTTGTGTCACACAAACACTGAACACAGGTGAAACACTAAATGTAAAGAAACAATGACTGAAAATATGACAAAATCTGAATGAACTTTTTTAAAAAAGGCTTGTAAATGAACAATTTGGTTCATTTTAATTACATTCAAAACTTGGAAATGATGGCTTCAGTCACTCATAAAAATGTAATAAAAATAATCTTAACCATTTTAGGCATTGCACTTGACTGGTATCACAGTATCACACCCCAAAACTCAATGTTAAAGATCATTTAAAATATTGGAGCAATTTTCCGATATAAAGAAATGTCAGTTTCAGAGTAATTTGAGTAATCGCTTTATGCTTAGCCAGACTAACTGATTATCCCTTTTTTCTAGTATTTCAGCAGTGTCTCCCACATCATCGAGAACCACCAGAGGAACCCTCTGGTGCTGATTGACAGCCAGAGTAACACCAAGGACGCCGCCAAGCTGTGCTACCCTGTGAAGCCCTAGATGAGCCTCACTGATAGACTACAGCGAACAGCTGAATGTCTGGACTCATGCATCCCATCCCGCTGTGTTCACAGAACTCATTATCTGACACTTTCCCCTCTAATCTTTGTTAATCTGAGGTCCTGTCAGCGGGATTGTATACTGGACTAGTCTGCAGTGCTGGCAATGCAGAGCTATTGACTGCACTGACTCAAAAGACTTTGAACTCCTGCTTTTATTAAGATGTTTTTTTAAATGCTCAGTCAGTAAACAGTGTATTCAAATTAAAGCGAGGTATGAGACAGTGTTGCAGGTAGATAAATAATTTGTTTATGATGACAATACTTTGAAGAGCCAAACGATGCAATGTTGTATATTTTGTTTTAATAAAACTCTTTTTTTGTGTTGTACAACTCACATCTTCAGTCATCACAAAATACCACCAGGAACTGACAACTGTTTCATTTATTCTCCATCCAACACATAATGCTATCATACTCATGTAGATTTGTTGCATAAGAAAAAATCCTAGGCACTTGGTGAAAAATTCTCAGGTAATATTTTACAGTACCTCTAGCTGGACTATGTATATACACACACAATTATAAATCTTTTATCTAAATTGAAAAAGTATATATATTTACAGTGAGTTACAGACACTCAAGTGTTTACTCCGGAAACAGGGAAACACAATTTCGGTACATCTGTCCAATGGTCCTTGACTGACACACACACACACACACGAGCCACAGTCCCCCTCACTGTGAAT
This sequence comes from Thunnus albacares, assembly GCF_914725855.1. Lineage (NCBI taxonomy): Eukaryota > Metazoa > Chordata > Actinopteri > Scombriformes > Scombridae > Thunnus > Thunnus albacares. Next base: position 6,872,038 of record NC_058119.1, read on the forward strand.
ACTGAGGGATCATGGCTGCATAAGGAAAATGTTGAGCCACAGGAGGACACCGGTCGAGATTGTCATAGGCTTCAGCCTGATACGGTGAGGTAACGGGAAATATAAATCCTCCTTTCATAGTGCAATTAAAAGATACGATTATCATTTTCAAGTCAAAAGTGAGGAAATTCATTGAGAAAAACACATGATCCAATTATCTAGGCCTCTTTATCTTTAAAAAAAAAATAAAAAAAAATCCAGATTTCAAAAGAAATAAATTTCACTAGTATTTCATTGACATCCCATAACACAGGTTTAGGTTTTAAAATGTATCGTGTCTTGAGGGATATCTGCTCCCGCTCACAGAATGCATGTAAGTACACCTCTTACAGATAATACTATGTTTGAACATAATTTGGAGTTTATACAAAAATTTTACAAATACACAGATTCTTCCAATGGCCAAAAAAAAAAAAAAAAGCATAAAGAAAAGCATATAAAGGCTAAACCTAAAAGAGTCATAAATAAATGTTGAATAAAACAGCTTATTGTCTTTTTGTTTTTTTCTTTAAACACACAGTTTTGGTATATCTGAGTAACTTGTGGGTCTCTGCGTCCCATTCCAAAAACATAAATATGATAGCTACCACACTGTATATCCTACCCGTATATAAACTGATCCATAAAACTCAGATGGTATGGCAAATATACATATTACAGTGTTCTATAAAAGATTCCATATGACAGTGTACTTAAATCACCTTAAATAAAGCTATTGCGTAGACAAAGTACAAACAGTACAAAGAACTATATTATCAACGCCACATCCTTGTGGCTGTACAAATAATTACTAACCTATAAAGAGTTTGTATCAAGCTACTCAGACTGGGAGAGAGACAATAGGTAAATGTTACCCTGAGAATGTGAACCCTCCAGAGAGTGTGACAATGATTTTTTTTTTCTCCTCAAAAACAACCATTTATAATTAAGACTTTAAAAAAAAAAAACACTGAGGAGACCGACTGTCACTGTTTCCATTATTGTTTTGTTGTATTGCAAAGTCATTTTCCAGACTACTTTTTGTTATCCAGTGTGTGCGACATTTAATCATTTTCACAGTTTGGCTTTTTCCACTCCATCAGATGTCGCTGCCGATGAACCATCCACATTTCCTGGCTGGCGAACACCCTGCCGCAAAACCAGCAGCGGAATTTGGTCGCAGTGTCCCTGCTGGGAGAGACAGCACCGACTACTTCGTACTTTTTCCTGCTCAGCCTACGAAGTTTCAATTTTAAGATGAACCTCTCCTGTACGGGGTTTTTACCATGCCCGGCATCTGTTGGGTCGTTTTTCTCAAGGACCTCGCCGCTCATGGCTGCGAGAGCATTCAGAGTCCTGCGTGACAGTACGACCTTCTGCACCTCTCCTCTGTACCTGCTGACAACCTCCATGATCCGGGCGACTTCGGGGATGTCTGCATCTGGGTGATTCAGCACCACGACAGGCTGGTCTCTCGCTGGACGCTTAATCAGCTGAAAGGGACTTATGGCTACTAGCTTAAGGGTCCTCTCCAGGTTTTTTGGGAACGGCTGCCAGCGGTGCACCGAGGCTGGTGAGGTTTCTTGTGGGATTGCTTTCCCTTCGGGCAAGTCGGTATTGTTGAGGAGATCTGGGCGGGCGGCTGCAGGAACTCTTATCCCTTCAACTCTCTGGTCACTCTCCTCTAAGGAAAGAGCAAGGTTTAAATCTTCCAAGTTACCTGCAAGATAAAAAGGTGAAAACACTCATTTCAAAATAGGTTAAAAAAAAAAAAAAACCCAGAAAATTCTTAACCATTCTGTCTATGTAGAAACTATAATTTGCTGTCTTACCCAGTGGTGTAATGACAGGTTGGGAAACAGGGGAAGACTTGGTGTAGCTGCTCTGAGGAGTCACTCCATCAGCGGCTGACACATGGCAGTTCGGGCTACCGTCAGAGGGTCTGAGCTGTGAGTTCTCGGGGCACATCTCGGCTGTCGCAGCCATCATATTTGACTGGCATGTCTTTCCAGATGAACTGCTCTTGTCAACTTCTGTTTCCAAGCACTGCTGTGACTTCTCTTCGTCATCCTGCTTTTCTTGATTTGTCGACGGCAAGCCTTCGAGCTCGACAGGTTCGTTTCCGACTGTATTTTTAGACCCTGTAGGTTGTGCTGCACAAGGTGGAGTAAGATCTTCCCCTGGCTTTGATTGTGCGGCGGATGTGATGGCTTCACAGGGGTCGTGCTGGTCAGTCGTGGAAGCTTTGGTCCATTTCTTCTGCTGTACTTCTGTTGACAGCGCGTTTTGATGAACCTGTGCTGTCTCCTCCATTGATGTATGAGGATCTGGCAGTCCATGGTGGTCATCAATTGGGCCGTCTCCTGATGGAGACAAAGAGCTTTGTGACACCCAATGCATCTCTTTCACAGGATTCTTCTTCAACACTAACTTTAAGGCCACTCCTGAGGCTCCTTCATCTTGCTTTTTAGATCTGTGCTTTCTTTTCCGTCTTCGGTTCCTTCTCCTGTTTTTTGGTTGAGCTTTACGAATGGATGTCTGCTCTTTGCTCTCATTTGTAACCTTCAGTTCACTGGAGATATCAATTCCATCCTCATGGGCATGTGCATTTTTAGGCTCCGCGTGTTCCTCGTTATCTCGATTGGTCTTTAATTCCTGATTCTCTCTGTTTTCTTGCATCCGAGTGCATTCAGATAGCTCGTTCGGGGTGGACATTGAGGCATCATTATTTAGTTTTGCTTCAGTCAGTGTATGATCATTCAAATTTGACTGACATCCATTTTGGTCAACTACACAACGAGCATCATCAGCAGCACTCTCAGAGGAATGAGTTTCCTTTTCTGATGACGCCATCATTTTCAGCCTTTTGGCATAAGTGGCACCGTTCTGGGCCACAGTTATCTTGTTCTTGACCGTTAGGACGGTAAGATCGGCCGAGTTCGACATGATGCCATTCTCTGACTTCGGGTGAAGGTTCACTTCTTGAGGGACATTTGACAGAACGGTTTTGAGAGCCTTGGTCCATTTCTGGTCACCGGTCTCCCCAGCTACAGATTTCATCAAAAACTGTTGAGTCTGCTCTAGTGTTGTTTGTGGATCTGACAGATGGCAGTATTTATCCAGGAATTCTCTCCCTGGCAGAGAAAGGCAGTCCTGTGTCAGCCAGCACATTTCCCTAACTGCACTTCTTGTTAATCTAGGCTTAATTTTTGGGAGTGGGTCATTTGGCTTCATTGCTATGGAACGAACCTCCTCCTTCTTCTTCTTCTTGTTACCATTCTGGCTAACATGGTGAGCATTAACATGCTTAGCCAACAACCATTTCTGAGATGCCTCGTAGCCACAGTGCTGACAACGTAAAGTGTGAGCGGTTGTTTTAGACCCAAACTGATTATTGTCCTTTGTGTGTAGCGACAGATCGATCTCATTAGCACCTTCCAGGCCAAAATGTTGTGCATACATGTGCTCTAAAAATAGTCTAACATCCCCTGTGGAGAATTTCTGACACATTTCACATGAATATTTGCCATTTTGGCAGTGATACATAGTCAGATGTGCACTGAATTCAGACCATGTGCGTTGAATATTGTCATTACAAATGCTGCAACTGGAAAAAGTGTCCTTGTGGCTTAATAGATGAACCTGAAGGTGGGAGAACTCGTGTGTATTAAAAGCACACATATGACAAGAAAAAACTGGCAGGCTCCCTCTGTGGTTTTCCTCGAAGTGTCTCACTAAGTCTTTGGGAACATATTCCAAGTTGTCCTTGCATTGAGAGCATGTGAACCTGAGTGTATGCCTGCTATCAGTTGTCCTGTGTTGACTCTGTTGTGCTTCCTGGGGGGGCTTCTTTGATGAAGGGCACACTGTGCTTTGCTCCCTCTCCTCTGCTATCTTCTTTGGTCCATGCTTATCTTCACTTTGCATAGTTGGGGGCTGAACGGCAGTCTTCCTGAGGTGGAGCCGTTTGCGCCAAACTCTATTCTTCTTGTTGACACGCCGTTTATTATCTCCTGCGGAGGTAGCTGCACAAATATCCACCGAATCCATGGGTTGTCAAGTTTCTGAAAGAGATCCAAAAAACAAGAGATCAACAAACAAAATAGTACAACTCCTGAATGAATGCAACTAATCCAAAAATGCTTGTAAAATGCATTTATTTCAGTTATGAAATGCTTTCAGAGGACCCGGCATGCTCTGTGAATTAAGACTTCTGTTTCGCAAAGTAAAGCGATAAAAAGAGGCTGCATTCACTGTCCCACTCTGCCTGTTATTTTTGCTGCAAGTCCACCTGTTGCTGGCTATGGTTCAACTTGCCTTTGCACGGATATTCATTCATTATTCTCTGGTTTAACACAGGGAACTCAGATCACTATCAACCACCAGGTGTGGGACACTGAACTTACACTCACCTGCTCTCGTAGTAGTTATGAACTTGATTCCCTGCGTAAAAAAAAAACCAGTGAATGCGCTATGAAGGAAGCTACAACTACATACCTGTCAAAACTAACAAATGCACCAATAAATACACTGCAACAGCATGAGAAATGACTTTTCCGTAGCAGATTAATCGGGGGAGTCGTGCGGCCATTGTGTAGTCTGACTTGACCACAACAAAGTGATGAGACTGCCTTTGTGACGAGCAGCAAACGCCTTGGGAATTGGGAAGTTGCGATAAAACTACTCCGCTGTAGTTTTTCCATTTCGCAGGAGAACGTGTTTAGTCATTTAGCCACCGAGCTCACTGTTAAAACGTTTTAGTGTTTGAGTGATTTGAATTAACGTGACGCACAAGAGCTTACAAAGACGAAATAACTTGAAGAATAAAAAGCGTGCTAACAAAGTTACGCCAGATCGGTTTTTTAACATTGCATCGAGTTATTACTGCAGATAAACCTGCCGCGTGATATAAATGAATAATACATCTGTAGTTATTTGTAGAGTTGTCTCGGTTTTTACCTTTTCTTTTGTGGAGAGCTTGACAGCTCAGCGACTGGCAGCCATGATGGTTTTCATCCGGGGATTACAGCCTCTGAGCTCCTTTAGCCTTTAGCCTGGTGCCTCCGACCGACCGAGAGCCTGTCCTGTCCCGGGCCCACTGCTCCTAACAAACACCACAAACGCTGCCCTGAGTGCATTAATGTAGGGATTAATTCAAATGTGAATACTTAGCTTCTGTCCCCATAAGGTAAAACAACCCCCACATGGTGCCAAATTACATTACAGAAAAGCATTTATAACCCTTTTTCGCAATAAAGACAGTCCTGCTCAAACTGAGCTCTACTGGTAGCTACATGATTGAAATGAATCTATTCAGCCTAACACTGCAACTCCTGTGGGGGACATCAGAGAGTCCAGAATGGACTAAAATATTCATGTGTCAAGGTCAACTACCACAGTCACACAAAATGTATAAAAACTGCAGGGCAACCACTTTCTAGCCCCCTGCACTATCTGTCCCTGTTATTAGGCCTATATATGCCCACCTGACACAGGTGAACTATGAGATTACAAAAGATTTTAAGCCACTGAAACATTCTGCAAATATCAATGTATCAGCAGCTTCTGAACCCAAGTCGCTCCAGGCCTTTGGTAAATCAAAGCTTTTGGGGAGCATGTGCTCTGCTCCAGTGCTGGCCCAAATATTTGTGGGGGCGCCATGAGGAGAATTTATACCCACGCCCGGTGCCAACACCACATACTAACACTGCAATGTCTCATAAATTGTGTACTTTACGCATAAAACAGTCTAAAACACCTACTATATGTAAAATCATACAGAGCAAGGGTACGTGTAATTGCTGTACAGTGTGGTTTGTAAGTGATGGTTAAATGCTTAATTATTTTCCCCTCCAAAACAATTAAAGTGAACTGTGTGAAATGTGCAGAACAACATTTAACATTTAGAATAGGCTTATTGAAAGAAAAACATTCATTTATTCAGTAAAACTTGTAATCCTCTAATATCTAATCAGTACAGCATTCTAGTTTTTATATAAAAACAAAATAATGTGCTTAAAAATGAACAGAGAAGATCAATGACACTTGCATTTATTACCGTCAGTTCAACAAGGGAACACTGTGATGAGAATAAAACAAAGCTTAGTGATATTGACTTGGAAAAATATGCAACATTTTTCATACTCAGTTAGGGGCCAGTTCACTTATGCTCCGCCAAGTGCGTGCTTCATTGGTTTTTCAGGCAGGTACAGTATAATGGAAGACCCATTATCTTGCAAAACACTTGGGAAGTGCTACGCCGTAGGTTAGTTCTGCTAGAAGCTAGGTGCCCTTTACGTCTGTCCAGCAGTTCACAAATCCCATTAACACACAATAAAGGTCTACTCCCCACAGTTCAATAACAGCCATAAAAATACCCCACTGGGGCTGAATTTAGTAAATGTGAGGCACTATATTTCATCTAGGTGATAGGCTGTAGATTAATTCACACAGTGACCTTTTTGTGATCTATAATGAGCCTCCTTAACATGAATATGAGAAAAATATATTCAGTTAACTATTGTTTTAGAGACATGTAGCAAGTCATTTTTATATTTCACTTAATGTAGTTTAAATTAAGAATGTCATCTTATATTTGCTGACTTATTATGTGCTGGACCACTATATTCTTTACTGCTATTTCGTTTGCTATATTCATTACTACTAAGATATTTCAACATTGTTGTCACATTGTGAATGTGTCTATATAGGCAGAAAAACCTTTGTGCTGTTTACAACCTGGGACAAAGCCCTTTTAAAACTAAGAAACTAAGGTAAAGACAAATATTATTTGTGTTGCCAAGGAACTGCTCTTGTACCATTTAGCAGAAAATCAATGATTCGAATTTAGAAACCAGATGAGTCATTCAAGATAATTGGCACCAATATCCTCAAATAGCCTCAGCCAGACTATTTCTGATGTCGACTGGTCCAAAAGATGATATTTCTTCTGCAAACACTGAGTAAGCATCACCCTGCCAGTCCCAATACAGTGTAAAATCAATAGCTGAAAGACTGCTAACATCCTCCAGATTGGTATTTCTGTCCATCTGTTCGGAGAAAGAACAGCAGTGGGTTGTTCACACTGCTGAGCGGGTCAAAGGCAGTCAGCTGCCCTCCAGCAAGGAACTGCATGACACCAAGAGGAAGAAAAGCACAGAAAGGACAGCCACCAGTCCTGTCCACCCAGGACACCATTTGTTTCCTCTGGGAGACAGTTCCAGTCCATTAAGAGCAAGACTACCCACCACCTCAACAGCTTCCACCACAGAGCAGTTAGCATCTCCAATTCTCTTAACCCCCTGCATGCACCCACAATCTCTGGACTGCTCATTTTTTAGTATTTAAAGACCACCATGGTGTCTTTTTAAAAGTTTGTACTCCATTATCACTTTCTCTGACACACACATGTAAAATAAAATATAAAATAAAATATTTTCCTGACAATAAATGACTGCACTACACAGTCCTATTGTGTCCATGGATGTGCCTACTTAAAAGCCCCAGAAAAGCTTACATACTCGTTTTACTGTCAGGAAAGTTCTGTTGGCTGAACACACAACACTTTCCTCCATAGATTTTAGCTCCATGCAGCCAAAAACTCCCACACTGCTTGAATACTCATCATTACTAAATATTGCATGCGTTTACATGATGTACAATGTATAATCTGCTGAGCTCTTTAATTTTATAAACAATGAATTGTTCAGGTAACCTGGGACAATCCATTGATAAAAGTTTCTTTATTTCTTGAATTACAACTTTTGATTGTTGCCTTTACCTATTTGGGTCATATTGAATTGTGCTGTGCTGCTGGGACAAAGTGACCCAATTTGACTTAGTGCTACACATACAACACAGTGAATTATTTTGTCAACATGAAACTTAACATGCATGACTCATTGTCTGGGAAGAATATGTACAGTATATGTATATGTAATACATTTGCATTAAGTATGTACACAGCATTTATGTTGTTGATCTAATGGGAGTAGTGAAATGAAAAAATAAGTGATTTCACTTCATTTAACAAATCCTTCCTAACATTCCTAACTATTTTATCACTTTGTATTTCATGAGAAAGAGGGACAAAACAGATAAAGACCCACTAGCATCATCTAGCCTAAATCAGCAACAAGATATGCTTAAAGATACTCAGAGGGCCTTGACACTAACAATGCCAGAGAGCGAGAGTCATAGTGATAGTACCAGACAGGTTTCTCTGAAACCGAGAATATAAGTTCAAAACAACTGGGGAAAAAAAACGTCTGTGTATATTTTCTAGAGTAACCATGATTTTTCCATTCAGGTCTTCATTAGAAATGGATTTACTAACATTATACCTCACCAAAGAAGGTAAATGGCACTTTTGTCGCTATGTGTGAGCTAGCTTGGGTAAATGGCTATCATTAACCAAACATGTCATATTCTCCAACATGTTATTTGAAATCAAATTCAATACAATATATTTCAAGCATTCTTCAGAGATTATATTTACACTTGATTCAAAACCCCAAAGTGTGCCAGGTCAAACTGACCCAGCGACTGTGCGCATTAACAAAAAAGTAAACAGAGGGCAGAGTTAACTCTTAGAATATTAGCTCAGATTATTGTGGGGAGTATGTAGGAATAACCAGCAACACTGTGTCATAATCTTAAAAAATCTCTTTTTTAATGTTACAGATATCTTATATGGTACAGATTGGTATTTTGTCCAAAAATGATATATAATTGGAAGGGTGAACCAGATGAATTTAAGTGCTAAATGAGACAACAGTTAATTGTTTTATAGAGTTTTTAGTAAGGTTTTTCCAAAAGCCAGTCATCATGTTATCTCTTTCTAGTGGTACCATTAACAAGGACACATAGGTCTTATTTCTCACACAATATAGAGAGACTTATTGAAAGATGTATCGTAAGATTATTAGGTCTGTATTTCGTCAAAACTTTGCACTAACAAATAGTAAACGCTTTTGAGTGCACAAAGTCAATGAAAGCTTATCAGTGAATTGCACTTTGTTTTGCACTTTGGCTGTTCATGGTCGGCACGCATCTAGTGAAATGATGTCTTTTGGTGAGATTTTCAATCAATAGTAATCTATTCCATATCAATATAGTTTCCAATAAAATTACAGGCATCTATCAGTTCTCTGTTGAGAGATATATGGGTACATCTTGCAGTGAATAACTGGATCCTTATCGTTACTATTATATTTCAACTCTGTTTTATTGTGCATCGGTTGCATCTGGCTGAGAGCTATCCAGTCTACCCACTGATTGGATACTGAGTTGTCGTACTTACTTGTAATTGGCTGCGCCCTGTGTGCTCTACTAGTGTTGCCAGTGCATATGCTGCTTTCAGGTACTAATCGGAAACTTCTCACTCAGTTTAGAAATACTAAAACACGGACTAAAATAGTCCTGGTTATTCCTGGTTAAAATCTGCCTTTTACCAAAACGTGTAGTCGATTCCGTTTTCATAGTTTAGTGATCAAAGAAGCGTGTTTTAGGACGTTTGTATTTTAGAAGCACATACAGAATTAAAATATATGCTAATAAGTTGTGTAATATGTCACATTAAGCCTAGTGGCAAAAAGTTGGCCTATAAACCAATTTTACAACCATTTTTTGACTCGCTTTCACTCGCTAAACGCCACATTTCAGCTTTCCCGGCCTTATTTCCTTTTGTTGTTCATTGTTCCTCAAGTAGAAATCGGTGTTTCCAGCAGCACGTTAAGGCAGCAGCGTTGTTTGGTGAACTCGTGCTGAGCAGAGGAGCCTCGCCGACTGCAGCAGTGATTGTAGTGAACGAGTATGTCCGGGTAGTTTGAGTTGAAGTTTACTTCAGTGAAACTGGCCGCAGTATTCACCACATGTGCTCATTGGGTGAGTCTCCACTTTCCAACAGTCAGCATTAACATTTTTTATTTACTAATTCGGAAAAAAAAACTGAATGAACGACAGGCGCTTCATCCCGGTACCTACTGCTGACCTGCTAACGTGAACAGTTAAATGGCTGTGCATAACACTACACCAACTTTAAAAGTGTCGTATCTCATTTATCACTAAGTGTTTTTTTTTCCTGGGCAGAGGATCTGCAGCATGAAAAAGTACTTGACTGATGTTATGTCATACGTTTTGCCTTTCAGAGGTTTCCAAAGCACTGAATTAAATGGAGCTAGAGGACCAATGGTGGAAAGGACAACTCGCTGCAGATATGTACCAGGAGCTACGATACAAAGTGAGTGCGTCACAGATTGAGTGGGGCAATTACTTTAAGTGTTTTAATCTTGTGTCATGCTTCAATTTTATTCTTACATGTCATGCTGTTTAAAATTCAATGACCATCTTGCCTGCATGTTTTCTGTCTCAAACACAACATGTTGTCTGTCAGGAACTCAAGTTGCCCTCCTTCAAAGGCCAGTCACCTCAGCTCAACTTCAGGCGATACTTTGCAGACCTCATAGCCATTGTCAGCAATCGCTTCAGGCTGTGTCCTGCAGCCAGACACCTGGCCGTCTACCTGCTGGACCTCTTCATGGACCGCTATGACGTCACGGTGCAGCAGCTTCACATGGTCTCACTCTCATGTCTTCTTTTGGCCAGTAAGTGTGTAACTGACCTGACGCTGCATCGTGTGACTGGTTAGTCTCTGTGCTGTCGTGTTTTCTAAGGGTTCACTTTCCTTGCTGCAGGTAAATTTGAGGACAGGGAGGACCGGGTGCCCAAGCTGGAGACCCTGAACAGCCTGGGCTGCATGAGCTCCATGAATCTAGTCCTGACCAAGCAGGGTTTGCTACACATGGAGCTGCTCCTGTTGGAAACCTTCCAGTGGAACCTGTACCTCCCCACAGCCGCTCATTTCATAGAATACTACCTGTCTATTGCAGTCCATGAGGGAGATCTGCATGACGGCTGGCCTATGACCTGTCTGGAGAAGACCAAACTCTACATGGCCAAGTATGCCGATTACTTCCTGGAGGTCTCCCTCCAAGGTAAGCTGCAGTTCAGTTAGGTCCCAAAATTAAAGTTCAGTAAGTTCGAGAAATCATACATATTAGAGAATGTGTACAATACAAATGTCAAAGGGTTCACTGTCACCACTCATATTACTTTTGTATACTGTCTTACAAATGCAGACTGCAGTAATTGCAGAAGCCGTGACATTAAGAAAAAAAGAGTTTAAAGTTTTCATGTTAGCCGGCAGACTGCTTAACAGATACAAAGGTTGTAACGCCTTTATTTTATTCAAAAAAGAAAAAAAAAACCTCTGCGTTTAGATAATCTTCACAAAATGCAAGGGGAAAATACAGTACATACCAACAAAATGTGTCTATTGAATGTTTACAGTTCTGTGTCTGTGTTGACCAATCAGCGACAGGAAGTTAGTTCATGAGTTCCTTAAAAGGTTCTTGGTCCCCTAAGAAAGTTCCTGCAGTGGAAATGCTCTGGAATAACAAAATGAATTACTAAGATGTTGGTTCATCAAAATGGGGATTTTTCAATTACAGATAACAGCTATGGAGAGAAATCATGAGTAAATTTAGTTTGAGCTTTAGCTAATGTTAGCCGTGGCTGTCTTATTAGATAGCTTTCACTTGATACAGCACTCTTAGCCGTCTAGTTGACTTTTTCTGGGAGGCATCAAGTGTGGTGGCAGCTTCGACAGCCCATAAATGAGCAAGTCAGAGTGAAATTATTGTGGTTTCTCTCTGGTTTTGGCTCAGTTTTCTAGTTACTACAAATTTAACCTGCTGTCTTCACATAAATTTAAATGGCATAATGTTTTATGTTGTAAAACAGAAACTTAGATTCCAGTCTTTTCCCGTCTTAATATGTAGTATCTTGTTTTTTCCTTTTCTGTATGTGGTTGATAGATTTCTGTTTTCTTTCTTCTCTTAGATCATGTGTTTTTGTGTTTTGCCCCCTCACTGGTGGCTGCTGCGTGTGTGGCCGCCTCCCGCCTCATCCTCCACCTGTCCCCTACATGGCCACCCCGACTGCAGTGCCTCACAGGCTACACATGGGAAAACCTAGTCCCATGTGCCGAGAAGCTGCTAATGTGTGTATCTATCGATTGCTCACATGACGACCAATTGCTCTTAATAAAAATGACTGTTGTCACCAAGGCACATAAATGTACAGGAATTTATCTTGGTGACATTGATGCAGATATAAGCTGACAGCTCACAGCACATGTTGACACACATTGCACAAGGACAATAGGATCTCACACACAGACAGTGCAAGCAGACAGAAGCCTTTACATTTCACGCTACACATTCAACAAGAGGCACACGTCAGTGCTCATCTTATAGCACTGAATCTTTTCACTAATCAACAGTGCAACTCTTTGTCCCTTTTTTTTCCCCCCAGTGCACATGACAGTGATGTCAAAGAGGCCAACAAGCAGAAGTGCCAGCAGCCCAGCCAGCAGCCACCGCAGCAGCAGCAGCAGGGCCAGGCGGTGTACCACAGTTCAAGCCAGGCAGCCTCTGTGGCCCAGTACCTGCACAGGCCCAGCATGCAGTACGCCCAGCAGGCTCCGCAACCAGGCCTGGCCCTTAACCACAGGTCTGCTTCCTACCTCAGCCACTCCAGCAGCCTGCAGGCCCCGAACGTCGGCAACGCTCAGGCCATCACAGCCTCGCTAGATCCAAAGTCTAACATTCCCAACAGGGCTTACCAAGTCAGCATGCACTACACCTGCGCTGCTCCGTGCTTTGACAGATAATGAATGTTCAGGATTTAGTTTTTGGGGAGGAGGAGATGTGATCTGTTTCTCTGGGACAGAAGAGAATACACTGAATGAAAAGACGTGTTTTTAATTTCAAGAGACTTTGATGAGATAGGTGCCGCACTTTGAACAATAAGGTGTACGCGATGTGCAATATGCATGCTCTGCTGACATTTCTGTGGCGAGCCTGCATGAAGAAAATTTTTTTTCAAGATGTTTGAGATATCGGGTGTGAATGTTGTTGTGAGGTGGCTAGAGGCAGAGTTTGCACCACTGTACCCACCAGTGTTACTGTACAGTTTAGCTACAGACCAAAAGTCTTGTATTTATTTAAGCCAAATTACCTCAGAAGTATTGAACGTACACGTGCCTATAGCTGTGATGTTCATTACTATGCTAAGTTAACAGGGCAGTAACAAGAAGGGATTTCTGCCAGTTAGTGGTGGACGAGAAATAAGAGAGCACAGTTTGTATAAGTTTTCTATACCTTGAACTTGTTTTTGTTGATGATTGTCATTTGTAAAACTAGGAAAGAACGTAGTCCTCTTGATGTCACGATTTATTTGTAGAGAAATTTGTTGCTCTTCTGTACACAGAGGATTTCAGTCAGTGCTGTGCACTATTACGATAGTTTTAAATAAAATACAAATCTCTGTTAGTTGAACTGAGATACTTGTCCATCTGATTTCTTTGATATTCTAAATGGTATTGGCTAAGAATTATCACTGTATTCACTGTATAAATTTGAGTTTTTACCTTTTTTATGCTGCAGAATAGGATGGGTTGCCGTAAACCAAATTTTGACTTAATCTCCTCAGTGCCTCGATCATCATCTGCTGCTGGAACATTGAATCACTGAGCTGATTTTTGACCATGTGTGACCCTGAAGAACACAAATCGACAGGATTTTGGTTTTGAGTACCTGTGAACAATCTTCCTGCAATCTTTTGTTGGGCAGTGTGATGTAGACTAGACAAACCAATACTGTATAACTAATCTACTATAGCTAGTAAACAGTTCCAAGGTGCTTGTCAGAAGATAGTAAAGATACTGTACTTGTCAAATTCTGGTTGTACTTTGAATACCCTTTTGCTTTAGAAGTACAGAATCCTATTTGTTTAACTGATGAACTAGTTGTGTGAGTTCCTGAAGCCAGCAGCAAGAGCAGCCAGCTAAAGAAAAATCTTATTTTCAGCTTTATCCTATTCAAAGCTGTTATTCAGCATGCAGCAGTGGAGACCAATTAAATTACTGAAGCTATTAGTGAAATGTAATTAAGTACATTGTTTTGAGGTACTTGCACTTTTATTTTTATTTTATGCTACTTCTACTTCTCTGGGAAATATTGTACTTGTTCACTACATGACATTTTTTTGATAGATATTGTTATTGATTGCATTGTAGGTTACAATTTTACAAAACAGATTATAAGATATGAAACATTGCTACAGACTTAAATACCCAGCAATATACACTCACTGGCCACTTTATTAGGTACACCTGTTCGACTGCTTGTAACACAAATATCTAATCAGCCAATCACATGGCAGCAACTCAGTGCATGTAGACATGGTCAAGACGATCTGCTGAAGTTCAAACCAAGACTGGGTAAGAAAGGTGATCTAAGTGATTTTGAAGCTGGCATGGTTGTTAGACGGGCTGATTTGAGTATTTCAGAAACTGCTGCTCTACTGGGATTTTCGTGCATAACCACCTCTAGGATTTACAAAGAATGGTCCAAAAAGGCGAAAATGCCTTGTTGATTATAGAGGTCAGAGGAGAATAGCTAGACTGGTTCAAGCTAACAGAAAGGCAACAGTAACTCAATCACTCATTTCAGCCAAGGTATGCAGAAGAGCATCTCTGAACGCACAACACGTCGAACCTTGAAGCAGATGGGCTACAGCAGCAGAAGACCACACTGGGTGCCACTCCTGTCAGCTAAGAACAGGAAACTGGGGCTACAATTGGCACGGGCTCACCAAAATTGGACAATAGGAGACTGGAAAAATGCTTCCTGGTCTGATGAGTCTCATTTTCTGCTGCAACATTCAGATGGTAAAGTCAGAATTTGGCGGAAACAACATGAAAGCATGGAGCCATCCTGCCTTGTGTCAATTCACTGTGGGATTTCAGGATAAAAAATATATTATACACAATGGACAAAGGATGTTCTATTCAGAATAATGTAAAAAGGAAACTGTCTGTTTCCAATCACTAATTCCACTTCTGACACATTCTAGAGAACCCAGGTAGCTGCACAAAAAGTCCACAACTTTTCAATGTGGAATTTGATGACATGATACACAAACATGCGGTGGCATACTCAGGTACTCAGGCATACTCATGTTATAAAAAGGTACATTTTGAAGCATGTCACATAAGTGCACAAACAATTTGAAGACTATTCATTGTAGAATTAAAAATTATAAAAACTATTTTAAAAAATTCATAAACACAAACACAATGTGTTATAGCTGCTCAGACTATTATAAAAATGAAACTGTCCTCTAAAAGTGACATATGACCTATTTGTTTGTGTTTCCTTTAAAAATGTGGCCTGTGATATATGAATATCATCTACTGGGATGTTCAAACAACCCAAATGTCATATGGTGCTGGGTTGAGTCAAGGAACATAATTACTCCACTGATAGCATTGGAACGTTGTGTGGGAGGTTAAAGGTGATCTTTGATGTATTAGAGTAATTATTGTGTGTTTTCAATCCAAAGTCTACGTTTTGAATTTGTCTTGATTCTCTTGGCATACAATCAAGACCATCAAGATCTACCATTTGGGTTGTTTACACGTATGTTCAGCATTGTCATGATGCCATTTCTTTTATTGTAGCCAGTATTAGAAAACATTTGTAAATGTTACATGAATGTTGCTTTTTATTTGTTCTGTATTTGAATAAATGCCATTGTTAGTGCCATTGTTTCCTCTAATTGTGGTTCTGCTTTGGAAACAGACACCACTCCTATGACCCCGGCACGAAATGTAATGACACCAAAACCCTACAACTAGACACTTAAAATACAAAAATAAACCACAATGAACTAAAACAGTAAGTGAAATCAGGTACTGAAAGCAAATCGAATGACTTAAGAGGTGACATAGAAAAGTTGCCTCCCCCAACTGGCAGAGCATGGTATGGTTCAAAGAAAGCATGAGTGAAAGGTCTTGCAGGGTGATTTGTGTTTGTGTATTGATATACATTTTAGAGGGATTGTGTAGCAAAAAAAGGTGTTTTATATTCAAAGGGTCTTTATTCCATAGTGAAGCGTTCTTGAACTTTTTGTGCAGCTACCTGGTTCCTCTTGACTGTGTCAGAAGTGGAATGAGTGATTGGAAACAGACCATTTCCTTTTCATAATAGGCTGAATATGATACCTTGTTAATCTGTATAAAACATTTCAAGGCTCTGTATATTCAAATCCCATAGTGAATTCTCCCGAGTCATAACCTTCTTGGTGAGCCAGTGAAATTGATTTGGCATTTAGAACAATAGATAAATAGTGTATTTTTTCATTTCACTTTCTGAATCAAACCTTAATATTAATAGTTGACTGTAAAGTAAATGAAAGTGACAATGAAAAACCTCATTACCAATGTGTGCAGAAGGATGTAACAGCTGGTTTGACCACAGTCTTGTATCAGCGGTTAAGTATTGTTGCTGACCATGTCCGTCCCTTTATGACCTCAGTGTACCCATCTTCTAATGGCCACTTTCAGCAGGATAACACACCATGTCACATAAGCTCACATCATCTCAAACTGGTTTCTTGAACATGACAATGAGTTCACTGTACTAAAATGGCCTCCACAGTCACCAGATCTCAATCCAATAGAGCACCTTTGGGATGTGGTGGAACGAGAGATTGGCATCATTGATGTGCAGCCGACAAATATGCAGCAACTGTGTGATGCTATCATGTCAGTAGGGAAAAAGATATCTAAGGAATGTTTCCAGCACCTTGTTGAATCTATTTCACAAAGAACTAAGGCAGTTCTGAAGGCAAAAGGGGGTCCAACCCAGTACTTGCAAGGTGTACCCAATAAAGTGGCCGGTGAGTATGTAAAGGAGTGAAAATTAGCTCCAACTACAACAGTAAAATGCTTCTTACACTGAATCAGTAATAATAGTCCAATAATCTGATGAGTACTCTTACTACTAATACATTAATTAGTTATGTACTTTTACTTAAGTACATTTTGAATGCAGGATTTGTAATGGAGTATCTTTACATACTGTTATTTCTACTATTACTTTAGAAATTTTAGGACGTATAAAAATCCTCTGCATAGAATAATCAGTTGTGTCGGACAGGTTTTTCCACAAAAGTTGTTTAATTACCATGTTTAAAATGGCATCTTCTCCTTCTACCTCTTTAAAAATCTGGCCCTCAATTTGCTCCAAATTACTTGTGATGTCACAAATCTTGCCCATAGGTATGCCCCTTAAACTCAGATTTAAAATGAGCACAGAGAAACTTTCCCTTTTCAGAAGATGAATATGAAAACAGCCTTTTGTTGTCAAACTCTGCACGTACATCATTCTGCACAGTACACGTTTTTGACTGGAGGGAGACTTTAAGTAAAGGATGTGAATGTTTCTTCCGTCAATGACAGAAACGAATCTTTTCTAAATTATGGATTAGTTGCATTAGGTTGTAAATGTACAGTAAATTATCAATTTCGCTGCAATGTTCCTAGATTTAAATTTCTTCCAATATGTTACTCCATACTGACTTGTTGGAATCATTGTATTAAATGCTTCACAGTATCTAATGCAGTAAAGGGGAGGATGTTCTGTTTCAAAGAAGCATGGGAGAATACGCTCTCCATGAACCACCTTCCAACCAAGAGTTTTTTAGTTTTGTTTAGTTTTGAACCATATATGAACAAATCTCATATCTTGTGACAGGGCAATCCACAGTCTGTAGAGGGCAGTATGTGCCACATCTCTATTGCAGCTTTTTATCTCCGTGGCTTCTCAGCTCCACTACACTCTTACATTTCTGCTGTCTCTCCCTGAAAAAAATCCCTACTAGAGTTTTCACCTCACATACTGGCCTTAATAATGTCATATATAAATATCAGCAGTCTTCAAAATTTGTCTTAGAGTGCCACTGTGCCCAGGTTCAAAAATCCCCATGACACACCTCTATTTTTGGGACGGTATTGAAAATAAACTGTGTAGTCATTTTCGTTGTTACAGTCAACTTTTAACCCCAGTTTAGACTTGTTTTCTTGGCTCTGAACTTGCGATAATGCGATTGGTTCATCAAATAATGGGAATGAATACGCCAAATATTTATTCTGGGATGTTATTGTTATATAGCTCTGAGGTCACCAAATGTCCCTACCATCATGCTCATCAGAGAAGGACAAACAAGAATGTTTAGACACGAAAAAGTGCCCCTTTCACCTCACTTACACAAACTCCAAATTTGTTTGTTTCTCTTCCACTTTTAACATTATGAGTCTGCAATCATGGCTGTCCTTTTAAGGAAGATTCTAACTTAAAATCAGTTCCTGTTTTAAAACAATGTGGTCAAGCCTTCCAAGTGAAACTCTCATGCTCTCCTGATTCCTACATGTCATGATGCAGCTACTGAAATAGCATTTCCTTTCTGGGGTTATTATATTCTGCAGAAAGCTTCCTGTGGAGGCGGAAGCAGACTGATGAACCTGGTCGCAAGAACCAAAGTCTTCTTGCTATTTGAGATTGGCTGGTGCCCCTCCCAAACAAGCTGTTCACTCACTGTAGATATTAGTTCAGCAGCCAAACCAGTAGGTGGACCATGATTTATGAAGCTGTCCAGGCTGCTTTACCTCTCTGTTTTATCTTAACTGTATATTTATTCCCTATATCTTCCTGTCTGGGTGAGGACAGCGGCAGAAATTACACACCTTTCAAAACACACACTGGCTCTGTGTTAATCCTTGTTTTTGGCTGGTGCTGGAAAACTACAATGAACAAGGATGGAGGAATTATAGTTAAAGGATAAGTTAAAGTCTGTCTTAAAACAACAGTCAGGTGCCCATATTAACACTGAAACAGGTTTTGCTTGCTGTAGTTGTTCCTCCTGTTCATACTGCCCATGAAAAGATCCCTTTCTGATCCAACATGTGATGGGGAACAACAACTCCTCTTTGCAAAAATGCATTTCAAAGTTTATCCGAAGTTAAGAGGCTTTGGCTGTCTGCGTTAATGAAATCGATTAAAGTTAGAAAGTTAGTCTTAAAGTTAGTCTTTTTAGAACAGAATTCCCTCTTTGTGTTTCCCTGGACAGTGTACACGGGCATGTGAACTAAATAGTGAACCTATTCTTAAAAGTCAAAGGTAAACTCATCCTGTGAGGCATGGGTTGAGTTTCAATACCATATGAACATTTTAATTTACCAGAAAATGTTCTTGGGTTTGGTCTTCATATCCCAGGAGTAACAGATAGCATTGGGACTTCTTGGATGGAAAAACCAGTAGATGAAGTAGTAATAAGTTAAATGACTTTCACATACTTTTCTCTGGTTGCCAAAACTTCCTGACTGTAATGTTGTATCTGGAAAACCCACCTGTCCACCCATCCATCTGCTACTAAGCACTAACTGGTAAAACAAGCCCTAAAAAAATTAGATAATTATATTTTTCATGTTCAGAATGTATGTTTATGCGATGCAGTGATCAGTCTAATGTAATGCTCTGATAAATTAGCATTCTCAGCCTAAAACACAGCAGGTCTCTTGGGCATGAATTTTCCCAAAGAGGAAAAACAACAGAAACTACTTATGAATCATCCAGCTAAAGATGAAAAAGTGAAAAAGAAACATTTGTAATATAATTAGTCATGTCATGCTGAGAGGAACTTGTATCTTGATAGTACTCTCTGAATTTCCAGGGGATTTTCCTTCAAGTCCAGCAGTATTTTCACTTCTAAATACAACGTAGCATCTTAAGTTTATGAAAGTCATTTTCAGTCCCTTCAGTGTTATACCAAGTAACAATAGAACTGCTGATATTGCACAGTTTAAATATGGGATTTATTTTTGTTGTAAGATATTTTGTGACATCTTGATAGACAAGCTTTAAGGATAGACTGCTAGCGTCTGACATTTTGAGCAGGACCTAATGTTAGTAAAGCAACAAAGAGACTTTATTCTGGCAAAGGTCATGGCAAAAGAGTAACATATAACTCAAAACAGAAGGGGGCCTAAAACTGACTCTTGTGGGACACCTCACATTAGACATGTGAAGATGAAGTACAGTATGCAAAAAAGGGGGAGGCATAGAGTTTTATCTGAAAGATACAAATGCAACAAAGTTACACCATTAAACATACTGTAGGTTCAGATTTGTCTTAATACAATGTGAAGAATGTATTTCTGCACTGAATGAATGACTGAACGTGGATTTTTTCCTCCATCTTTTAATTTGGAGTCTGGCTAAGAAAGGGTCACTTCACATGATAGGAGGAGGCCCAAGATGGTTCAATTAAACAGAGTCTTGACTTTGATTACAGCTGTCTCTTCAGTGTGTTGCAGTTTTCTGCAAACAGATTAGAATTTCTCAAATTGTGATAACAGCTGGGGGGGAAACCTTCTTTTTAGCACTTCAAAGTACCAAATAACTCTTCTAGGGACTGCTTTTGACGAAATCTGGTGAGTAATTATTTCACAGTGGGTGACTGAAGAACACAAGAGTGGAGAAATGAAAAGGCCTAAAGAATAAGCATTAACAAATGTCAGACTTTGGTTATATGTCTCTCTCTCACCTTGAGGAATGGGCTTGAATGAAGTTGCGTTTAGAGACTGAGAGAATTATAAATTACTACATTTCAGAGGCTGAAAGTAGTCCGACGTGTCAAGCTGTTCTACTGTGAAGTCAAACTGCTCCTTTGGTGCATGCAGGCAAAATCATTCCTCTGGGTTACTGTTCACAAGACAATAACTGCAGGAACTGGTGTGAGGACTGCTGCAAGGCACACTATGGTATTTGAGTCTTTCATGTTGCTAGGGCCCAAAACACACTTAAACATAAAGATGATTATCTTGATGACAAGAAGATTTCACACTACAACAGGAAGTATCACCTCTCCTACTAAAGTTATAACATTCAAAATAGTAACAATATGTTTGGTTTGATCCTGGACTTTTTTTTTTACATAGGGTTAAACAGTTTTAAGAACTTAAGGTGGAAGAATTCAGCAGATAATTGCAATGACAGCTTCATTTGTTTATTTATGTAGTCATATAGTTAGCTAGATGTGAATGGACTTTCAAGATGTTCAGTTCAACGGAAAGCTGCTATATATTAAGACCTTTTTAATAACCTACAATAATCCTCAAAGGAGTCAAGGTAAATACTGATTGGTTGTCAATAAGTCAGAATGCAACATATGACAGAGGCGGCACCTTATTCTCATACCTTTATGTGGTGTTTTAAACATCTGTTTGTAGACAAACTCCATCATCTCTGGGTCAGGCATATTGCTGGTCTAAAACTGGAACACACATGCACCATATCTCTACACTTTCAACAATCTGCATATTGATGATCAGCTGGATGATGACTGAGCTCACTGTCAGAAATGGCTTGATCTAGACTGTGGAATGCTATATGTGTGCTGTTAAAGCTCTAACCTTTTTAAACCACTAACAGTGCAAGATATTCAATGTTGTGATGTCATCAAAAAAGCTAGAGTGTGTCTTCTAACACATGAAGTATTACACAGAGCTCATATGGTGATTTTGATGTGATAGTGTTACAGAGGACAGCTTAGTCTGGGAGTGACTGCACTACTCATGGATTAAACACGGATCAAATCAGGACATTGCACATGGAGGGGAAAAAAAGTCACATTTTTATGCTGTACTGCAGGGACTGATGCATCCTCCTCCTCCAGATTCATGAGCTCATTACACATAAAGTGGCTCATGAAAAACACATTGTCCACCCTCTGAAGGGAGATAAAATAAGATGATATATTACCAACAAAGTTTTGAAAATATATTTTCTATCATTGTATCACGATAAGCTCCTCTCTCTCTTTTTATTCTTATTGGATGATCTGTTTGCTTTCACTCTATTCAAAAGGCAGATAGTACAAACACAAGCCAGCATGAATACAGTATGCCATCAAGATCTCTGCTGTATATTCAAAGGAGATGAGGAGGCCTGACATGTCATGTAATACATAGCAATATGCTGTTTGTGACTGTAGTGATAGGAATCTTTTGAGTAGAATATAACTTTACGTCTACCATGGTGGACAATAAAGTCAAAAAACCATCTGGTGTCGGGTTTGACATTCCCACGCTGATGAATGCATGCTGTGCATGCTTTATGGGCAGAGCATGCGCACTAGGGACTTCTGCTGGCCAAGCTGACTAACTTCCAGTTAGCTCTCTGCTAACTTGAATGGAGATAAAATACTTTAATCGTGCAACTCTGCTAGACTTTCCAAATGTTATCAGATGGATCAAATTCTGATAAAATAAGTCATTTTGCGGGGTTGTGACACTCAAAACATTGTTAGTTGCCAGAGGGACTCTATAGCGCCTCCCAGAGCTCAAAGGCTCAAACTGGCTGAAGTTAGGATGGGAACTATCTGCCAAGATACTCCTTGCCTTCTTCTCCATCCTTTCTGTAAAAAGTTGAGTCAAGGGCTTTTAGGGTTTACCAACTAGTAATGCTGGCCATTAACACAATCCTGGAAAGTTTATTCTTAGATCTACAGGTTAGGTGACCGTAACAGACAGGAAGCGGGAAAGATAAAACTCTCTCAACAAGAGTTTTGAACACCAGTTCTAAATTCTGCTAACACCGAGGTTGCTGAGTCTTCTGAGAAGATAGAAACACTGTGAGCATCTCTTGAAAATATACTCTGCTTTGTGGCTTTAATTTGTTCAGGTGCCATTAATTGTTTTCATATGACAAAGTTGTTCTCTTTCTCTGGAAGCCATGGCTTAAGAAAAAACTTACTGTCAATCAAGTGTTATTTAATAAAAGTACTTAATATCACATTCATCATGTAATATCAGGTTGATTCTGCAGCTTTCTCTATTTTTAAACATTGATTTTCAGCTGTTTCAAGATTCTGCTGCCTTATCTACTGACATCAGTAGGTGAAACATGGTTCAGTTAGAAACACAATGTGCATAATAATAATTGTTCTCGATGTTAATGTCATGGATTGATTAATGCATTCATTGCACTTCATAAAATGCTGTTACTATACTGTAATGTACTGAGCAAAATTATGTTGAAACAGGGTTGGTAGATGACAATAACCTCAGTATGTTCAAATTAAGCTACTGCATCTCTGTTACTTGTGACCTTAGAAAATAGGTGGAATAAAATAAATAGATACATTTATACAGTTAAGAAACAACTACCTTGTAATAAGCCTCCCATTGAACTACCCCAAAATGCCCCTCACACTTTCACTTATTTTGTTTTTACATAAAACCAACAAAATCCATAAAACCAACGCAAACCAAAAGTGAATCATATCTGTTTCTAATTTAGAAAAGCATACTGTTTATTTTATAATACTACAGTCAACATTACTTTCACAATAATCTATTTAGATTCTAAACTTTGCATTTTCTCAGGGATTTGCTGTAATATAAATGTGAGCACACATAGTACTCCAGACTGCTAGGCACTGTGCTTATTTTAGACATTGCATAACAATGTTTCATAACCAAAATACTGAAAACAGACAGGATGCTCATTATTTGATAAAATCATTTCAAATTCAAATTCTATGCAGCAGCTCTCTGCAGTGATGCACAAGATATTAGATGCTACCCTGTCATCTCCAAACCCGCCCTCTTCTATAGGTCATACTTCTCGTTTACTGTTCAAGCGGTTTTGATCACATGCATGCAGTGCTTCCTCCTCCATATGTCAGCTTCACATTTTCTCTGTGTGGTTTTGTTGGAGTTTTCTTTATAATAAAGAATATTATTTTGGAGACTTCACATACATGAAATCTGCAGTTTTCAAGTGATGCCATTCTCAACCTCAGCCTGTGTATAAAACAAAAACCTGGTTCATATGACAATGCTTCATAAACACGCTGGCACTGGCGGGAAGGCACTTAAGCTTTTAAATTAACTTTAAAACACATTGCAGGAAGAGGAAGAATAAACCTTCAAATTATAGAGGTCATACTGTGCTTGAGATATTCAAGATCAGATTTATGTCAGAAGAATAGGACTCCTCCTTCAGGATACTTAAACTTCTGAGAGAGAAATAAAGGCTACGATGTGAAAGTCTTCCAATTTAAAAGACCATGAAATATTATGAGGACGGACTGAGAAAGGACACCCATAAAGTCATGCTTTCTTTTCCTTGCCTGTCTCACTCTATGCTAAAAATTTCAGCTATGAGGAAAAACTACTCACACGAAGATGCACAGCTACTCTGGGAACACTGTGCTCGAAAGCCCATCGGCCTGTGAAAAATACTGTGTAGCATTATATGATGATTAAGAGGTATGACAAATCTGATGACTTTGTCAAGAAAGCAGAAGCACAACATTCAGTAAGGCTCATTATGACAACACTCAGTAAAATCTGAATATTCATATTACTAATAAGTGTTAAAGGCACTTTCATGTGTTTTAGTTTAGTTTTGTTCTTCAAATGCCTTCAAGTGTAACCTTGTCTTATCTGAATAATAGGTGCATGATTATGCCTTCTGTAATCATATGCAGAGCTTATGCTGACCTTTTAGGTGATCCATGCTAAAAGGAAAAAGTCTTGGGTAATTCATTTATGTAAAATGAATATAAAAATGATCTGAGATACAGTTGTGGGGTAGGTTACTTAACAGCTCCATAGTCATAGTGCTAATAGTTGGATAATGCCAATAAATTAGGCTCTATCTGCATATTTCATTTCTATTTTGCACATAACCATTTGATGTCAGCAATACAACTGTTGTCCACTAAACTGTCTGCATATTTGCCCAGCTGGTTAATCCTACTTAA
Organism: Thunnus albacares; assembly: GCF_914725855.1. Classification (NCBI taxonomy): domain Eukaryota; kingdom Metazoa; phylum Chordata; class Actinopteri; order Scombriformes; family Scombridae; genus Thunnus; species Thunnus albacares. The sequence continues at coordinate 6,896,794 of NC_058119.1, forward strand.
TACCATCTAAACTGTAGCAATCTGAAATGTTGAGCATGATTGTTTTAGCTGATGGCCACTATTAATGTTTGTTAAAACAGAATTCTTGTTCATTCTTAAATGAAGGCTATTTCAAATGAGTCTCTGTTTGACATGATGAAGGTTAACCATTGGCTTTTGAGGACCCTGGTCAGCTCTGGGTTAAACTGCAAGTTTAATTGAAAGCAACATAAACAAATGGAAACAAAACATACTTAGCATAAAACATCAGAACAAATGTGTAAAGTTCTCCTCCACTCAAACATGTGTTTTTCTTCTTGTTCTTTCAGTTAGATGTTTGAGCTTCACTGTGCAGGATGATGTACAGTATGTCCAGAGTTTGACACTGAAAAGCTGTTTTCACATTCATCTGCTGGACGGGGGGGTTTCTCTATGCTCATTGAAAATCTGATCTTAAAGGGTGGGCCTACGAGCATGATTTGTGACATCACAAACAGTTTGGAAGCCAGGTCCTGGTCCAATATTCAACTTACATAAGTGTGGAAACCTGAAACCTCCAGTGCACAAACACTGAGAATGGACTTGTGAACAAGGAGACATCTTGTGTCCAGTTAAACTTCTGAAATGAAATATTGCACATTCCTGGATTGTGGAATTTTTTTATGAGGGAGAAGGGGAATATGTAATTTTAAGCATTTTAAAGTGGTCATTCGACTTTTTTGTGGAAAAACTACATCAGACACGTTACTGTTCCAAGCAGAGTATTTTATATGTTTTAATACAAAAAATGATAGATAGAGCTCCAGTGTTAGATGATCTTAATTCAGTTAATGGCGATTAAATGATATCTGGCTTGTGTAGGCCTATATATGAGTGTATTCACGCATATCAATTAAGTATCATTTCTAAATGTTTTTAGATAAACCAGAGCCACGTAAAATGCAACAATGTATCTGACATAAATGAGGAAAAAGTAAACTGTCCCTTTTCTACTTTTTTCCCCTTTCCATTCGTGTCCTCTTTTAACGTGCGTTTTGATTGGCTCTCCGCGGACGCTTGTAGCCAATCAGCCTCCGCCTGCTATGGAGGAAGGAATAAATGCAAGATGGCTCCTCATATAAAAACAGTCTTCTGGGTCGTCCTCAACGTGCAACAAAATAACTCTTTACACCTTATTAGGTTAAAGTATTTATCCGCGAAGACTTCTGAAGGGTAACTTAAGCTATACATTGGTATGCGTATAGTTCTCGGCGATATTTCGTGGGAGAAGATAACCGAGGAGACAAGAGGGACAACTTTGAAGCCATGAATCGGTGGTGAAGTCGGTGTCTTTGGTCGACAGCGCGGGCCTCAGCGAGCTAGCGGCAGATGCTAACTAGCTCATGACTTCATCTACTGTTATCTGCCGCATTGGAAACGTTAAACGGCAAAACTCTCCAATTTCTGGTTGCCTGTTGAATGTGGGACGTGAGAGGCCGTACAACAACGGACCATGGCTGTATCAAGGTGAGACTGGCTTTAACTGACTAAGTTAGGTTTTAACCTGCTCATACCTGCTAGCTTTACGTTTGGCAAAGAATGGCGACGGCCGACCCAACATGAGCCAGCCAGCTAACACATGATAACGTTATGGTGTAATTTAGTCACAACTGTAGGCCGGTCACCAAATGGGCTCATAACTCACTTTGGACTCATGTAAATTAAATTCACTGTTCGTCGTATTTCGCAGTCTTCTGCTAAGCACAGGTTCACTATAATTGGGAAGTTGTGTCAGGAAAGCCAATTTGCGAACATGAGTAACTAACACTAACTGCTTGTTTTAGGGTCTTATTGATGATAATAATAATAATAATAAATACATGTAATTTGTGACTACCGCACTTTTCGTTCATAGTGAAATTCAAAGTCCTACAGTATTAATAACATAGAACACACAACATGAAGAAAATATAGAATTAAGATGAAAAGGTTTCCAGTCGTGTTGATGTCCCGTTTATTCAGTGCAAACTGAAACACACCAACTTGTCAAACTGCAAGTGTTTCTTAAACGTCACTTTTTTTTAGATGCGCAAGTGTTCACACTGCTTTGATCTGCACTTAAAGTGTTTGCTCGTGTTTTTTCCGTTGTGATTGTTATGATAATGCCACGTGGTGTTAGTGGTTTTCTTTTGCATAGCAAAGTAGACCCATCTGTAGTTCAGCTTTAAGTATTAGTGGGACCTGGGTTCACGCCCCGTACATCTCTAATCCACTCTACTTTATTAATAGACCGCCACTGACCTCAGTGAAACACCCTGATGGTTAGACAGGTTACCCTGGTGCAAAGCCAAACAATTAATAATCCATAATGGTTTTATCCATGTTAACAATGTCTGCATGTGGCCTATCTGCTATAGTGAAATTGCAATATTTATGTAGAATTTTAATGGAATAAATGTAAAGATCAAATTAGAGTACACAAACTCAATATTTAGCTGCTATATTCTGCCCCTCTGATTAGGTTAGAAGCCTAGAAGTTGTCTTTGAACTGTAGCGATCCTCAAATTTGAAAACAGGAACCAGTATGATGTCTGTGCTGTGCATTGTGCATGGTCTGTAATATTTCAGTTGACCACATTTTGTTGTTTTTGTTACCTGTGTCTTTAGACTTGATCGTTTGTTTATCCTGCTTGACACCGGAACAACGCCAGTGACCAGGAAAGCAGCAGCCCAGCAGCTTGGAGAAGTGGTCAAACTCCACCCACATGAACTAAATAACCTCCTGTCAAAGGTGAGTTTGATAGTCCTGTCCAAATGGTGTTTCATGAGTCTCCATAATATAATAACTCAGGGGTTAAAGTTATTGGGCATCATGCCTGATTTCAGGCATAGAGCAATTTTAAATTTGTATAATACTTAATTCAATACATTGTACACATTTCCTCCTGGACAACTTTTCAGGCTTACAAACCTTTTCTTGCTTTAATCCCTGAGTAACCATGTCAACTTGGGCATATTGGGCTGTCCCTGCAGTCAGATATATAAGACATTAAAAATGTATAACAGTGTAATGCTTACTGGCATGTCAGTGAGCTAGCTATATCATATAGTATTAGTACCTGGATTGAATTTTGTGTATCATGATGACCTTAATGTCTTGACAAAAGTGAGAAAATCAAGGGCACAGACTGTGGTTTGTGCTGGCTGTTTAACTTGTCTCTTTCCTGCTCTCTGTAAGACATCCAGTTTTAATTGAAGATGCACATGCAGTAAATTGGATCTCTTTATCTCAATTACAAGGTCTTAACCTACCTAAGGAGTCCCAACTGGGACACTCGTATAGCAGCGGGCCAAGCTGTAGAGGCCATCGTGAAGAATATTCCTGAGTGGGACCCATCCCCTAAGCCTAAAGAAGGTGAGCTCTCAGGCTGGTTCAGTTACATACTTACATTTTGTTACATTTGACATGTCAGGCTTAGCCATGCACACAATATTATACAGTAGATTTGCAGTTAGATATTCTTATGAAATTCTCTCCAGTTTTACTTGATGTAATTGTTTATCACTGGTTCAGGGCACTAATGTTTACTTTAGGTTTAGTTAAAACACACGTAAAGTCAGTCATGTGATAAAGTTGCACATATGTGGAAGCGATAACCCAAAATACTCCACTTGGTCTCAGCAGGTTAAGACTCTGTTCTGATGTTTCTACTCTCAATGATCACTTAAACTGTGTTTTTTGTTGTTGTTGTTGTTGTTGTTTTTTGTATAACCAAACACACAATTCCAGTGTGACATGTTTTCCTAAGATTTTCTGCAGTTTGATTGTGGTTCATAAATGCTAATACAAGATAGAGGCAAATATAACTTTGCTTTCCATTTTTTTGACCATGGTCTTAAATGAAAACAACATTCAACATGTCCAATGCTTAAATAACATATTAAAATATGTAAAATATTAAATACTCAATTGTTAAATTAAAGTGTAATATGAGGCGTGATACCTTCTTCCTTAAAACATGGTAGTGAATCAAAAAATAGCCTGTGTCCACATCATCAAAACTTGCAGCAGCTAAATAGCTAATTAGTTGCTCAGCTGCAGCACATTAAACAGCATGTAAACATACCTGCAAATGTCACTTTCGACCCGTTAGATGCTGGTTTGGTCGTTACTAACAAAATCCCTGTTAGTAACACACTGTCTGTCCATGACTTGAAACCAATGGGGGGCGATCCGTAAGGATCAACTATGTTCTGTTACACCACTAGCACCTGTATTGTGTGATTAGCTGTATTGACATACAATTAAAGTGCTCACAGATTTTGAGTAAGCAACAGAAAGTTAGCTCATTAACATTTCTACATCATCAGGCAACATCTTTGCTCTAGAAAAGCTCTGTTTTCTTGGGTGGAAAGCACAAGATGGTTTAGGATGGAAGGTCAAACCGGAGGCAAAAGATGTCTTGTCATTAGTGTGGACATTACCTCAGATTCATTAAGTAGTTAGAATGACAAATGCACAATTATAAGACTCTGTTTGTTTCCTGTAGAGTCCTCTGAAGACTTATCGCCAGATGATTCCTCTTGTGACCGACTGAGTTTCTACCACTTTGACATTTCCCGCCTACTCAAACACGGGGCGTCTCTTCTGGGATCTGCCGGGGCTGAGTTTGAGCTGCAGGATGACAAAACTGGTTTGTAGTGATTCTGTACTGATTTTTTTTTTTTTTTTTTTTTTTTCCCCCATCAGCTGCTGTAACCTTTACGCTGGCACACTCTCACTCTTTATTTTTTTTAACAGATTCTAATCTGTGGAAAGGAAAACTATGAGTCATTTGAGCTATCAATATAAGATTAGGGTGGTATTAGCATTAGGCTAGTCTTTTGGGAGAGATTTTAAGTGTGCGCCGTCCAGCATGTCAGTTTTGACATGTGCATAGATTTCGGTGATCCCATTAAGACTTTAGTCTGCTAAGCAAACCTTGTAGACCAAATGTACTCTCTGTCCCTGAAGTCAAACACTTCTGTTTAGTGATGTGTAATAATTAATCAAGACTGTACTACTTTAACACCAGCCCTTATTGTTGAGGTTGTTTCTGACTCATAGTCAAATACGACAGAACCAGCTAGGCTACTTAGCCATGAATTTGAATACAATTTGAATAGGGAAAGCTGCTCATCCTTACCTTCTGATGGTCATATGAATTTGAACTTCCTGCCTGTTTGTAACTCCCTGCATCCTGTTGTTGTACCAGTCCTTGCTGCCCTGTGACCTGATTCAAGGTCCCCTGTATTGTTGAAGTTTACTAAATTTAGCAAGTTCTAGGTGACTTTCAGAGCTATTAATGGTATTGTCACTTTATTTATTTATGGATTCAGCACCAGTCCTTTTTGCCTTCTAGTAGCATTTAGCTCCAGAAAGTTCACGTACACATCATCAGTATTCTTCACACAACCACATTGTACTCTTTCTTTATTTCTCTACGCCATCTAGTCAAGTTTTCCTCCTGACTTCCTGTCATTGGTTCTCAGGTGAGATGGACCCTAAGGAACGTCTTGCTCGGCAGAGGAAGCTTCTTCAGAAGAAGTTGGGTCTGGACATGGGTGCTGCTATCGGCATGGACACAGAGGAGCTGTTCAATGATGAGGACCTAGACTATACCTGCCAACCTAGTGGGCCTAGAGCCCATGGAAGCAAGGCCACAGCCGGATCCAGCTCCCGCAACCATGTGGTGGGTCTCATTTTTATCTCTTAGCTTTGATCATGCACTGTGTGTTGTGTGTGTTTACTGACACTTGATAAGTGTGTCAGACAAACTGTGGGTTTCTGTTGTTGCTGCTTCTTAAAGCAGTTGACTGTTCCTCTGTAGTTAGACTGTGACTGACTCAGACCCCTGTACTGTGTCTTGAGGTCATAGCCTGAATGACCTGGCCTAGCTAAGCTAGACTTGACTTGGTAAAGAGAAAACAGGCAGGCTGAAACTTGTCTCATAATGACAGACCGTTGCTGTGGAGCTCTGCAGTGCCTGTTCACATGTGTGAGTGACATCATGTTGTTATCTTATTGTACACCTTTTGCATTTCAGCAGGAAGGCTTGTCTGGACAGGATATCTGTTCAGAAAGCGGTATTAAGTTTATCACAAGTCATCTGCTCTTTGGCCTGATGGTCTTTTTTTTTTTTCTTGCTGAATCGTTCCTTTCCCTGCCTTTTTATATGAATCAAACCTGAGAGTCAGTGTCCCATGTGCCTTATCTGTTGTGAAGTGCTACACACATTTTAAGTCAGTCTGTCAGTATTGTCATTCTGGTATTACAGTTACGTAATGCCTTTTTTATATTTCTGCCTCATCAGTATGTAAGGTGTCAAATGTGCTGTAAATTAATGAACCTCTTAAAATTTGTCTGGCATCAGTAGTTAAAATAGAATGGACAGCTTGTGCCTGCATAATGTCTTGCACTGTGTAAAACAGTCAAATGACGTGTGTGTGAGAAGGTATTTGGTCTAGAAGAGCCGCTGTTGATTTGGACAGGGAGGTTAGATTTACTTGAAGCAGTGTGCAGCATTGGGAATTTGTGATGCTTTGAGCTTTAGAATTAATTTGTTAAATGATTCATTAATTCTCACCCAGAATGTATTTGCTCTCCATTGTAATGTGTCTAATGGTGTGTGTGTGTGTGTGTGTTTTCACTTAAAATTAATAATGAACTCTTTTGTTTTCAGCCCATTCAAGCTGCAGAGTTGATCGACTCAGAGTTCCGGTCAGGCATGAGTAGTCGTCAGAAGAATAAGGCCAAGAGGATGGCCAAGCTAGTGGCAAAACAAAAATCCAGAGACATGGATCCAAATGAAAAGAGGTAAGATTATACATGTGATGTAACTGCAACATCCCCAGTTTGTTTATGCCTGGAGACATTTGTCATATGTCATCTCAATCTCGCCGGGAAGGAGGGGCCAACTTTGAATGCTGTGTGTTTACAAACGCCAACTGACAAATCCTGCATAGTATACCTCTAAGTTACACGAATGATACTGAACATATTAAAGGACCTTTAGTCCTTAGAACACAGCCAGTTGTGTATCCCTTTGTGTCAACATACTTTTCAGAATTTTCAGTAAGAGACGTGGATTATTTCTTTAAGAAGTTTGACTTTTGACTATCGTGTCTGCTTGCAAGTGGTCCAGGTTTAAAATAAGTATTTAATAATTTATTGGAACGTTGGAATGATGGACTTTTCTGATTTCTCCTTTTTAATTTAGTAATGACAGTTTTGAAGGTGAACCTGAAGAGAAACGAAGGAAAACCACCAATATAGTTATTGACCAACCAGCTACAGAGCATAAAGTCTTAATCGACAACGTTCCAGATAACTCCGGTCTTTTAGAGGAGGTAAGGAATCAAAACGGCCAATCAATAACTTTTTGTCATGTCCTGAATGCGTAATTGCTCAACTGAAATGGTGTGAATTCTTGAGTCATGTACTGATGTCTCATTGCTTTGTCTTTAGATACACGAGTGGCCTCTGGAGAGCTTCTGTGAGGAGCTCTGCAATGACCTCTTCAATCCTTCATGGGAGGTAAAAACACATTTTATGTGATGTTTAATTTTAGCTGTTAGCACACAGTTAAACATACCTGCATACAAGTAACTCTAGTTCCTCTTAAGTTCTTGTGCCTTACTGTAATCAGTGCAAAACGAATGCAAAATTGTATTGTATGTGTTTGTTTCCAGGTCCGTCATGGTGCAGGCACAGGTCTTAGAGAAATCCTCAAGTCCCATGGTGCTGGAGGCGGGAAGCTGGTTGGAAGCACTGCAGAGCAGGTATATATATTCCTTTTTGGATTTTTAATGTTTCTGTGAAAGTTAAAACATGACATTAACTGTCTGACTTTTGGTTTGGGTAAGATGTTGCGACAGCATCAGGAATGGATTGAGGACCTGATCATACGGCTGCTCTGTGTCTTTGCTCTGGACCGCTTTGGAGATTTTGTATCTGATGAGGTTGGTCTTTCACACATCTTTTTTTTGACGTGTGCGTGCGTGAAACACATGAGACATGCAGCATACTGAAGAGAGACTGAATTGTCTGTTTATTTCGGTCATGACGCACAACGAAATATGTAATTGGCCATATAGTATCTTTGTTTGCTTTTCAGATTTATTTATATCTGTAGGTATATTGTCAGTGACTTATAACATCTGATCCTCATCCCGTGAGTGGTTTTTCATAATCACACTTAATCTCTCACAAACGTCACAAATGCGTGTGAACTCTTTGTTACATTGCATGACTGAAAGCAGTTGGGTTTTTTTTTTTTTTTCTTTTTTTTATCTTCCTCCTCATCACTGTGGCAACAGTGCTGAACAGCAGTGAGTAAAATGTTAAGGAAGTAACACTTATATAGCAAGGTAAAGCAGAGGGGACCTTGTAGTGTACTCTCATAACTGTTTTGTTTTACATTTCCTGCTTGCCAATTGAAAGATATCACAAACATCTCAGTATAATATGATAAAACGACACAAACTACTGCCTCAAAACTGACCATAGAGGGGAGTTACATTATAATTAAACTACCAAGGGGGAGTTAAGTAGGCATAACTGGGCATTGCAGTTGACTGGCTTTTATATATTGTAGGTAATCTGTGAATTGACCTGTTTAGTAGGATAGGAGGCTGTCATTAAACAGCCCTTTTTAGACCAATAAAACTATAGTGTACATCCACAGAAGGTAGTACTAAAACCGAGACTCAAGATAATGACACTATTATAAATATCTATATCACATACAGATCAAACAAACTGCATCATAACTGACCTTCATGGAGCCTGACTAGCGTAATGGGTCAATATTAGCCACACATATTAGCAAACTGCTGTGTGTGTGTATAATTAGTCATCCAGCCATTTCACTCTGTTTTTATTTTATTTTATGTATTTATCCTCTTTCTTTCTTTCTCTCCCTCTTTGCCAGGTGGTGGCTCCTGTCAGGGAGACGTGTGCACAAACGCTTGGTGTGGCCCTTCGCCACATGAATGAAACTGGTGTTTCCATGACAGTAGATGTCCTGCTGAAGCTGCTAAAAGAAGACCAGTGGGAGGTCCGTCATGGAGGCCTGCTGGGGATCAAGTACGCACTGGCTGTCCGGCAGGTACCACCTGTTCTATGTGTGTATATGATGAGCTGTTACATAAGCATAGTGGGGTTCTACAGTGTGAACACCATATGGTCATGAATATAAATTGTGTTGGGGGGGGGGGGGGGGGGAGGAGATGTGCAGGAACAAAAAGCTTTTTTTTGGTCTGGAAGCATATGTGGTCCTTGTGGATCGATGTCACTTTAGAGGCAATTCTCTCTTAACTCATAGCTTTACATCTGTCTGTTCATCTGTGTCTCAGGACTTGATCTCTGTTTTACTGCCACGGGTGCTCCCTGCCATCACTGTGGGCTTACAGGACCTTGATGATGACGTCAGGGCTGTGGCAGCTGCAGCCCTGATCCCTGTGGTGGAAGGCTTGGTGCAGCTACTGCCCAGTAAGGTCAGAGAGGCAATACTAGTCCGTTTAACAATATGTCCTCATCAAGTTTCAGTTTGTGTTGAAGTCTCTCACTTGCAGGAAGTTATTTTTCATGTTGTTCTTATTTAGTTGTGAAATTGTGTGTGTGTGTGTGTCTCTCTCAGGTACCTTTCATAGTGAACACACTGTGGGATGCTCTATTAGACCTGGACGACCTCACTGCATCCACCAACAGCATCATGACGTTACTGTCCTCACTGCTCACATACCCACAGGTCCGGCAGTGCAGGTCAGTCTCAGTGAAGTTCACACAATAAAAGCTGCTGCCTCAAATGATAAGTGCTTGGTTGTTAAATTTATAAGAAGCTCACTATTGTGTATCGGCTCATCTGTCCTGTCATTTAGCTGAAAGTATGCAAATTGTCTCCGCTGTTTTCTGCGGTTGTGTGTAAACTGGAGTACTGAGCCCAGATGTTGGCTGAACTTCACTTGAACTGGATTTAGATAAAAACATACAATCAGAGTATGCATGCCCACCATTGACAAAAGTTGCTACAAACACAAAGTTAGATCAGCACTGACCCTATGCAGTTAAGCAGAAGTTATGTTGTAGCTAGGCATTATTTTATTCAATTTGCCTATTTGTTTTGACACACTTTCTTGGCTACTCCAGCATGCAGCAGTCATTAACAGTCCTGGTCCCTCGGGTTTGGCCGTTCTTAAGACACACTATATCGTCCGTAAGGCGTGCAGCTCTGGAAACCCTTTTCACACTGCTGTCTAAAGCTGAACAGGTACATTTGGATAACATTTAGACATTCATGTAATATATATGTTAAATCCAGTAGAACAAGTATTTTGCCAAAGTATTAGAAATGCAGTCAATTGCCTTATTTCATTCATTTATTTACTCATTCACTCATTTACTCACGATTGATTAGTTCACAGTTTGACTGATATGACAGTGGTTTGTGTTTTTTGTTCTTTAGAGCTGTGCAATGTGGATCAACCCCATCCTACAAGACATGCTCCGGCACATCTTCCAATCCTGCATACTAGAGAGCAATGAAGAAATCCTTGAACTGGTCCAAAAGGTTTGTTGCATGACTCACACTGACACTTTATCTGAGGGGTAAAACTACAAAGATGACCTGTCAAGTTTGACTATTAGAAATAAGTGAAAGGATACAAAAATCTCAACTGTTCCCATCATTGGCTTTATTGTTTTCTTTTCTTGGATAAGTAAGTTTTAATTCCCCGTATACGGGTGAGCTTTTTGTATTTTGGCTTGTTTTGTTAATGTGTTTACCTGTGTGCAGGTGTGGATGGAGCTGTTGTCTCAAGCCCCCCAGCAGTACGTGGTAGCAGCCAGCTGTCCATGGATGGGCGCCTGGCTCTGTCTCATGATGCAGGCCTCACACATTCCCATAGACCTGAACATGCTGCTGGAAGTGAAGGCCCGCTCCAAGGTTGTACCCTTTATCCATATCTGAATAAGACTTGAAATTCATTCTTATATTGCTTTATTCTCAACTCATCTTTTCATTTAGTGTGTGTTGTGGTTACACCTTCAAATGCAAACAAATGCTTTGTGTTAAAAAAGAATATTCCATTTCTATTGCAACAAAATGTAAAACTAAAAATAATTTTTAAAAAGACAATGATGTGTGACAAGGGGTAAAAATAAAACCAAGTAGTAACTGCTAGTTGATGGCAATTTTAGCTATTTAAATAAATAATATTACATTGATGAATGATTGAACCAGGATATAAAATTCAGAATTAAAAGTGGCAGTCTGGGTTTTATTACCAAACTGCCAGACTGTTAAAGCATTTCTATGCATTATTTTCATGACCCTCTAGATATAATTTGCAAGTGAGTGAAGACATCACACAAAACAAATGCACCTTGTTGAGGTTGCTAGGTGACAGACTAGCTGACTTATGCAAGACGTAAAGCTTGAAGGTAACCCACAATTCCCACAGCCATAGTCTGTATGTTTGAGCCAAAAGAGCTTTAGCAACCTGAACAGTATGAACAGCAGAGAAGCCACACTGTGTTCAGCTCAACAAAACACTCAATTGTCAGTTTGTTCACTCAGATGTGGCGCCAATTTGATTCAACACAACAACCTATTAATCAAGTAATAATGTCTGCATTGGGCTGTGCGTGTGTGTGCATGTATTTGAAGCAGAGAGAGGGAGAGGTTTAATTTAGTGATGACAACAAGCTGCATGTTACTTTGCTGCCTGAAGCAACATTTATTACACCACAAAAAATCTATTCTGCGTGCCATTTGTTGAGTTAATTTAACTGTAATAAATATTCACAATTAATTTGGAAAAACCTGCCTGTTGTTAAATTGAACAAGATGCCAACAATGGAACCGCTGCTGCACTGAATGATTTGGACAGTCAACTAACTACTAACTTTTCCGTTCTTCCATGGAAAAATTCCTCTCCCTTTTCCCCAAATTCTTATTTTTCCATAGATACAAGATAAATCAAAACGCAATCAAAACCTGCCTTTTGGCTGAAGTGCCCTGTGTGCACTATGAACACTCACTGGTGCTCTGAGTGTACAGGGCAGTCCAAACTGGGTATTTAGTTAGCTTTGCAAACAGATCCCTTGTCATATGATTAATGCATGATACAGTGTTGTTGATTGGTTTTGTGTTGATGCAACAGGATAAGGCTGGTACAAAGGCACGCCAAGGGACCAATCAGGTGAAGGAAACTGTCCAGGAGTATATAGCAGGTGCCGAGACAGTGACAGATGACCCTGTGACAAGAGACTACGTGGTGGTCCGTGCCCGCCTCATGGCTGCCAAGTAAGTTATTATGTTTGCTCTGCAAAAATGGAAAAAGTTATTGTACAAGATCTGAGCATAAACAATCCAGGGGTGAGTTATAAACAGACTGTATATAAAGATGGACATAGCAAGGCTTGACATCATCCATTGGTTTGCAATTGAGCCAGTTTGAAGCCAAGATTTGCTGCATATGGTCAGTGCCATCTTTTCTGTTTGGAGCCAGGAGCTTCCAAATAGGGAGTGCAGGGTGTTTCCTTTCACGCTCTTAAAACATGCCATGCTACCTTGGACTGAAGCTAACGCTAACTAACACTAACACAGAGTGGTGCAGATTTCTGCCAACATTAACTAACATGGCAGGTATCGTTATCAAGTAACATTAAACTTACCGAAATATTGAGACAATAGTCTGACTCAGTGCAAGCCCTGGAGCCGGGGAGTGAACTGTCAATCAACGCCCACACGGCAGACATCAAAGCTATTATTTGTCTTTATATCTTATTAACAGAGCAATGATTTCCAAAATGACCAGCAGCACACTTATTAGAGGGCCTGAATTTAGAGATTGAGACTATAATGACTCATTGAAAAAATGTATTGACTTAGTAAGTTGACGCTTTTGGAATGGGAGTCTAATTGAGCCGGGGATTTTATGGAGCCAGCACCTAGTGAGCCAGCACCTAGTGGCCGTCAGTGATATTGCACTTTAAGGCACTTTCGCATTGGCATCAATTTCAAGCTGTGGTTGTTGCCGCTTGGTTATATACATGCAAGACTGCCTTGTATGTTGTTCTTATGACTGAGGAGGGTCTTATTGTCTAGGAGTCAACTTGTTGTTGTGTCAGATCAGTCATCACTTTCTCTTTCATTCCAAAAGAAAGTTGAATTGCAATTTGTTTTCAGAGTCTTGACTGTTTCCTTGCTCTTTTTGTGTCTCTGCCAGATTGCTGGGAGCTCTCTGTAGGTGTATCTGTGACCCTCAGCTCAACGCTGCATCTCAGGAGATCCGACCAGCTGAGTCTTTGGGTCAGCTGTTGCTCTTCCACCTCAACTCCAAGTCTGCCCTGCAGCGCATAGCTGTGGCACTGGTGCTTTGTGAGTGGGCTGCATTGCAGAAGGTGAATAATCGAGCATCAAGTTGTTGTTTTTTTTTGTTTTGTTTTTTTTGGTGGAATAATTACAAATAGCACAGTTTTAGAATTTTTGTTATGAACATATCAATATCAGGCATTTAAATCCAAATACTTCTACTTACTTTTCCAATCTTTCCTGTATCAGGATTGTCAGGTGGTGTCATCCATGGTGCAGCCTCGTCTTCTGGCCATTCTGTCAGAGCAGCTGTACTATGATGAGATTGCCATCCCCTTTACACGCATGCAGAATGAGTGCAAGCAGCTTATCGCCTTGCTAGCTGATGCCCAAATAGACCTTCAAGACCGCCTCAATTGTAGTGTTTTCACTATTGATCAAGCCAACGAACTGGTAAGTCGAGTTTCACACAAAAACACTCTGACTTTATCAGATGAAACAGAAACATTTTCACCATTCACTAAACGAATAAGATGTAGATAAAAGGAGAGAAAGCTAGATCATGCGAGATTTGTGAACGGACAAGTGAACAAAAATAAACTGCGTATGGTAATGGGTGACGCCGTGTCACTAACTGTTCTTTCAGTGGGTGCACTGATTGGATGTGAGCAAGGCAATGTCGTCATGAGCTATGCTTTGCAAAGATTCATCTTCAAATTGATTGGATTGAGCCTTACTGTTGACATTTTATAAAATAAATTGTAGGAAATCTTATAATGTCTTTTCCTTTCTGTACTGACAACATACAGAAATGTGACCCCAAAGCTGTAGTTTGTACTGAACAGTGAAATTTGCATCCAATTACACCCCTAGCTAGAAAAAATTGTGCTGGGCAAACCACCACCAATACTACTATTCTATCTAAATTAAAAAACAAATTTAGTTTGTCCTTACTATCATCACATTAAGGCTTTAAAGGTGTTGGACAACTATTATCATTATCCAGCTATAATTTGTTTCCTGTCCAGGTCTTTACTTCCTGAACTGACAGTTTAGGTAATGGTTTGGTATCCAGCTGATTAACATCTTCAAAGGTTAATGGGTATTGCACTCTGTAACAGATCGCTGCCATTCCAGTCACTCACATTTTCCTCCTCCCTGTTCCCTAGGTAACCACCATCTTCACAGAGGCCACAGCGGGTCTGAACACAAAGTCAAAACAGTGGCAAGGGCTGGACAGTAAACGACAGCAGGCTCAAGCAACAGTGATGGAGACCAACACCGAATGGCAGCAGCTGCATCTCCGCGTGCATATGTTTATAGCCTGTGCAGTGATTAACCTGCAGGTGCTTCCTGACAAGCTCAACCCTCTGGTCAGGCCTCTGATGGAGGCCATCAAGCGGGAGGAGAACACCCTGATTCAGAGTTACGCTGCTTCTTTCATAGCCAAGCTGCTGCAGCAGTGTGCTGGACGCTCCCCGTGCCCCAACCCCAAGATTATTAAAAACCTCTGTGCCTCAGCCTGCGTGGACTCCTCAGTTACCCCCTCATCTGCTTGCCCAGTACCCCCCACACAGGAACCTGCTAAAGGTAACAGTTGTTGAAACTTATATATTCTTATCTTCTTGATCAACCGAAAGAGTCTGTCCTGTTTTGCCAAGTGGCTAACATGATGCACACTGGCCAAAGCAGATGCAACCCATCAGACAACAACCCAAAAACATTCCTGTCTCTCCATCTCTGCATTATCTCTTGGTGCACACACACATTTTCTTCTACTGACCCTTATTTTCTCTTGTTTTCTCATGTCATTAGGCAGTGGGCTGGAGAAAGACGGCATGCATCACATGGTCAACAAAACTCGAGGCATCATCACTCTGTACCGTCACCAAAGGGCGGCGTTTGCAATCACCAGTAAGAGGGGCCCAGCTCCTAAAGCTCCCAAGACCCCTACTACAGAGCTTCCTCCTGGCAGCACCATTAGTACAGATAATGATGAGGTACAGAGGCTATGAGACAACACTGTGCTCATGTTTACATCATATGGACAAACAGGTTGTGTTTACCCAGTTTTTCTTTGCTTGGTTTCTCTTAGAGCAAAAGGCCATTTCTTATTCAGAGGAGAGGAGCCGAGTACTCCCTAACAACTGTTGCCAGGCATTTTGGTTCAGAACTCACTAAGTCTCTGCCGTACCTTTGGGAGAACACAGTGGGACCATTGAGGACGGTGGTGAATGAAAATCAACGCATTGGTATGTTGATTTACTTTGTCTGCCATTTGCTGACACATTTTCAGTCTTTGATAGACACTGATAACAGAATATTTCTACACTTCTCAATTACATTTGTGCAAACACAGCCACCCATATCAATACTCAGTGTTTTAAAAAGGTTGAACGCTTGACTAGCAAGTATGATAATTGGCTGGTTTTCAAGGTGCAAACTTGTAGACTCATTTTAGGCTCAAAATTCAATTTGCAGTCGTCTCAGGGTTTCATTCAAACTTATTGGAAGAAAGTCAAGAATCTATGCTCAGTTATAAGAAAGATTTCATTCCAATCTGTGTATGTCAGCGCAGTTAACTTTATTTCACCAATATTATCCACTTGGTATCTTCTAAGACTCTTTTCCTGGATGTATGAAGTCAGCAGTCCGAGAAACTGTTCCACTGAATTGCGCTGTCTGTCTTTTTGTGTGTTCTAGATAGGCAGGTCCAGCTGGAGAGGGGAGACACTGCAGCTCAGGAACTGGTCAACTCTCTACAAGTGCTAGAAGTCATGGCTGGGGCCATGGCTCATGAACTCAAACCTCTGGTATGATTTAGCCAGCAAGACTGCTTTATTGTACTATTACACCAACTTTTAGTGAAGTCACCTGGTTGAAATTCTAGTGCTGTAATCACATTATATGAAAATGGCACTTATCCTAACTGTTAAACAGTCTACACTGTTGTTGAGTTAGGCCTTGGGCTCTCAAATGTCAGCCTCAAAAAGTCAGTGACCGGAGGGAGTCCACAGGGAATCAAAACAACAATTGAAATGTAACTATTGAATGATACTTTTGTTGAATGTCTCTCTTCTGTTTGTTTTGTACTTTAGCTTCTGGAGCATCTTCCCCATCTGTTCACCTGCCTGCAGCATCCGTACACAGCGGTGCGTCACATGGCAGCACGGTGTGTGGGCGTGCTCAGTAAGATAGCCACGCTGGAGACCATGAACAGTTTTCTTGAGTGTGTTCTACCCTGGTTAGCTGCTATCGATGACTGCACCAAACAGGAGGGTTCCATCGAGGCCTTGGCCTGTATCCTATTCACACACTAACATATCTTCAGCTGTGTATAGGGTGTTATAGGTGCTGCTTGAGTTGGCACAATGCATTTTATAACAGTTATGTAGTAGTTAATGTTACTTAAAAACTAAAGAAAAAATAAAGATATGGGGATGTATGTATGAGACCTATATTTATCAAGGATACTGTAAGGTGCTCAAAATAAAGTGCTTTGTTATTTCTGGATTGAATTGTCCTTGACCAGCATATATCCAGGTGTCATGGAGCAGCTGGATGTGGACATCGTACCCTACATTGTGCTGCTGGTAGTACCAGTGTTGGGTCGTATGAGCGACCCCAGCGATAGCATTCGTTTCATGGCCACACAGTGCTTTGCTACACTCATCCGCCTGCTGCCACTAGAGGTAGAACCACACAAATGGCTAAAATGCAGTTTTTCTGCACACTTGAATCTCAAACACAATATATATGTCACTTGCTAATACGCTGATATTATAATCATCCAGTGCTTAGCCTCTGAAGAAGTCTATATTTTCCCTTTTGTCTACCAGGCAGGTATTCCAGACCCTCCTGCCATGTCCACTGACCTGATCCGTCAGAAGGCCAGAGAACGCCACTTCCTGGAGCAACTGCTCGATGGCAGAAAGTTGGAGAACTACAAGATCCCTGTGCCCATCAAGGCTGAGCTCAGGAAGTATCAGCAGGTGTGTGCCGGTTTTCAGAGTCCACTGCTTCTCTTCAATACCTCCTCAAGCATCAGATGAAAGATGCCCAGCCTGTGTTTTAACAACTTTGTAAACAACTCCTGGAACACTTGAGTGCTCTGTGCCTCAGCTGTCTCTCTACCTAGAGGCTGATCCTTTTTCTGCCAGATTCAAGAATGGGGTTTTGCTTTAAATGCTGCAGGCTGTGATGTAGAAAATAGAGATGCTGACAGCAAATGGCTTTCCTGACAGGAAATTTTAAAGCAGTGGAATGGAAAGGGCGTCTATATGCTGGTTCTTCTTTAGAAATGTTGGTAGCTGACAGTCTTACTGAGACAAGTCATCTAACTCTTAAATGGAGCAGAGCAGCCTTCCAGCTCAAATGTTGCTACTGTTGTTGTTTCTATTAGTCAACACACTGCTCCCAGGTCTTCTGCCTTCTATGTCTTTTTACCAAAACCTGATGCTTGATTCTTAAGCCTTTAGCACTATTTATCTCATACATTAAGATGACATGATGACCACAGACCATGACATTTACACAAATGAGGCTGATCAGGTTTTTCTGATGGCATTTTCAGTCTTTGTTTCATCTTGCAGGATGGAGTGAACTGGCTGTCCTTCCTGAACAAATACAAGCTGCATGGGATCCTGTGTGATGACATGGGCCTTGGCAAGACACTGCAGTCCATCTGCATTCTAGCCGGAGATCACTACCTCAGGTACAAAACCCCAACAGCAACATTACTGCTATTGTGTTTAACTTTGAACTATACAGCATCAGTACATGGGCTTGCCTTTTCTGTGACTTGACAAGATGTATTGTAGCATTCAGAAGCACCATCACTCATACAGCTATTAGCTCTAGAGCTTTACATTTGTTAAATCTGTTAAGAACATTTTATTCAAGTGATTTATCCCAGTTTTAAATCTAATCGTGATCCTTATATTATGTTTTTGGGAATAATCCTGTTTTGTTTTTTTGCTGTGTAAGTGCTCTTAACTCAGCCTTCTGCATGTGTTATGCCTATTCAGGGCACAGGAATATGCCAAGACTAAGGCCGCAGACTGCAGCCCCATGCCCTCTCTGGTGGTGTGTCCCCCCACGTTGACTGGCCACTGGGTGGACGAGGTGGGCAAGTTCTGCACCAAAGAGTACCTCAACCCACTGCACTACACTGGGCCTCCTACAGAACGAATGCGGTAAGGCTTAGTCAGAGTTTAGTCAGTGTACAGAGAATGATTTATACCCTTGTCCTAAATTTGTAGACTTTCAAAACTATAACTATAAGGAATAAGCACAAGGAATATGACTATTATGTGTGAATCTGTTATTTGCTAAATGTTGGTGGAGTTTATTAAGAGAAACATTTTTAAGAACCCTGAAAAAATTTTATGACGCTGATTTGAACATCTACATTTCCAGGTTGCAACACCAAGTGAAAAAACACAATCTTGTTGTAGCCTCTTACGATGTTGTACGAAATGACATCGACTTTTTTAGGTGAGTACTGTTAAAATTAGAAATCAGTCTGTGTTTTGGAGGTAGATGCACTGTTGTAATCTGGATTTCTCTCTTCTGCTTTGCAGGAATATAAAATTCAATTACTGTATCCTTGATGAGGGTCATGTCATCAAGAACGGGAAAACCAAACTTTCCAAAGCCATAAAGCAGTTGGCTGCCAACTTCCGACTCATATTGTCAGGAACACCCATTCAGGTGAGGGCCTGTCTTAGTTATTGATCTATGAAATTCAGTTTCTTTCTTGGTATGTTTATTAGTCTAAACATGAATATTGTTCCTCTCCTTTTATCCCCAGAATAACGTCCTGGAGCTCTGGTCGCTCTTTGACTTCCTCATGCCGGGCTTCCTTGGTACAGAGCGTCAGTTTGCTGCTCGTTACGGCAAACCAATCCTGGCCAGCCGTGATGCCAAAAGTTCCTCACGGGAACAGGAAGCGGGTATGTTGGCTCTCTGTCAGTCTTTAACAAAAACACTGGAACTGTTTCTTTTATTCTTATATCCCATTTCTGTGAAGAAGATTAAGGTTAGAATATTAACTGAGGTCTCTCCCTCTAGGTGTCTTGGCGATGGAAGCCCTACATCGGCAGGTGCTACCCTTCCTCCTGAGGAGGATGAAGGAGGATGTCCTCCAGGACCTTCCTCCTAAAATAATTCAGGATTATTACTGCAACCTGAGTCCTCTACAGGTACTCCAGGCCCCTAACAACAACCTAATGAATATTTTACCTGATATCTGAGTGCCCTATCTTTCCGTTCTTCATTTTGTTGCCATTGGTAGTAATTATAGTGATCTGGGATGTTCAAGTGTCTTCTGTTTACTAAAAACATCCAGAAAGATTATAGGAAAAGCTAAATGCCTTCCTTATAAGTATATATGCTGACATAATTCTAGGTTGAAGTGATGTGACCATTTTCTGCTGATACTACAGCTGGATAATGGCACAATTTCAGTGTAAAAAATCTGGTATCTTTCTCTCTACCTCCAGGTTCAGCTGTATGAAGACTTTGCAAAGTCTCGAGCCAAGGCCAGTGTGGAGGACAGCATCTCTGTGGCCTCTACAGAAGAGGAGGAAAAACCTAAACTGAAGGCCACAGGCCATGTCTTCCAGGTACACATTCAATTTTTCTAGACATTTATCTCTTGCTGTTCTAAAACTAGTTCAGTTATTATGTAACTACATACATTCTCCCTCCATGCATTAATATATACCTTCATTTCTTCTTTTTTTTTCAGGCCCTGCAGTACCTGCGGAAGCTGTGTAACCACCCGAGTTTGGTCTTGACCCCACAGCATCCAGAGTACAAACGCATCACTGAGCAGCTGACATGTCAAAACTCCAACCTGCGGGACATTCAGCATGCACCCAAACTCTCCGCTCTCAAACAGGTAACCTGCTACAGTGTCAGCTTTCAGATTGACTATATCCATCATTTCTGCTTCTGTGAGCCAAAGTTTGGAATATGTTACACATAATCCATAATAATGAGGATTTTATACAAGGAAGTTTTAATGAAAGTAGTATACTTGTGTCTATAATACGAATGGAGTTTTCTTTATACAGTTTTCCTGGTGAAGACTTAGTACAGCAAGTGTGTATGTTTTCTATGAAAGTGTATTAAGTATTTTTGACCAGATTTGCCTGTGGTATCACAGATGCTCAACTTTTTTCACTCCTGTGCAGGACTGAACTGTACTGTCAACCTTTACACTGTCTCAGGTTGTGGCTCTCGTGTGTTTTGTCTGTAGTTACTGTTGGACTGTGGTCTGGGTGGTGGTGGAGGATCAGAGGGGGGCACTGAAGCAGTAGTGGCCCAGCATCGTGTGCTCATTTTCTGTCAACTTAAGAGTATGCTGGATATTGTGGAGCATGACCTGCTGAAACCCAAACTACCTAGTGTCACCTACCTGAGGCTGGACGGCAGTGTGCAGGCCGGCCTGCGCCACTCCATCGTTTCCAGGTTAGAGGATGTAGTTATTTAATCAACAACGGATGAAAGTGATCCTGGATTCATTATTGTGAATATGAGCAGCTACTGAGGTCCATTTATACTGACATAGTTCTAACTAGAAAACTTTACACTTTCTGATACTTTGCCTCTTTTCTCTGTGTCTCAGGTTTAACAATGACCCATCTATTGATGTGTTG
Organism: Thunnus albacares; assembly: GCF_914725855.1. NCBI lineage: Eukaryota > Metazoa > Chordata > Actinopteri > Scombriformes > Scombridae > Thunnus > Thunnus albacares. The sequence continues at coordinate 6,917,774 of NC_058119.1, forward strand.
CTGCTCACCACACATGTTGGTGGTCTGGGTCTGAACTTAACCGGTGCAGACACCGTGGTGTTTGTGGAGCATGACTGGAACCCCATGAGGGACCTGCAGGCCATGGATCGAGCCCATAGGATAGGACAGGTACTATTGGTCACACAGACATACAGCAGAATACAGGACAAACACCGCTACATATTGGGTATCCTAATAACATGTGGATCATCATTTCCTTTTAATAAATTCAAATTGCAGACAGTTGATACTGAATTCAAAATGCTTCAGGCTTCCTCATTTGGATATAACTTGTACATGTTTCTCTGATGCATTATTAAATATGTCCTGTGCTGTGAACAGCCTTTGGATCGTGTGACAGTGCTGCTCTTGTCTGAAACCATTCATGCATTATGACCCAAGTGAAATTAAATTGGCAGGGTGGCAGACTGTCCTCCACATCTCAAACCTCCTACTAACATTTATCACTGTTTGTATTGTGCAGAAACGGGTGGTGAACGTGTACAGGCTGATCACACGAGGCACATTGGAGGAGAAGATAATGGGTCTACAGAAGTTCAAGATGAGCATCGCCAACACTGTCATCAGCCAAGACAACGCCAGCCTGCAGAGCATGGGCACAGACCAGCTCCTCAACCTCTTCACTCTCGACAAGGTGAGACCTCCAAGTGTTTCTGACACACACACAGACCAGTTGCAGCTCCAGCATGTTTGCCCTAACTTGATCTGAATCAGTTGTTTACTAAGGAAATCTGATAATACTCGTAACCCCAAGATTCAAAGTCAATTTTATTCATGCAGTGTATAAAACCACAGAATAAAAGCACTGACATGCTCCTTATACACACAAATAAAATATGATACAGTAAATATGAAAATAACGGCTCCATTTCAACAATAATGAAATGCACAACAACCAACAATTAAAAAACTTTAAATGGATATTAACATAAGGCATATTTATGTTCTTGAGTATCCTGGTTACTTTTGATATTGTGCAGTATCCTGCTTTCTTAAACCTGCTTTTCTTTTGTTAATGTGACCACAGTGAAGGTACCAATTGAAAGCTTAAATCATTTGCCAAAAGGAGAGCGGTTTCTCTCACACTGAATGATGCAATGTGGGAAACCACAGACCTGTCACTGGCTTTTAATGACTTGTGTGTAGACGGCAGTAGTCGGGGTTTCCCACAGCATATTGTAACAAATACTGAAACATGAAACAAATACTGCCCCTTCTGACTTCAGAAGAAATTATGACACCTGACTAAAATTAACAAATATAACATTAAACTTCAGGGCAAAAGAGCAAAGACACTATACTACACAGTAAAGGCCACATGTGCGTTGAGTAAGGCTGTTGTTTAGACCATCTCCTAGTAACTAATGTAAACTGTTCAGGAGATAAAATGCATCAAAATCTGTTTGATTCAGCTCAGCTCACACCTCCACTAACCAATTTCCTGAGTGGAATGTTGGTAGTGTTTGTACTATTTTGATCTAACAGATGTGTGCAGGGTTTTTAAAACAGAGAAAAGCCTGTTGGTCCACATTCCCTGTATTCCTGACATAAACATGTCCACAGCATATGTTGTACTGGTGCACATGAGGAGCATACAATGTCCAGCTGAACATTTGTCATGCTTTTTTTTTTTTTTTTTTTTTCCTTAGGATGATAAGGGTGAGAGGGGTGAGCAGTCCCCGTCAACCTCAGGAAAGGCCTCTATGAAGTCGGTGCTGGACGGCCTGGGAGAGTTATGGGACCAGCAGCAGTACGACACAGAGTACAACCTGGACAGCTTCATGCACTCCCTGCAGTAGCACCATATGACCCCACGCAGCCTCCATCCGTCGTCCCGTCTGCTGCTGGCCAAGCAGGACCTGGTCAGCGCCCAAGGAGAACCCTGCTGCTGCAATTATCTGCCCCTTTCCCAAACCCGCCATGACACCCTAAACAAGAGTCACTGATAATAGTTACAATAAGTGTCCCAAAGCAATAAGTAAAACACAGCCAGTCTGAGGACGCTCTCAAATTGATATGTAAGCAACAACAATGTTAAAGCATTTTCCTTTGATCTTTGCAGAATTTCTGAATGTTGTCAGACATCCTATAATTGCTTGTTGACAGTGAACCACACAGGTTTTCAACAAGACATTTACTTAACAGCTAACAGAATATAATGGTATGATGACGATGTACCATCTGCGACAAACATCTCCAGTGTTGTTTTACATCATCTACATAGTTAACAGCAGCTCCACCACTGTGTACAGTGATACTGCTGGAGCCTCTCAAGCATACAGTATATCTTAAATATAGTTATTCTTTATAGTTATAGCACCAGGTGCTACTTTTACATCCCACTGCCCTCCTCCCTCATTGCATTGCCAGAATATACAGTGTTGACTGCTTCAGACACCATTACCCGGTTGCACCTCCCTACTGTCTGGCCCACTCCCCCCTCCTCTCATCACAAAGTCTTAAAAGCACTGCTATACCCAGCCACACGTGTCATCACCCCTGACTGATGGATACAAACATGTTTTTGTATGACAAAGGGAAACGGAGCAAGAGTGACGAGCTCGCTGGAGAAACCACAGGATGTCATCACAGCGTACCAGCTTTTTATAGCACATCGGTGACTGCTGGGCTGAGCTCAGCAGCTGTTTGTGCTTGGACAAAGATGACTCCCAGCCTCCAGATGGCGCTAGTTTATACTTGCTCCCAGGAGAGCCCCTGGTGAGGAAATGATAGCTGTGTTGTGTCCAGCTTCTCCAAATGTGGTGTAAAATGATGTGGGACAGCACTGCACTTGAAGCAGCATTACAGAGACTGAACCTTGGGGCCAAGCTGAAACTGGTACCTGAAACTTGTCACAAGTATTTTAAAAAAGGAAAAAAAAAATAGACTTGTACATATTTCTGTAATTGCTGCTTTTTGTTAATGATCGTGGAATTGTAATAAATTCTACAAACCTTTGAACTACATATCTATTTTTTTTTTTTCTCCCTTGCATGTGAATGGTGATGGCCAGTAGATGGTGTGATTGTACATCCTGAAAAAAACAGTACTGATTAGGCCTAAAATAGGGTCACAATAGTCAGTCATTTTTTTTCTGAGCACTTTACAGCATTCTCATCCATGTTGGCTTAAAGGTTGAAGACAGGTGTATGAATAAAGACAGTAAGTTGCCAAAGTGCATAATGCAAGTTAGTATTGGTCAGCTCTGGTGCAGAACAGGGGACAGAGGATGCCATGCAAAAGACCACAAGGTTTCACAGCGTCATACAACTACGTTTAATAAGATTTGCTTATTAGTACAGAAAAAGGAAAAATTAAGGTGGGAACTACAAACTCTGAAGCAGTAGTAAGCATTAGCAGCATTGAGCTCCATGTTTTCAAATCACAGTTAAACTGCAAAAGATTAGACAACCATAGGTCCAAGCCAAAAATCTGAAAAGCCTTGCCAAGATAGAACCAGTGTTTAAGTCAGGAAATAAGAACTTTGAAAATAAAAACACAGATGCCGTAGTAAAAAGAGAAAACAATGTACATTTCAAAAGTAGTGGGATGTTTGTGAAAAAAGCACATTACCAATCTTTTTTTTTTTTTTCATCTATTTTGAGATCACAACATGACGAGACCTACAGTGTTTACCTACCCAGAGAACGCCCATGAAGCAGAAGTGAATATACAGTATACTATCCAAGTCTAGTTACAGGAAATACATACGTATATCTATATAGAGGAATATATAAAATGGTTGCCATCATCCAAATCATGATCTTTTTCATTTGCACATACACATTATTTTATATATAGTTCAGGTATAAATTGTTTTGCTAAGTGATGAAACTAAAGAAGGCCTGGAGATGGATAAATACTTGGTGGTATGGTGGTGAATAATACTGACCCATGGGAGAGAGAAAAACATGGGACTTGTTAAAGACATGAGCCTCAGCTGTATAAACTGGTAGAAAAAGCCAGCTAGAAATAACATTCTCACATGAGCATTGGAGTCTTTTGGATGAAGACAGCAGAGGAAGGGAAAGCCAAAACATTTCAAGATGGAGCTTCAGCCTGACTTGAAGACATATTATTTTGGTAAATATGCTTATTTACTTTCTTGCTAAGAGTTAGACCAGAATATCAATATCACTTACATTTGTCTGTTCAGTATAAAGCTACAGCCAGAAACCCTGTAACGCTGTCAATTTCACACTCAATATTTTGTACAGATTAAACAAATTAGATATATTGTTGTTGTTTTATGAAGCTACAGCCAACAGCTGGTTAGCGTAGCTTAGCATAAAGACTGGAAACAGGTGGAAATGGTTAGCCTAGCTCTGTCTGAAATTTAAAAAAAAAAAATCATCTGCCTACCAGCACCTCTAAAGCTCACAACTGACACGTTGTGTCTTGTATAAAAACAAAGCGTAAAAACATTAAAGTTCTGGTTTTACATGGAGTTAACCTCACGGTTACAATGGGACTTTAGGAAGTCACTGCTCCTGGCCAAGAAATAGTCCGGCACACCTAACTCTCAGCGAGAAAGCAATATTATATCTGAATGTTCAGAGTGTAGCTATAACCAGCAGCCGATTAGCTTAGCTTAGCTTAAAGACTGGAAACAGAGGGAAATAGCTAGCCTGACTCTTTCCAAAGGTAACAAAATCTGCCTACCAGCACCTCTTAAGCTCACTAACCCGTTATATATCTTTTGTTTAACCCGTAAAAACCTGAAGTGTAAAAACGACAAGCTATAGTTATATAGTTTCACAGGGGGCGGGCTATTTCTTGGCCGGGTGCTAATACAAAGCTAAGCTAACGGTCTCCTGACTGTAGCTTCATATTTAGAGTACAAACAGGTTTGGTGTCACTCTTCTCATCTAAGTCTCGGTAAGAAACAAAAGCATATTCACCAAAATGTTTATCTCTTCTTATATGGCAGAAGATAATAGGGGAATAGGGATAGGGGAAATGTAGGGGAAATGTAGAACTTTGGGGAAAAAAACGTACAGAAAGAAGCTAAAAGCTGGGGAAGAAAAAAAACAGTTTAGACCATTGCCTCCTCTGGATAATTAAGATACTACAATTCATACATGTTCTACCCAAACTCTATACAGTGCATCTCTACATTTACATTCATACTTAAATACAATCACACTGGTGCACACTCTGCAGGGGCCGAACCAACTAGAAAGAGGCGGACATGTGACATAGCTGATTCTTTAAGAGGAGCTGTTGAATGTTTCACATGTGAGGAAGTGTTGATCTCCACCGCACAAAGTGAGGATGAGTTATTGTAGAGTCAGTGGTTATAGTAGTAGTTGTACTGGAGTAGCAGAAGCAATGTAAATGGTCAGTGGTGTTGTCCATCTTCCACAATTACATCACAACATACTACGTGTATGCTCCATTCTGCCATTTTATTGTATTGCCCATTCATTTGTTTACACTGCGAATCACTTAAACATCACCAACCACCAATCTGTTGTTTGTGAGTAGTTTTTTTTTTTTTCTCCGTAGATCATTTTCACACTAATGTAAGCAACATCAGCGAGTTAACACATAAAGCTTAGCATTTCAAGAATCGAGACACTTTAGTAACAATATTACAAAGTTGTTGTTTTTTTCAGCTTCAAAAATGAAAAAAGTGAACAAACGAAAAAATAAACTTTTAAAGAATTAGCATCATAAAATTAATTTATTCCAAGTAAAAATACAAAATAATATTAATGACATTGACCAGATATGAAAGTCTCCCCCAGAAATAACTATTAATGGTTGAGAAATAAGTCTGTAAAGAAAAATATGAAATAAAAATGAAAATATGTAAATATGTTTAAATTCTTTTCTTTTTTAGCAAAACTTTCTAAAAATAATGAAAATTTCTCAGTACAAAGGCTACATTACTACTGGAAGGTACTAGCAGGTAGAGTAGGTAAATACACAGTAGAAAATGATTTTAGTGAATCACAATGCTTGCAATGAAAATAATTCTGCAATAAAGATTTATGCCTCTTTTTCTTGTTTTCTTCTTTTCTACAAACAGTACAAACAGTATTGCACATTACAACAAAGAATCAAGGTTCTTAGCCTTAAAAAATGGGACTAATTCAAGTCTTGCGTGAATAGAAGGCCACCAGTCAATTGATGCACCTTGGGGGCTTTCGATCAAGTTACAGGTGAAAACACTTGTGTCTGTTTTGTGTTAAAAATAACATTCTTTTCTCTCTACCTCCAGCTGTTCAGTGACTCTCACAAGTCTCTTTTATTTTTCTCCCAACGAAGTCAGGCTAACAAATCAGGGTCACGTTGCTTTTTTACAAAACAAAAGGGAGCACATACTTTTAGGAAACATAAAAAACTTCTCTTAAAAAAATAATGAACAGAAGATCTCTTTCACAACTCTGGTCAGCATAGTAAATGATTGATTATAAATATACAAAACGTGGGAAATATGTTCAGTTTTCTCTCTGAGCACCTGATATTTTGTTTTCCTAAAGAGCTCTTCTCGGTGGTGTTTTGACCAATTTCACCAGTGGGACACTCAAACTCTTAACCTCCACTGTAATAAAGTAGACTGTACTCTCACACTAACTACATCATTATATTAGTTATAAAGCTCTAGCTCCTTCAGTTGTTGTCTTTTTTCAAAAAATAAATTCTTAAAATAAAAGCAAATAAGCATGATAAAAAATAAAAAAATCAACCATCTGTTAAATCATTTCTCTTGAAGAATTAAATTAATATATATTTTTTCATCTGAATAAACTTACTTAGAAAATATCAGTTTCTCTCCTAATATATTTCAAAATTGAGGTATTGCAAAAGATCTTGTCAGTCAGAAAGCACGCGTCTTTATCGTCTTTTTTTTTTTCTTTTAACAAAAAGAACTGCTGACTGTCGAAAACTGTTCAGATACAAAGAGTAGTGCATAACAAATATCTATCATAGAGAAGGAACAAACATAGAAAACCTGTCTGGGTGGGGAAAGAAATGTCACAAAAACACCCAGAATTCACTTTCATAGGGATACTTATTATTACTCATGGTTAGCCTCTTATTTTTTTTAAGTCAGTAAAAAAGTATCTTCTGCTTAGTTTCAATTCGTTTTTTCATGGACAAGAAAAAAACAAAAACATCTATCCTAAAGCAAAAAAAAAAAAAAAAAAAAAAAAAAAAAAAACAGTTTGCGACTAACACGAGAAAGAGGAGAGGGACTGCGGGGTGCCAGCACGGGACAATCACAACTCGCGGCCAAACAAAAAAGGGGGACGACACACATTAACTTGCAGTGATGTAGGACCCCGTCTGGATTATCCACAAAACTGCTAAAACCAGTGTAACTTGGCCCCCCCCCCTCACCCTTACCCCCAAACCAAAGCCGCCCTGTCTTCAGCAGCCAATACGTAAAGTTTCTAAGCCCCCTGTCTGCCCTCCCCCACCCACCCACCCAAGCCTGTTTGAACTGCGCACCATAACCTTTTGATAAAAACAAAAAAATATATGTCCACCATTTTTTTTTTAGCAGGTCCATTACTTCAAGCTTTGCAGGAAAAAAATCTGGATAAATATGGTAACCCCCAGCTTGCACATCTGCATGATCTGGCAACATTGTCCCCCAAACCCATACCCACCCTCACCCACCCACCCACCCACCCATGCCAGCCATGTAGAGAGCGTGTGCAGAGCTTAGTTTATCAACCTCAAGTCTCCAGTAGCTTCAATGTTTTAATTTATTACTCCCCCCCCCGCCCCCCTCCCAAATTCCTCCTCGCAACTGCCCTCTTTCCTCATCTAATCGACTGCACAACTGCACCTTCAGCTCCTCTGCAGGAGGCCGCATGAGCAGCGCAGCCTCCTCTGCGGGTGGCTGTTTTGCTCTGTGTGTTAGGTGGTCTGTCAAAAGTCGAACACGTGAGCTCTTTGGTTGCGTTCTGGGACGTAAACGTGCGCTTTTGTCAACGGTGGAACAAATTTTTTTTTTTTTTTTTTAAAAACAAAAAAACAAAAACCTCAGTTCTCAGTTTAAGCTCACATTGTTGTGTCTTCTCTTCAGATCAGACTCAGTGTTTGTAGGCCTGTTAAGTGTGCGTAAGAAAGACAGCCGTCCGTGTGTGTGTGTGTGTGTGTGTGTGTTTGTGTGTGTGTGTGTGTATGTGTGTGTGTGTGTGTGTTCATGTGTGTCGAGAGGCTTCTGTGTATACTGGTGCAAGTGTGTGTACAAGAGAACATATATACGTGTGCATACACTAGTTATGAAGTTTCACAGGACTTCTATGTCGGACATTAACGACAGTTAAAGCGAATCACAGTTCTAGGCATACTCAGACCTAACTACATACGGTATAAAAAATTGCACAATTATATCAACAATCACTGCAAAAAAGTACTTCACCTATCATAGACAGCTTTAAATGGTAATCCTACATTTAATTTGATTTGTGATTATTAAGGTTGTATTTTTTTCCCCCCCCTCATCGTCTGGATGTGTTCACTGCCTGTTTCTGCAGGAACCATCTGCTCTGGCCGCCCTGTGACAGCGAAGAGCCGCCATGATTCCTTTGACCAGTCTTCCCTGTGTCTGTCCAGTTTTGTGCGAGTCGAACGTACGTCTATAGTGTGTTGTGCAAACATGGGCAGAATCGAATAGTAGACATGATACTGAAAAGTCTATTGCATGCAGCAACCTGATTGAAATAAACATGCAGTTAGGGGCCACCCACCCCGACCCCCCACAAAAGGTAGCCATCGTTGTCTAGGGGCGCCCCCTCCCCCTATGATAGCTCGTCGTCCTAAAACACCAGGTGCTTCAGTTATTTATTATTTTACACCCTAGCCTGAATAAAGTACTTATGGTATCTGTTTATACCATGGATTTAGCAGCAAAGCTATTGCAGCATTACATTTACATAACACTAAAAAATAATGTTATTATAAAAATAAAGACCTAGAAATCGAAAGCAAACTAATCTGATTGCGCATATGAGGTATTAATATTTTTCAGAGTCAGAATTGAGAGCAAATATAGCCGTGTTATTTTTACTCTGGGCGTTACGGGCCCACACTACTGGATAGTTGTTAAATCTTGCTACATCTTATGCCACCTACTTTGCTTTTCTGTATGCATTAATTTCATTTGCCTTTGGTAATTATTATTATTTTTTACTAGGGGCGATATAACTACAGCTTTTGAAAATAAGTGCATGCTCCTTTTACATTAAATTTAAATTATCTATATATGTATAGATAGGTACAAAACAAAAAATATATACTTTTTAAAATATTTGTATGGTCCCACCTCTGCCTCAGTAAGGGGGGAGGGGGGTCCAACAGGACATACCACACCACCCACTCAACAGAACGGGGAACTGAAAGTAGCCAGGTGTCTAACATACCATCCTGTGTGTGTGTGTGTGTGTGTGTGTTTAGTGAGATTTTGTGCCAAAGTGCAAATTCTAAGCTGATAGACTTTCGCATTTCATTTCCCCGCTATGCTTCATCAGAGGGGAACACTAGACAATGAGTTCAGAGCCATGTGGTATGAAGAAAGTCCCGTGTACTGTGTTTGATGATATCCTTTTTGCTTTTTTCATGAGGTGTTTGTGGGGAGCAGGGTGGAGTACTTGGGGGCCGGGGGAGGGGAGGAGAGGGGGGGGTGTTGCAGCGCTGTCCCGGACTGTAGGTGTAGCGGGGGTGCAGGAGATTTTGAGGGGGGGGGATTCGGGCGTGGGTTCACCGGGGCAGGGCTGACTCGTGACCCCCCTCAGCTCCAGCGGAAGGACACGTGTCGAGGGCGGTCGCCCCCCTCCTTCACCAGTGGCTTGTGAAACTCTCGGCCGGCTCGCGAGTGAATGCTGGCCCAGCAGTACTCGCAGTAGTACTGCAGGCAGGTGACGTTGGCACAGAAGAAGGGGGCGAACTTCCCCCCACAGCGTGCCCCCTGGCACTCATCACACATCTGGTCGTCCAGGACGTACGGCTTCACCTCCACCTGGGGAGAAGGAGAATGGGAGGTGGTGTTTAGTTTAATGTCATCCACAGACATGGATCAAAAAAACATTTACACCAAGTATTTTAATTTCATGTTTCCACTTTAAAAACAAATGACATTAATATTCTTCTGATCCATCTATGTCTGATCTGCACAACCAACATGTACGCTATGTAAATGTGCTAAAACACACTTGTGTCGATCCAGGTGTGTTCTCTCCTTTAAGCCATAACCCACAAACCCCACACAAGCCAATCTAAAGTAAAACCAGGCTAGATTGAAGCAGGTATCCTCCCATCCACCAGTGAAATGAGTTTGACCACTAGCCAGGAGAAAAAGAAATGAGAGCTCAGTCGCCATGGAGACGCCTCAGTGCATGAGTAGGCCGGGTGGATGCTACCCTTGTTATAGCGTAGCCACAAAATGAAAGGTTATCAAATCCCTCAACAGTAGGAGACCGTCCTTCTCAGCTAAACTCCGCAGCAGCTACAAAACAATATCCACTGCTGTGAGCAACAACCTTCAACACGACAAATGAGAGGAAGGTCTGGCAGAAACGGCAACGCTGCCAGGCTATTAAATACCAATATCAACTGAACGCACATGAAGCTGACCAAGGGTAATGAGCTTCTATGTCCTATCATCATGAACCGTTTACAGTTAATGGAATTGTGGTTGCTGAAGGCGAGAAAAGAGAAAATTAGAAACTAAAGTGGCAACAACAGACATCCTTTAAACACCACAACTTTAAACTCAAGTTAACTTTTGATTCTCAAGGATGTGCCCTTACTTTCTGCAATGGATATAGAAGTGTTCAGTCTGTCAGCATGAATCATTTGACTTGATTCTTGAAACTAAAAATACAAAACAAAACTTAAAATAAATATTCCTTGACATTAATTAAATGCTTCAAAAGGCTGTTTTTTTATTGCATCTAATTTTTAAAGTAGTCTTTATGTTCTTTTTTCCTCTCATTTTCTTTCATTTCATTTCTTTTGAACATTATTTGCATCCCACTGAGTTGCAGTCACAATAAGGACACCCTAAACCCCCGCTGAAGATAGATGGTGATAGTTGAGGTGGGGTGGACAGCCCCGCCCTACAGAGGCTCGGCTTGCTGGCTGACAACCAGTCTCTCTCGGTCGCAGTCTGTCTCACTGCAATTGGCCAGCGTGCCTAAAATAACCAGGCTGCAGCACAGCCCGAGTGGATATACATGTACAGGGAACTACTATAATTAAACCAACCCTATGTGTCTGCAACTTGAAACATCTGTCGGGACTCCGGCAGCAAAAGGCTACGGTGATTACACAGCCAGGGCTGGCCTTCCGTTATTGTAGGCTGTGCTGAGCAGTTGGCTGAAAACCCCTCTATAATGAAAGCTCTCATACATGGGAGAGGGCTCAAGCAGAGTTCAGCTCTGCAGCATGCCATAGGAATGACTGCAAAAACCTCAGCTGTGGTCAAGACGCTGCTTTCTTTCAGAGGACGGATATTGTGAATGAAGCGCTTGAACTCGCTCACCCTTTTGTCGATGTCATTGTGCTGCAGCTGAACGAAGCGAGCGCTGATGGCAGCAATGTAGCTCTGCTGATTGGAGAAGGCCACGCGGCCGGCTCCCTTTGGGTATTTGAGCTCCGGGTCGGTGTCTATTCCAGCGTAGCAAACACCTCCATACAGCCGGTCCATGATCATAGCCAGCTCCACTGGAAAAAAAAAAGATAGGTGAGAGAGATGATTAGTGTTAACAGCCAGTCCTCTCAAGAGTTGATGCCAGTTAATGACCTTTTCTTCTCCATTTCAAAGCCTTCAGCCTCTCTTAAAAACCAAGAGAAAAGGTTGAACTTGGACGTTTGTGACTGACGCTGTTTTTAACCGATATAAAAATCTACCCTACTCCACTATTCATCAGAGCAGCACTCTCAAACTGCCGGTATAATTAGTAGGGGTCACATTGCAGACAAGCCAGCGATGTTTATCCCAAGAACAGAAAGACTTGAGCCTTCCATTACACCATGAATTCTTAACATGACGACCACTTGGCCCGCTTCCTGGAAACCCAAGTAGAGGATTGCTCTCTCACAGGGAGAACTTTCATTATAGCCCTCCAGCCTCTGCGCTCCATGCCAGTCAACATTATGAAGCCCATTTAGAGGCTTTCGTGGGGGCCTCGCAAAAAAGATATTTTCTATTGATATTAATCAAGTTACCTGCACGCAGGGGCCGCGGCACCCCCCCTACGAAGATGGTCTTGCGGGGGTCCAGAGGCTGGGAACCATCCATGACAAAGTCACTATCGCTCAGATTCCAGGGACGGATCTGGACCTGCGTGCAAAAGACAAAAAAAAACATGAATTACTCTATTTTTTTCTTGCTACATGCAGTATATTTACTGTATTCCAATTTTTTGTGTACAATTTGGATACTGATTTTGTGGTGGACATGTGACATAAATCTACATATATTCTTGTTTACTCCATGAATGTCTGTCCACTTACCGGTTTGTCTTTGATGGTGGGACTGGACACACACAGGTAGAGCTTGCCGTCCTCCTCGATGCAGGCGTCAATCAGGGCCTGAACAGAGGTCTCTTCCTGGAACAGCAGGAAGGCGTAGCCTGGAAGGGAGCAAACAGGGATTTTAGCAGACACTCTCTAACAGAAACGACATCTATTGCAGTCAACAATCACAAGCTTGTGATCATGACACTTTAAAGTCTGTCCTGTAGGCAAGAATTCATAGATGTTTGCGTATTTTCAACAGTGTCTACATTGTAGGAGTCATAATCCCATGACTATGCCCTGTACTTCTTTCCTTGTAATTATTCACAGTTTCAGACAAGTTTGTCTCTATACAGGCATGTGACCTTGTGGTCTGTTCTTTTGTCTTCCCTGCTTCCATAAGACGCTCTACACCTGGCACCTTGCTGCCTTGCGCTGCCTCAGATTAAATGACTCTGCATGCTCCGCTCCTAAAGGAAATATGCAAACTTGATCAGCCTGAAACGAACACTGCGGATCTTCCTGTGAGTTGCATCAGGTAAAGAGTTTGGTGATGTCTTTGCGAGGTGGAAAGAAAAAGCAATTCAGACAGTCACTCTGTACTACTGAATTATTTAGCATTGAGAGCAGAGACCTTATCCAAGGTCAGAGCTATTAAGCCATTTCAGGGGGGTTGGGGGGGACAACTCAATAGGCTACATCAATCATACAATGCTACAGGGGCCAGTGAGGTGTAGGGCTTTGATTTATAGGCTGAACAAAATGAACACAGCATACTGAGAAAGAACACAGAAACAAGAGCAGGGACCTCAACTCACTTCTTGACAGCCAAATAATAAATACATGATAGGAGACATTGTAAATCTGAAAAGCAGCAGATATTGGTGGTGTACAGAGTTATCTCTGAAGGGACTGTGTGAATTATGAGTGTATCACTCTGATTATGTTAGCAGAAGCCCGGCACCACCTGTGGCCCCCATGAGTCAGGGAAATATGACCTGCTATCTGAGTATAGCAGGCTGGATGGCGCGCACACACACACACACACACACACACACACACACACACACACACACACACACAAACACACACACTCATAGGATTGTTTCTACTGGAGTACACTCTGTCTCCAACTTCCAATCCCTTCTTTTGTAGTGTCTCTCGAGACTACTACAAAGCCATGGTGTCTCTTGAGAGGCCTGCTTTTAGAAACTCAGGATCACCCTCGCTTGCTCGCTCACACACACACACACACGCACGCACGCACGCACAAACTTGCAACACATGCACTTATGCAGACAAATGCATGAGTAAAAATGGCAAACAGGAATGTGCGACTGTCATGTTTCACTTTTAACATTCCTGAGTGGAGTTGCTGCAGATGAGGGGAAAGGAGGAAAAAAAAAAGTCTGACTCGGCAGACCCAGTCAACTGTGGTATGTGGATACGTCTGAGTGTGTATCAGAGGAGGGGAGGGATGAAGGGTGTGAGCGTGTGCTGCGGAGGGAGGGGGAGCGTGCCCAAAAGCGAGACAGGAGAGGAAAGGCAGCGAGCATCAAAGGTGGAATGGAAAAGCAGGTGCGTAAGCAGGCGTGTTTGTCCTCATGAGCACTCACACAGCAGCTGCCCTGAGAGATGGCTTTTGTCTGTGTGTGAGCGGATGTGTGTGACGTGTGTCCTGATGCGCCTGACGTGATGAGACAGACAGTGTCGTGCCTAGAGCGGTGATGACGAGTGCATCTTTCTGACATTAGTCTCTAAATAAGTTGACGTTTATGTAGATGACCATGTAGTATATGAAGCCTCGGCCTTCCAATCTGATTACTTTGAAGCAAAGTAAAAAAAGTGCACACATGTAAACCAAAAACACAATTTTACAGTATCCATCAAACATAATACTTAAATAAGCAAATGAGCTGAAACTTTTAGACGATCAATTTAGTCGACAGTTGGAAAATAAACCATTTTTATAATAATTTCAGTCATCTTTTAAGTAAAATGTGAAGATTTGATGCTTTTCTTGTTGCATATAATAATAGAATTAATATCTTTGAGTTTTGGATCAGTGATCAGATAAAAGCAATTGTCATCATGGATGCAGAGAAATTATATTTATTCATTATTTTCTGACATTTTATAGACAAAGCGACTAATTGAATCATAACAAAATAATCACAGATTAATTGATAGAAATATATTGTTAGCCGCAGCCCTAAAGTCAATAAATCAAGAACCATTAATAGTTACTGTAATAGTAGGTTGCTGAAAAAAGAAAGAAAAGAAACAAATGTGGCAACAACAAGGCATCCTTGTTCCACTTTAAAGTTGGGCTTTAAAGTCTAGCAAGAATCTGCTCCCCTCTTACCCCACAGTCCTCTCCATAATAATCTTAAATAATGGGCTGTCAAGTACTTCATAAGAAGCATAAAAAAGAAATATACCCTCAACAGACAACCACACTATTATAATAATGATAACAATTGTATAACAGAAGAACGGAGAAGCAGGTGTGTCTTCATGAGGGCTGAAATAATCATCACTAAGTGATGCAAAACAAACACCATAATTATCCATGTGTCCCTTTTGGATCAATATTGCTCCATGCTAACACATTAGCAGACACAATGCATCTAGTATTATTCAAAGTAACCACAGAGGCTCTTCATAATTAAAAGTTTTTAGCAGTTGTTATTATCCACCCTGTAGATTCAAAGAACAGGCTAATAACTTCAGCAAGCCTATGATGTTTTCTCTAATAACCAGCTGCAACATCATGGGGACAACAAAACATTCACAATGCAAAACTAATTGCAATCAGCTGCTTTAAGTGACCAGCTAATCTCTGTCTTTCTGTAATTGGTCAACACAGAGCCGACTCCTCTCTGTACCAGCCTCAAGAAATACACAATTAGACTCAACCTAAAAAGAGGATTTTTCTGCATCGTCATCTTTCTCCATGTGCCTCGTCATCACCCGACATAAGACCCTTGTCCCTGTGTTGCTGGGTTACATAAAGAGGGTTTGTCATTGGGGGAAATCATGTGGTTTAGCGCTGACATCCCCCTCAGTGAAAAAAAACAACTGCAGTCTTGCACACACACAAAAAAAGCGGCACGAAAAGGCAGAGCTAGCCAGCAGCTCATACAGTCTGAAGGAGGGAACAACGTGTTCCATGACCCAGGGCAGGAGAGAGACAGAGAGAGAGAGAGAGAAAAGAAAGAAGGAGGGGGAGAGGAGTGAGTCAGATGGAAAGAGGGGGAAAACAGTGAGAAAAAGGTAGGGAGAGAAGGAGAGAAGCAGCAAGAATGACTGCCGTACAAACAAGGTTTGAAAATGCTCGCGAGGGGATGAGGAGCAGGAGGAGCGTGAGGGATATAAAGACTGTAGAGACAGGTACTTTAATGGACCCTGTTAGAAAGTTACAAAACTGATGCAAGAGGCTCCATGCTGCCCTGCAAAAGCTGTAAAAGCCCCAGTGTTAACTTCTGTTACATCATTTGAACAGACCAAAATGAAATTCACAAGTGGATCAACCAACTTCTTCATGTGTTCAGTAGAATTCAGAGTGTTATTGATGGAATTAAATCAAAAATTCAAGAAAATTCACACTTTTAAAATCCTAAAAGAAGGCCTCTGTGGTGGCGCCTGTCTGTTATAATCCTGCACATTTTTAACAGCCATAATTCTGATTTTGATAAAAGATTCTAAAATAATGACGCATCACTTTAAAATTTGAAAATTGGGTGTGATTCTTGATACAAAGCACTAGCCTGTATTGTATCAAGAAAAAGCTTTTCTGGCAAAAAAAAAGGGTCCATTGGGACACATTTCATCATCATAATTAATATCCTGAATAACATGGATGTTCAGTTCAGTCATATTTACGTGTTAGAAAGAGTATGGCAAGGCATTCCATTAAAATGCAGCAACACGTAAGACCTCCCATGGAGGCAAGCTGTACCATATTCTCTTTATGCTGCTTTAATGCTCTGATATTTGTCCTGAAAGATGCTGAGGATCTGTCTCTTTTTCCATCATCTTTGCGCAGTGCAGAGGCTTACACCACGGGAGGAGAGCGCAGATCTGCAGTGGCTCGTGCCTGAGATTTATAGGGCTTTGCTGCTGAGCTCCCAAGCACTGTCCATGGAGGAAGGGAATACATACACCCGCAGCATTTTCCACCCTAAAGAGTGCTGTTTACAGACAAACCATAGGCACAGTGCCTCGTGGGTTACGCAGTCAAACCAATAACCTCATTCAGGACAGAGTCTTTCCTGTAACAGAGGCCAGTGGTTTGACTCAGGGGGAAAAGAAACGATTACCTCAACAGCAGCCTGACGACAGTTACTCAAATTACCATAAAAACAAAGACATTAACTGACTACCTGCAACTACTTAACCAGAAAACTGCCACTTAAAAATGGTATTACGCTAGGTTTTACTAGGCGAAATTGGAGGGACATTTTGGAAATACATACATTTTAGAATTCACTACAACCAGCCAAGAAACTGTACGGTACTCATCCTGTAAAACCACACGTTGTCATTTTTACATTGTCATAACTAAATACAGGATATAATGCATGTTAATTTATGTTATTTAGTGAGCTTTGGAGGTGTTGGTAGCTAGGCTAGCTGTTTCCTTGTTTCCGGTCTTTGCACTAAGCTAAGCAGCTTCTGTGGCTTCATAGTAACCATATAGACACAAGACTGGTATCAATCTACTGATATGACTCTTGGCAAGAATACAACTAATTTCCCCAAATATCAAAATATTCGATTAAGCCATTTCCATAACATGAAATGAAATACAATATACCAAAGTTCAAGACAAAGCAACGCCCAGATAATGCTAAACTCACAATGACTTTTCCAGATTAATGGTCTAAAAATATACTGTTGAGTGAAAGTGTTGCATTTGTACTTGGTGCTTAGCTGATACTTAAAACTCTTGGAACTGATACTGCAGGGTCGATCATCAAGTAGTACACAAACACCTCTTAACTGCTATATCAAAGTCCCACATTGAAATCCTAGTCTCTCCATTACCTCATCAACTGAAAGTTGTGTTGACTCTGCTGAAATCCAATCTGTGATGACTGCGTTAGCATAGTCACAATGTGCATCTCTCTGGCTTTAATTGTGACATTTACTTCCAGTCTTATCTTCTCATACTGAACAACCAACACGTGTCTGCAGATTTAGTCCCAATAGGCGAGGACACAGACCGGAATAGTGCCAATGACAAGAATGACTAAAGAATAAATCAGCCACTCCCAATCACTAAAACTTGGGAGTAGACAAGAGAACAAACGTGCAAAAAGAAGAGTCCTCCTAGCTGCAAAGACACACACACATATAGGCCTACTCCAAAAGTCTGGAGTCAGTTCCCATGAAAGCATAGAGGAAGCCAAACCTCCATGTATACTACATATCCAATGAGTGGAGAGAGAGAAAAAGAAATCTACAGAGGGCTGTAACTCTGCCACAGAATGTAAACAGACCGACTGCTGAAAGCAACTTACACGATGAGGGGAGAGAAGGTGAAGAAGAAGAAGAAGAGGGCTTGGCGGGGTGGAGAGAGGGAGACAGTAACATCTGCTCTCCTAAAAACAAATACAGGCCCTGAGGCTTTGGAGCAATGGGAGAGTAGTCAGTGATAGAGTAGAGGGGTGAAATTAAGCGTCGCTAATCATCTCAATTTGAGGAAGTCACTCACTGGATATAATCCCAACACAAGTGTGAAAAGATAAATTGAGGCCTGAGAAAGGCAGCGGAGTGTAATACTGCGACTGCTACTGCAGCGCTCCTTTGTTGCCATTATCCGGGCCTTGCTGCACTCATAAATCATATGGGGGCAAGACAGTAAATATGGACTTCTGTTTTGAATGTGTAATTTGTCCTCACAACATTATTAAAAAGCTGATAATAACTGGCTGCAGTCTACAGCGAACTTTATTTGTAACCTTTTGATGCCTTCAAACAAGTGTGACACACTTATTGCAGTGTGACGTGAGTGTTAGCATTTGTAGCAGTTTATAGCTCCCAGCGTTCAGGCTCCAGCGTACTGACAGCATCACCTCCTCCCCCTCCTTCTATCCCCAATCAAGGACAGAAATAGCTCCCTAACATTTCAAGCTTATTTCCAACAACGGTGACGACAGTGCCGGGCGATGTGAACGACAGCACCATAGCGACCAGAGCTGATTGGTTCAACAAACAACCACAGCAAACGCAATAGTTTTTTTTTTTTTTCAAACAAAAAAAGCCACTTTTTCTGAAGGGTGATATAGCCAAAAAAGCTGAGTCAAATATCGGGTGTACCATATATTGTTTCCGATAATACTGGTATAATTTAAAGCAGCATTCAATTAATATTTTTTGGGAAGTATGATAATACTGGCACGGCATCGGTATTGGCTGATAAAGGCTTTAAAATGAAATGTCGGCATCGACCTGAAATTAACATTTCTGCTGATATGACAAGCTGATTTGTCGCCTTCTCTTTCACCGCCTGGCTGTGCTTCCTTCTGCGGACTGTTTCACCTTGACAATCCCGGTGCTTCCTTCACAGGCTCCACTTCACTCAGCTGCCTGATGGACCTGCTGCTTTTTCCCACTTGAACCTGTATAACAAACTGAGGTGGTTCAAGTGGGAAGAAGCAGCTGCAAGTGGAGCCTGCGGAGGAAGCACCGGGACTGTCAGTGTGAAACAGTCGACGGTGGAGCTGCTGTGTCTGGCTGAACAGAAAGGAAACACCTCGACTGACAAGATGTACCACACTGTTTGAAAAAACTTCTTCTTCTTTTTGGTTTATAACAGTGGTTGGCAACCAGCGTATTAGGTGCATTACCGCCACCATCTGCTTTAGAGTTTGGACAAGAGGTTTAATCCTAGCCATTAATCCTGTTTGTCTAATAAACTCAAATAAAACTACTGCTATGTTAAGGTTACGGTTAAGGTTAGGTTAAGGTTAGGTTTAAGTAAAGGTTAAGTTTAGGGTTAGGTTGAGGTTAAGATTAGCGTACAAATCTAGCAAGTGTTTTGCAAATCATCCCTCCAGCCAGTCTAGCACCAACCATACTATAACTGGATGGATGTATTGTAAGAACAGGATACTAGACCAAAAATGGCGCCCATTCAGTCCAATAAGAACTGCTCACCTGTTTCTCCCGCTGGCCCCACCTGCGAGTTCCCGCTCGGCCCATAGACTTTACATTGTGAT